>NC_142032.1:28853158-29161730 GCF_982192425.1 Myodes glareolus
TTATTACTTCCACCACCACTACTGCTACCACCACTACTACTGCCTACCATAGTTTCTTAGATTATTTTGAGACAGTCTTACCCAGTAGGCTGGCTTGAACTCATTTTGTAGACAAGGCTGGCCTCAAACTCACAACAGTCTACCTCAGTGAGTTCATTAAGTGTCAAGATTATAGCCGTGCTCATGTTCAGTTTAATCTTCACTATCATTTTCATCATGGAATTTGTAAAGAGTACACAAGTGATTAGGGACTTGTACTGAAGTCTTGGGGGATAACACTGGTGTCCTATATGGCAATTCTCAAGAGGTCTCCAGTTTCAGCACGAGCAAAACTCCACTATGGCAACTTCTGTTACCTACAATGCTAAAAGCCTTCTGAACTAAGAATGCTTCACAATAAAAGATACAAAAGGTGTAGCTCAGGGCTGCCTAGCAAGTGTGGGAGACACAGTTTGATCCTCATCTCCACAAATAAAATATAGCATATCAAGTTTTATGATAAAGCCATGTGCTATAGAGTGCCTTTGGTTGGTGGTTGGTTGAATATACAGTGATGTTTCCGCAGATTATAGTTAGAGCTGAAGAGTTCCTAGTAACCTGCTAGCATCGGAGCCGAGTTACTCTCCATAGCACAGTGCATTGCTCTCGGGAAGGTGATGAAATCACTGTAAACAAACCCACTCTCTAGGTCATGTGAAATGACAGAAAGTACAATTGTGGGCAGTAATAAGTTTATAATGATAATAAATAGTCCTTATGGTCTTATTTATTTCATACACTGTACTTCCTATGATTGTTTGAAAAAGTACTTCAACTAACTAAAAAACATTTCTTATAAACAGTATGATGTGGGTTTTTTTTTTGCAACAGCCTCAAACAAGTTATGTTAACTGTATCTTTCTCTTTGTCTCTCTCTTTCTCTTTGTCTCACTCTCTTCACCCTCCTTCCCTTCCGCCTTCCCTCCCTCCCTTCTTCCCTTTCTTTCTTTCTTCCTCTGTTCCCACTCTTTCCTCCCCCACTCTTTTTTTAGAGAGTTTCTTGCTACATAATCCACTATGGCCTTGAACTGCCAGTCATTCTACCTTTGTCCCTGGAGTGCTGGGATTAAAAGGGTATACTGCCTCCACAGCTGAAGAATTTCAGTTATTGTTAGTAGTACTGCATTGTTGAGGAGTGAACTCAGAGCACTGAACAGATTAGGCAAATATTCTGCTGTCTCCAGCCCTTTTCTGCATCTACTGATTGTACTTTCTTCTTTTGTGCTTGATTTTCTCTTGTATTGTCTTGTTATTCATGGCTCTAGGAATAATACATTATAATACACACATATAGAGTTATATAGTTATAGATAAATATGTATATATGTAAATTTACTATACTTGTTTACAATGTATATATTACATACATATGTATGTCTGTACATTTACATGTATTGCATAGCCTAGCTGTATAGTGGCTAGACTATCTAGGTATGTGTATGTATTCTGTATGTTTTCACAGTGGTGACCATTCCCATGTTATAAGTAACACATGGCTTACATGAGTTTTTTGTAATACTGTTTTTCCAGGAATCCCAAGGTAGCATGAAACTCACAAATTGTAGGATAGCCTTGAATTTATAATATACCTTCTTTGGCCTCCTGAATGCTGAGTTAACAGTCAGGGCCCCCCCTACTCAACCTATATATACTTTTGATATAATGATTTTTTAAAAAAAATTTGGATTCAACTTTTTAGGATTTGTTTTCTTTCCTTATTCTATTCATGGTTTGTTGGGACCATTTAGAGTCCTGGCCTCTAGCTGCTCTTCCCTGCTAGAGATCTTTCCTTTCCTTCTGATGTGAGTTACTGAAAGCTGTGTCAAAGTTGTTTACCAGCTCTGCTTCACGAGCACGTGTTGCCTTGCCTTGAGGGTCAGAGGATAAGGTTTTCACCTGTTGGCCCACTTGACTGTTGGGTATATAAGCCTCTGTGGTGCTATTGAAGAAAGGGATTCTTACCAGTGACTAGAGGTCTGTGTCTCTGTCTCTCTGTCTGTGTGTCTTTGTGTGTTTCAATCTCCAGTCCCTTGCCCGAAGCTCGCCAACTGTATGGTAGCGTACAGAGTGCAGGCAGGTGTTGTGCGCTGCAATGGGTGAAAATAGCATTCATATTTCTTTAAAATGTAAAACATGATGTTTTGATGCACATATACATCGCAAAATGTTTACTACTGTAAAGCTAAAAGACATAAGGTATCCCATATATAGTGAGCAAGTTAGTCTTTATAAGAATATAAAGATGAGGAAATTGAAGATTAAGTTTCACACAGCTGAGAGAACTGAATTTGTAAGCCAGACCTTGTGACTCCATGATCTATCTTAGCTGTTACATTGCATTTTCATTAGTGTTTATAGTGCTTCTCATTCAAAAAATAAGTAAATAAAGGAATGAATAAACAAAAATATACTGAATTATGGTTTGCCACCTATAGAAAAATTGTGGTAAAAAGGCAAAATGGACAGTTTTTGTCTACTATATTTTGATTTCTGATGTGCCAGTCAGAATAATCATTCTTCAAAGATGTCTGCATGATAGATAATTCCCAGAACGTGGGAATGTGTTTTGTTATAGTGCAAACAGGACTCTATAGATATAATTGTTAATGATTAGGAGATGGAAAGATTGTCCTGTGGACCAAATGTAATCTTACAAGAAGGGAAATAGAAGGATAAGAGTCAGAATCCAGAGGGGAAATGTGCTGACAGGAGAAAATTCATGGTGCTATACCAGCTGGCCTTGAATGGGAATGGGGTCTGCAGGCAGGAAATGGAGGAAGCCCTTGGAAGCTGGATAAGGTGAGGTCTGTGTCCTTCCAAAGGGTATCAGGAAACACACAGCTCTGTGAAACTGCTATTCTCTTCTAGAATGATCTACTTCAGATTTCTGAATTGCAGAATTTTGAGATAATAAGTTTATGTTTTTGTAGGTTCTGTGTTTGTGGTAATTAGAGTAGTAATAAAAAATTGATATAGCAGTTCATCCCATTGGAATGCTTTTTGAAATCTAGTTTATTTTTAATTACACTATAATTACATCATTTTCCCATCTATATCTTCCCTCCAATACCTCTTATGCCTCTTTCACTCTTCAAATTCTTGGCTTCATTTTCTTTAATTATTATTGTTTTACCAACACACACACACACACACACATACACACACACACACACAGAGAGAGATCTAAATCTATAAAAACAATCTGAGTTCATTTACTGCTACTTGTATGTAGGTGAATGACATTTTTAATGAAACTAGCTCATTCTCATGTGATTATGTTAATAGTGTTAAGCATAATAACCTTTTCTGAGTCCTTTATGTAGGTATCCGTTATGATGAAAAACAGTCTTTCTTTCTGTGGCTGTCTCTCTGTCTCTCATTTTCAATTAATTGCTTTATAGATTTGCTTTGTTTTGTTTTTGTTATGTTTTGTTTGTTTTGCCAAAAATGATAGCCTACTCAGAAGTTCTGAACAAGTCATTGGGAAATTGCTAGGAACTTATGTAAGCATAAACTCTTTAAGGAGATAATTCTTTCCCTTGTCTGGAGCTGAGGGGAAGGGCTGTTATTTCATAAAAGATTATTTATATGCATCTTATCTATAATTGGGAAATCAAAATTACTTTGAAGTTTCACAATTCAGATGTTTTATAAATGTCCGTACTTTAACCAAGATAAAAGATCCATTTTACCTGTCATTTCCCTTAGCCTGTTCCTAGACTCTGTGTTAGTAAATGCTTCAGAAATTTGCTAACTTTGGATATTTAAAGAGGTAGTTTTCTTTTAATTAAAGGAGTTCAGGGTAGCATGCCTAATGAGCACATGCCAAAACAAGCAGAGGAAATACACATCTACTTTCTCTTCCAACTCTAGTAACATAAGTACATTAGTAACATAAAGTCAGTGAGAAAAGAGGGAGAACATCTTAAAAGAAAATAAGAGAAAATTTGAACATAGAATGTGACCTCTCTAGACAGTATTTCAAGGAGTTGTTATCTTTTGTAGGCCCATTGCTTTATAATAGTCAAATAATTAGAGCATATGCTCCCTTCTCCTTAACCTTTCATTTGCAGCACAATACAGGCCATGGATATGAGTCAGGAATCTCGCTCAGTGAGGGTTTGCTGCACAGCAGCTCTGGGTGCACTGTAGGCTTCTACATGTCTTTTTTTTCCCCATTGCATGGCTCTGTCTCTTGTCTAACCATTGTTTTTGTTTCTTAATAAGAAATCAATTCATTCAAAACTAGAAGTCTTTAAAATAGTGTTATTAGGTATTCTTATACTTATTATCTAGAAATTTTATTTAACACACTCTATAATAGCATGATATAATTAAGAAAGATTTTCAACATTTTTTGCCTAGATGATTCCCAATTTATCACTGACATGACAGAATTTTGAACCATAAATTAGATTGCACAGTTTCTTTTTTTCACACAAAGTCAGTAATTTGGGCTATTTTTAACCATTATCATTATCAGCAGCTCCTCTGGGTTGCTGTTTTCATTGGCTCACTTGTTGATTTGGATATGAAAGTCAGAAAACAGTGTCTATTCCTGCTGAGGACAAAGGGCAGGACTTCATTCTTCAATTTGTTGCTTCCAACGTACACCACTGATGTGGCTTTATTTTAACTGTTCAGAAATTTTAGCAGCCCTTCTCATTCAACTCAGTGAAGAGGTCAGCAAAACAGCTAAAAATATTTACAGTGGTTGGGAAATCTCCAAACTGACAACAATGCTAAAATACTTTGAATTTATAAATGACTTTCTTATCAGGTATAAAAAATGAATATAGAATTTTATCTGTTTGGTGACTAACACTCCAGAGTGTGCCTGAAACTCATTGTTCATCTAGTTATACAGAAGAATGGTGCATCTGTCTGTCCTAAGTAGCTCCTTGATCCAGTAACCTAAGGAAGCAGCTGAGAATGGACACTTTGTGTTACTGGACTTGAGACAATAAACAAGTATGGGTTCATAAATGACATAACACTACTCTAGGAGACAGAACTTCCTTTCATTTGTGCATTCAGATGAAAAATGAATTCCGGGCTTCTTTCATAATTTATATTGGGTGCAGTGCCATGGAGATGATGCTTTTGTACATACATAAGGCTAAGGTTCCAGTTGATATTTCAAAATAAATGCTTGAGAGGTGATGTGCCATTCGTATCCGGCAGTATCAAACATAGAACTGGTGTTCCCATGAAGCTGTGGAACAGTCTTATATGGTGTCTGTTTAATGACTAAGAGGTACACTCAGTGTATCCCTGCCCCTGCCTTCAGCAACTTATCTGAATTTAATGTCCCTTTGCTGCAGTACTTTCTTACTGTGGAAGCTCTTTTCTTAGATAGGACTATTCCTTTGAACCCATTGATTCTACAATATTTAGCACCCATTCTGTTTAGTTTTGTTTTGCCAGCCTAACATTGACTAGAGTCATTTGGTAAGAGGGAATTCTGAGAATTCTTAATTCTGAGAATGGCTCCACCAGATTGGCCTGGGACAAGATTGGGGGGACATTTTCTTAATTAAAAAAAAAAAGACTGATGGGGGAGGCACTTGTCCACTGTGGTCTAAGCCTTCCCTGGGCAGGTGTCCTAGGGTGTCCAAGAAAGCAGGCTGGAAAGTCATGAGGAACAAGCAAGGGATCTGTGTCCCTTGGGGATTTTGCTTTGGTTTTGTATCCAGATTTCCCCCTTGAGTTTCCGCCTTGATTCTCTCAATGGATCGTGACCTGGAATAGGTAAGTTAGGAAAACACTTTCCTACCAGAGTTGCTTTTGCTTATTGTGTTTTATCCTAGCAATAGAAACCTAAGACAGCAACACAAGCGTGTAGTAAGTCATTTATGTGTGCACTTACTTCATCTTATTATATGATCTTCTCTGGCTAGAAATAAACCTAGTTTTTAATAAACTAAAATTTTGATAAAAGAAAAGAGAGAGGGAGAAAATATAAATAAAAATTTGCTGATAATGCATACACATTTCAGAGTATTAAAAATTTGCCAAGATGTTGACAAAAATCTTATTTTATGTTATAATTATACAGTGAGAATGGCAAAAAATATGAAGTGGTGTTTAAGAAATTTCAGAAAATTGAGAACTTATAGATTAGAAAACTTAAAAAAAGTTTTAGATGAATTTTCTCACACATAGGTGTTCATCTTTGTGATATATTCTTACGATGTGCGTCACAAATGAGAACTGAGAGAACTTGGAATCCTGTGGCCAGGGGAAGAGAAATGGGTTAGAGAGAGGCTAGAGTATTGGTAGGACACAAGGAAGAGGCTGGTGCATCACCAAGTCAGCAAATAGTATGAGGGATTTGATTGGAAATACTGAGCTAAAGGGCTGAGTGATTGACATGTGCGAACAAAGGGAATCTCTACGAAGTGGGGGACACACATGCTGTTGTCAGTGAAAAGAAGCCGGCTTCTTTTTAAACACCCATTTCCAAAACAGCTCCTATAGATATTTTTGTTTTATTTATTTTTCCTTGCTGGGCATTGAACCTAGGTCATTACTTATGGTAGACAAGTTCTCTACTACTGAGCTCCATTCATACCTCTGTTTTTTTGTTTTTAAAGTAGAGTTTCTAGCCTGTTCTTGAACTTGCAATCCTCCTGCCTCAACATGGCTGGTAGCTCATATTGAGGCCTGTACAACCAGGCCGACAAGATGTGATTTTATATTATTCTAAGGAAATGTACTTGAAAGTCCCTTGAGATGCCTTAGCATTTTTATTGTATTTTGTGATTACATTTGAAGATGCTGATTATCTTATTTCTTATAAAACTCTGAGGGAAGCCTTCCAAGGACTTCACTGCTCTCAGGGCCCTTCATAATGAAATATGCCTCTTCAACAATAATTTTAGCATCTATTATCAGTGCTCAGGTCCTGGAAGCTCTGCAGCCTCCTAGCTCTGATATCACTTGTGCTTTACAAACTCTCCAGCAGCGCTGTCTAGTGCCCCTGAAAATAGTTTCTGAATGCTTTACTAACTCACACTGACTGGAATGGCCCCATCGCTTCCTAGCAATTGAATTTGGCAAATTAATCATTTAACCTTTTCTGCTCCATGCACAGGCCTCATTTTGGGGTCATTAGTGTCTTACCAAGCATCACTTCATCTTGACAGAAATAAGTCAGGTCTAGAATTACGAATGTGTAGTAGGAGAATTGCACTATGTCTTTGTAGATAAAAGAAAGACAAATAAGACTGTTCCTTTCCAAATGTACTGAGTGAATCCATAGGAGAACCCCAAAAGGAATTCTCTGCTGTTATTCCTAGGTATGATCTCAGTGCCTTGGGCTTCTTTCTCTTGCTGACCCACACTGAAACTCTGTGTGGGTCCAAACACCCATGCTTCCACTCAGCCACTTGCTTGGTAGTAAAACGTTAGGATCCTCCTTGGTTGTGAGCATCAGTTCTCAATTTGTTATACCTGGAAATTTCTAAATCACAGGGTTCTGCTTTTAATCAAGCCATGTCGTTAAGCAGAAACTCTCTGAAAGAGAATCCGATAGGCACATAACAGCACCTACGTGCAAAATGCCAAGCTGTCTCTCCCTCTTCCACCTGCCTCCAGGAGATGCTTCAGTGTATCCTTGGAGTGAGCTGTGGACAGTGCTGTTCTCTCCAGTCCTCTCACTCCCTGTGCACCTCACACACCCATGGGGGATGCCAGACTGTGAGGGCGGCTTCCTTCTCTTCAAAGACCCCAACATGAACACTAAAAGCAGGAAATCCTTGTTTGCCTCTGTAGTTCACAGCACAACAAAAGTATTTCTCTTTGCCTGAAGGGTCAATTTGACCTGGATCTGGGCCTAACAAGAATCCAGAAGCTTAACTTTAGAGGCTAATGGAGCTGGCTGTTAAAAGCCAATTGTTCCCTCAAATTAAAGGAGATTAGAAATGTTCCTCTTTTAAACACTAAGCATCCAGCCCTGACTTCCTGGTTTTCTAATGCAAAGTAGCACAAGATGTTCTCAACCCTAGCTAGCTAGCTCTTGGAGCCATCCAGAAAGGACTCTCTGCTCCTTCTCCTCCTGAATGTTGAAAAGCAAAAGGGTGAATGAGTCAGATACTGTCAGTCGTGTGCATGACAAGCTATGTATCAATAAAAATTATATATAGGAAATCAAGGATACACGGTACACGTCATTATGTTTCAACACTTGGTTTCAAATAACTGAGAACATCCAGATCTGTCAAAATAAACACAAAGTGAATGCATTACATGGCAGTTGAAAGAAGTTCAATGTGTATGCTGACACTGTCCCTTTCTAGCCTTTAACTAGTGTGGTTGTGGTTGTTTTTTTCAACTATTGAACTTGGAGTCTGAAGTTAGAAAAATTAGAGAATTCAATTTATTCATTGCTCTATATCTAATTCTGAAATATGCAGTTTCAATTATTTTCTCCATTCATAATAAAAATGTCCAGGCTACAGTCTTCACAGTCAACAGTTTTACCATATATGAAAACAGCTGCAAACTGGCATTTCTAAAATGCATGCCATATTTTAGAATGTTTCTTTCAGGCTATTGAAGACAATTACCTTCTTTGTGAAGTAAGGAGAAATGTATGGTCACCATATTATATCAGATGTGTTCATGTTGAGATACAAACCAAAGGTTTCACTGTGGATGCAGCTTAATGGGCAGAGTGCTGGACTAATATTCCAGCAGCTCTGGCTTTGGTCCTCAGGTGGGATTTGCTTAAACTGGGGTGGTAGAGGTACATAGACCTGCTGTGGGATAATGTTCTTGTACACTGCAAGGATTTGTCACTCGTATTAATTTAATAAAATGCTGATTTGCCAGTAGCCAGGCAAGAAGTATAGGTGGGGTGATCAGGCTAAGAGAATTCTGGGAAGAGGAAAAGCAGAGAGTAAGTCACCAGCCAGACACAGAGGAATCAAGATGAGAATGCCTCACTGAGAAAGGGTACCAAGCCACGTGACTAAACATGAATCAGAATTATGTGTTAATTTAAGTTGTAAAAGCTAGTTAATAATAAGCCTGAGCTAATAGGACAAACAGTGCTGTAATTGATATAGTTTCTGTATGATTATTCAGGTCTGGAAGTCCAGGAAATGAAAGTGCAGACTCTGTCTTTATTGACCAGTAATCTCACCACCCCTCCTGAGGTGGAAGAGAATGATCAACCTCAACCAGCTAAAGGCCACTGGGCTTCATTAGCCCCTATCTCAAACTCAAAGAAACCTGGGGTATCCAAAGCTAAATTTCTGATTTGAGACAGCAAATTATCCTTTCTTTAACACTTTACCACACATAGCACTTAAGCTTGCAACATGTGAAGAAATTATGTGTGGCATATATATAAAATACAAAGACGTGGCTTTTCTATTATTCATAACTAGTTTATCAAAATGAGTGATTTTTAAAGGAAATTTACATTCATTTCACAGTTCTCAAAATACTTTAATGTAAAAATATATTATTAGTAATGTCTCAAGAATTTCATACATAAATATAGTGTATTTTGATCATATTCACCCTTCACTCTTTCTGCTACTTGTCCCTGATATTAAGTGTTAGCTGGCTTGATCTTCTGAAGGTACCACAGCTTCTGTGAGTTCCCGAGTATATCAGTCCTGTCATGTCCAAATTTTTTTAGGTTACATAAGAATAGATTTAGGAATTTGAAACTACTCTGTAAAATTCTTCAGATTATCAGTTACAGGTATTTTGAGATGCACAATTAATATCACAGGAATGATCCAAATACTTTCCACCCCACTGAAACTGTTTTCCACTTCCAAAGGGAGAAGATTTTGATTTGCTTGCAGATATCCAAAGGAATAAACAGTATTCATTAAAAGCAATTCTAGAAAGGGGCATTTCAAAATACTTAAAATAATACTAACAACAGACTTTTTGAGGAGCAATACTTTGTAAATATGGAGTCGCCTGGATGCCTTAGTCTTTACAAGATTGTTTAATACTTCAGTAGTTATGCTTCTAAGGACGAGGTAAATGATGCCATATTTTTAGAAAATTTCACTTTCTTGCATACCAAGAGAACTGCTTCCCTAACCACCTCTGTTTTAGCTTACCACATTCTTGCCATTGATCATTGGAGGGAATGTGAGATCTTGCAATTTTGCAGGATAGCATGGCATATTGTGCCAATTTTCCATATCTATGGCAAATTACTTGGGAAAGTAAACTTAAAGGAAGAAATTTCTGTTTGGGCCCACAGTCTCCCAGGTTTCAGACTATATTTATATAGTTCTGTTACTTTGGGCTCAGGCAAGTGCAGACATCATGACATGATGAGGAGTCAACGGTAAGACAAAGTTGTGTATCTGTTGGTGCCTGGGAAGTAAGACGAGACAAGAGAATATTCCAGGAGTCCATCACCCTTCCTTTCCAAGGGCACTCCCCTCATTAAGCTAACTTCCTTCCAGTAGGTTCCACTTCTTAAGCTTCTACCTCCCAGCAATAGCAAAGGCTGGCACCCAAACCTTTACTATGTGGATCTTTGCAGAATAATTAAGATTTATATTATCACATACACTAATGTTGCTCCCTCTCAGCCTTTAAAAATAGGTTCTTTGGTGCGGGAGAATTATCTATATTCTGTCAATCATGTATTTTAATAAAACGCTGATTGGCCAGGCAGGCAGTATAGGCGGGAAAGCCAGACAGGAAGTAGGGGTGGAGCAAAGAGACTGGGAGCATTCTGAAAGCAGAGCTTCCTCAGGCATTCCTGTCCAGACCACCGAAGAGGCAACATGTAAGCTGTCACACTGAGAAAGGTACTGAGCCCATGTGGCTAACATAGATAAGAATAATGGGGTAACATAAGTTATAAGAGTTAACAAGAAGCCTGACCTAATGGACCAATCAGTTTATAACCTTATGGAGTCTTGTGTGTGATTTTCTTTGGGACCTGCCTGCTGTGGGGTACTGGGCGGGACAGATACCCCAACAAGCCGGCCCCCTCATACTACATATGGTGCCAACGTGGATAACTGAATCCACAGAAAGCTTGAGAAAGCTTGGGAACAAATAGAGTAAAGCATGTTTTCTTGGTAGCAGCAATTTCTCAGGTCTGCTCTGTTTGCTAGAGCAAGCAAGAGCTCTCGTCTAAGGGAGGCTTCCTGACTCAGCTTTAGCTGCAAAACTTTGTAGCTCATTAAGAGGTCCTGCCACGAAACACTTAAACGGTGTTGGTGAAAAACTAAATGCATGCTTTTCGGTTTTCAGCCGTAGCAGGAAAAAAAAAGCTGCGTTGTTTTAAAATGCCGGCTTTCTGGGCTGTCCTGCCAGGACAAACTCTGACTCTTGCAGGCAGGCAGTCCGACTGAGTGTGGTCTGTGAGCAGAATGATGCAGCTTGCTTGCTAGCAAGGACCTTGAAACACGACAAGTTGTGGCAGTGAACACAGCTGTGGCTGGTATCTCAGCTATGAGTCTGGAAAGCTAAGGAATGAGCTGGATCTAGCTGTCAAAGCCACGGCTTCCCATATTGCTTTGTAAATTAAAGGCTCATGTGGTCAGAAAAAGAGAGATAAACAGTAAAGAGAGATTCAAAGATAAAGAAAACCTCTAAATGGTTTACAGTGTGTATATGCAGGCTAAAAGTTAAAGTTCTTAAAGTTAAAAGGAAAGAAAGAGAGTAGTTGGGTGTGGTGGTACACACCTTTAATCCCAATGCCTGGGAGGCAGAGGCATATTGACCTCTGTGACTTCAAGGGGTAGAGGTAGATTGACCTCTGTGACCTCAAGGTGTGGTAGTACACGCCTTTAATCCCAATGCCTGGGAGGCAGAGACAGATCTCTGTGAGTTCAAGGTGTGGTAGCATACACCTTTAATCCCAGCACTGGGGAGGCAGAGACAGGAGGATCTCTGTGAGTTCAAAGACAGCCTGGTCTACAGAGTTATTCCAGGACAAAGATATACAGAAAACCTGTGTCAAAAAGTAAAAGTAAAAATAAAAGAAATAGAGGTTAAAAATAAAGCCACATAAAGATGGAAAATGCACAGAGAATCTTCATACTGTATGCTATTATGCTCTCTTTAAATTGTTTGATTGTTGAGGAAGGAGCAACAACTGCTAAAAGACTTTTGTTTATAAATGCTGCTGAACTAACCCAAGATAGAAATTTTGAAAATACCTTGGCTTCAAAACTGAAGTCAAAAGGTATGTTACTTTGGAGAAGAGATTTTGCTTTTGTTTCCACAGAAAACGAGAGACTCTGGATTTATTCAGAGTTAAGAATAATCACCTTTGACCAAGGGAGGCCACCTGAAAAATCTCCGATAGGAACAGATGGCCCAGATGACAGAGGTCTACATCCAGAACTGATCCAAGACTGCTGCCTGAGATGATCGAGACTCACAGGATACTCCAGTCATGACTTGATTATAACTCAAAATTTTCTTTAGGTCCCCATAAGATTATCAGCGCCCCCAACCAGCAGGAAGTAGCCTGAAATACTACGCCCACATTCCCAACAAATGGACTATGGGTATTTGCCTTTGTTTAAAAAAAAAAAAAGAGGGAAATGGTGCGGGAGAATTATCTATATTCTGTCAATCATGTATTTTAATAAAACGCTGATTGGCCAGGCAGGCAGTATAGGCGGGAAAGCCAGACAGGAAGTAGGGGTGGAGCAAAGAGACTGGGAGCATTCTGAAAGCAGAGCTTCCTCAGGCATTCCTGTCCAGACCACCGAAGAGGCAACATGTAAGCTGTCACACTGAGAAAGGTACTGAGCCCATGTGGCTAACATAGATAAGAATAATGGGGTAACATAAGTTATAAGAGTTAACAAGAAGCCTGACCTAATGGACCAATCAGTTTATAACCTTATGGAGTCTTGTGTGTGATTTTCTTTGGGACCTGCCTGCTGTGGGGTACTGGGCGGGACAGATACCCCAACAAGCCGGCCCCCTCATACTACAGTTCTTTAGTAGTAAGAATGTGTCATCAAAGTAATTTCAATAATTGTGAAAAAAGCCTAAATCTTAAAAATTGGATAATTATTTTAAATCATTTTTGTCACAGTACCTTTTATATTTGAAATTATAATACCATTACTCTGATGAAAGTGACATCTAACTTAATATATCTTTTTAGTGTATAATTATAAAAGTTATAGTGCAATGTCTTGTCTAAAATTGTTAAAGATCTATTATTGAAATAAATGAAAAATTTTTATTTTAATTTTTGTTTGTGTGTTTGTTTTTGTTTTTCAAGACCGGGTTTCTCAGTATAACTGCCCAGGCTGTCCTGGAACTCACTCTATAGATTAGGTTGGCCTTTAAACTTGCAGAGATCCACCTGCCTCTGCCTCCCTGAGTGCTGGGATGAAGAGTGTGTGCCACTGCCTAGCTCATTTTAATTTTTAAAAATTATCAATTGATTCAAATATTGTTATATTCTTTCTATTTGTCCCTTATCTCCTTCCAACCCCTCTTATGTACCCATCATCTCTTCCCCTGCTCCCCTTACTCCCTCTCAAATTCATAATTTCTTTTTCTTTGGTTATTATGGGTACACATACACACATACATATATACATGCAACTTGTTGAGTCTGTTTAGTATTTCCTGTATATGTAGGACTTCAAAGCTGACCATTTGTTGTTCGATAACCAGTTAGGAGCCTCATTCCTGGTGAAGATCGCTTCTCCCCTCTCAATAGTCATTAATTGCCCATAGTTCTTTGTCTAGGGGTGGTGACCCCTGAGATTTCCCCTTCCACATTAACACATCTAACACATCTATTCGTGTTGCTACTGTTAAAATCCTGTTTAGATAGTCATGCTGTTGAGGTACCATGGGTAGAGCTTCCCTGTAATGCCTAGGAGGCACAGTCTCACAGCAGATGTCCTGGGCCTCTGGCTCTTAGAACCTTTGCACTTCCGTCCCTCTTATATGATGTTCTCTGAACCCTTAGGTTCAGGAACTTGTTGAAGATGTATCTACTGGGGGCTTAAAAGATGTCTTAATGATTATTTAAAAGTAAATACAGATTCAATTTTTCTGACCTTACTTTGAGTGATTAATTTTCTAGTATATTACATTTTCATGAACCTGAAGCCAGGTTTAAGAAAATATTGAATATATCTCGGTTAAAAATAAATTTGGTATTTACAGAGGTTAACTTGTAGTTTATTTGTGCTGAGAATTTCTTTGCTTCCAGGTACCACATTACCTCCACTAGATGCTAAAGGCAATGTGGTAGTAGAATAGATGTGTGTTCCTTACAAGTCTGCACTATAGTACCTGTAAGGGCTGCAGAGAGAATACCCAGAATGAACTGCTGAAGCACCCTCACACTGAATGTCTGGGTCATATTCTTTGCCTAGAAAGATAGTGAATTTAGGGTAATACTCTCCAATGTCCTTCCATATCAGAATTTATGCTATCATTTTCTACATTTTTCATTACCTCTTCATTAGTGTAGATCTAGGCCTCAAATTCTTGGTGCTGTCATTGTGGGGTACTATATGTGAAGTATTTTGCAAGCTATAAGAATTGTTTAACTGGAAGGTAGTTGCTACTCAGCAAAAAAAAATGTCTGTACAGAAAATACAAAGCAATATAGACTTGTCTGGGTGAACAAATCATAAGAAATCACTATTCGCTACTGCTGTGATTCATTAGGAATGTATGCATGCTTTCATTTATTTATTTATTTTGTTATTTTTTTCTCTAAGTCTTGCTTCCTTTAAACCCTTATGAAATTATCTCGAAATGCAGGCATTACAGAAGTTTTGGTTGTTGTTGTTGGTTGGGTTCTTGGGGGGGGCGGTTGTTTTGTTTTGTTTTTAAAGAGATAAATGGTGACCCAAACCAACCATGGTAGAAATGTTTTTTCTTCTTAGAGGTTAATGAAGGTGTTTGGGGTTTTGTGGGGTTTTTGTGTTATTGGTGCTTACGTCTTGCAGATTTTAATTATGAGGACTAACTGCAGCTGTTTCTAGCCATGGCTTTTAAATAGAACTCTCCTAGTTATCAGCAGATTCAGGGGCTGAGCAACAGCTTTCCCTTATATGCCTACTTTCATATTCATGTATTTGTGGGAGTCATGGTAACCTCCAAAGGCAGATGACTTCCTGTAGACTCATATCTGAGTGGACGAAAGCCTCACGTTGCTCTGTACATCCTTGCTTTGGATGGTGTATGTTGATATATATATATATATATATATATATATTTACATATATGTATATATGTGTATGTATTTATACAATATATGTATGTATATGACTATTTTATGTATATAGTTTTGGATGTTGTATGTTGGATGCTGGTCTGCAGGGCAGTAAGTAGTTTCCAGCACCTACCTTACCAAGACGTTTATGGTCAGCTCCTCTGCCCTAGCTGCGCACGGCAGTTGGCCTGCAAGGCAGTGCCACACTCTGTATTTAAAGGACATTCATTCTGAACTTCTGTGAATGAATTTGAAATGATAACTATATTTTCACCTAACGGCTGTTTCTAGATCAAGGATGGATGCACTAGAGAACTTGAGGATGTTACTCATAAGATCATCACCCAAGCATCAGAATCTCATATACTGAAACAGAGCAGGAATCCAATAATTTTACACGAGACACAGTGTGGTACAGTCCACATGAATGAAACACTACACTCACATTGATAATTACTGTACTAATGTATACTCTGACTTCATAGCTGAACTTGATAAAACTTTTGGCTTCATAAATAATAATGCAGTTACCAAAAAGGCCTAGTCATCCAGCAACTCCCCTGAATTGCTTTCTTGATACTATTAGTACCTGTTGAAGCAAAGTTCTAACAATTCAGAAGAGGAAAAACTAGAAGACATCCCAGTCAAGTGGTGGCCATCTTCAGGTTCCTAGATAACAGATGTGTTTCAGAAGCTTGATCTCCAAGTTAAAGTAACTTAAATTGTGGTTTTGAGAATCCCCTCAAACTTCAGTTCATATTTCAAAACATTAGTGTAGGTGAAGATTTGAATGGATAATCCAAAAAGTACCTTCCATAGTCAAAACAGCTGGACTTGCGTGTCTATATTTATTCCCTGGGTTCTAGACCGTGGTCTGGCTCTTCTGGCAGCCTTGCACATTAGCCTGCTGTCTGCATTAGAATGCGCGTATCAGGGATACACAGCTGTCTACACCAGCCATTACAGTAACAGAAGATTGACATGATTCTATCAACTGTCAAAAGAAAATTTGTTGTTTTAAAAACGGGTTCCAGGACTCGGGAGATAGTCTGGTGATGTTTTTTGCAAGCATGAGGATGGAGGTTTTTATCTTCAGTTCAAAGTCAAAAACTAGGCACAGCTGTGTGTACCTCTAAGCTTAGTTATGGGCAGCAGAGGCAGGTGAATCCCCAGTTTGCTGACTAGTTAGTCAGCTGAAACAAGGACAGTTAAATTCAGAAGGTATGCTACATTTGTACAACGTCATACTACACAGCAGAAAAAACAACTTCTAAATACATAACTTCCAAATAAAGCAGAGTGATAAAAGTAACTACACAAGAACTTATAATATTTGGCTCCATTTATGTGAAATGCAAAAATTACTGTGTGCTATTAAAAGTCAAGATAATAGTGACTTGATGTAGAAAGGTGAGAGAGTTAGTGTCCGGGAGGAAGGAATGCAGGGGAAACTTTTCTAGTCCTAGTGTGTTCTCCTTCCGGATTGGAATCCTGGAAGTGTTGGAGACCCAGCAGGAGCAGGAGTCATCTTGGTAAACAAATCCATCAAGATATACACTATACTTAAAAGCATGCAGCTTTCCATTTAAATATTATATTTCAGCAAAAGACTTAAAAGTCAGGGGAGAGATGTTATTGATGATAATTTCATAGTGCAATCTTTCAAATGTAAGGTTCTTAAGGGTATTTGGAAGAGAATCAAAGAATGATGTCTCTTAGAAACATTTTGTGCTCTACAAAGCTCTGGAGAATTTCAGCGGTGGAAAACTTTAATTGGTGGTTAGAGGTGATTAATGCAGCACAGCTGGATACAAGGAAGGAAGGAGTTGATTCATTTTTATTTGCACAGAAATCTTTTCAGTTTCTTTTCATGTGATTGGAACTAAAACACACCAATAGTTTTTCATAGACAATTACATGTGGGTTCTTTTGGACTTGTCCTCAAAACACTGCTGACATTTTGGGTGCTGCCTCAGATGGCAGCTGTTGATCAGGTAGCCAGTCTTTTGATTTAAATATAGTAGCATGCAGCCCTCAGCATGGAAGGTTCACTTCTCCTCTATTTTTAAGTTAGGTTAAATGGGTTGATGTCCATGTTTACAGACGTGAAATGTATCAGCCCTGAGCCATTTTGCTTTGATCTGAGATTAGCTGGTAGGAGCTGTGGTCTTGGTTTTAAATGGAGTGGTGCAGACTGCTCAAATAGCTCAGTCGATAGTAGAGAATCAACTCCTGTCTTCCACATGTACCCTGGGGCACTCTTCTTGAGGAGTTAAGTAGAAACTGTAGGTATTGCTTTCAGCATTGACTAGCCCCACGTATTCTTTCTCAGTGAGAATGTCAGTACATTTCTTTTTTAAATATTTTTATTGAGCTCTACCTTTTTCTCTGCTCCCTTCCCTATTTCTCCCCTCCCCTTCAAGCCTTTCCCAAGGTTCCCATGCTCCCAATTTACTCAGGAGAGCTTGTCTTTTTCTACTTCCCATGTAGATTAGATCTTTGTATGCTTCTCTTAGGGTCCTCATTGTTGTCTATGTTCTCTGAGATTATGATTTGTGGGCTGGTTTTCTTTGCTTTATGTTTAAAAACCACTTATGAGTGAGTACATGTGATTATTGCCTTTCTGTATATGGGTTACCTCACTCAAAATGATGTTTTCTAGCTTCATCCATTTGCCTGCAAAATTCAAGATGTTGTTATTTTTTCTGCTGTGTAGTACTCCATTGTGTAATTGTACCACATTTTCCTTACCCGTTCTTTGATCAAGGGGCATTTAGGTTGTTTCCAGGTTTTGACTATGACAAACAATGCTGCTCTGAACATAGCTGAGCACATATCCTTGTGGCACGATTGAGCATCCTTTGGATAAAGATATTCACTAGCCTCACATCAGACAGAAGTCTGATCTCCAAAATATACAAAGAACTCAAGAAATTGGTCATCAAAAGAACAAATAATACAATACAAAATAGAGTACAAACCTAATCAGAGAATTCTCAACAGAGGAATCTAAAATGGCTGAAATGTTCAATATTCTTAGTCATCAGAGAAATGCAAATCAAAACAATTCTGAGATTCCATCTTACACCTGTAAGAATGGACAAGATCAAAAACACTGATGATAACTTATGCTGGAGAGGTTGTGGGGTAAAGGGAACACTCCTGCATTGCTGGTGGGAATGCAAGCTAGTATAACCCCTTTGGATGTCAGTCTGGTGATTTCTCAGAAAATTAGGAAACAACCTTCCTCAAGACTCAGTCAGTACATTTCTTAATCATGGGGACCATAGGTTTGAACCCTTAGGGCAGTTGAATGAGGACTTTACCAAGAAACTGCTGGCATATTAGGACTGTTCTCATTTTCAAGATTCTCATGATGGCTAACTGAAAACAAAGTTCACCTAGCATATTTTCCTTTTGTTTCTTTGATGTTTGCCATGCTCTGTTAGAACTATTTGTTGTACCAAGTTTAAAGTTTCTTAAGGCTGTAATCACATCTTGTTCTTTCTGTATTCTTTTTAGAATTCATAGAAATGAGTTACACGAAGTAAAAGCTTAATAAATGGTTGCTAATTTATTTTTTATCCACAAAGAACAAATTATTAAAATTGTACCATAAAATAGATTATGAAGAAAGAAATGGTTTATTATTACCATAGAAGCAAAGTATAAAGTATTTCTATTCCTAGTGAAAGATTTATTTTTAGTTATAACTAATGGTATATCATTAAATAAAGTATACAGTAACTAAATTATTCTATGATAAAGTGATTGTCATTACATAATTTACAATATCTGTGTAGGCATGGCAATGCATACATAAAATACAAAAATGTAAATTAGATTATGTAGTTAATAGAAATGCAGAGGCAGTCATATATATAAATATATATATATCAATTTAGATTGATAGTAAGTTTCCTTCCCCCTCAAAAACTAAGGGATTTAGGTGAATGAATTTTATAATCTAATACTTTAAAATATCTCCACCGATTGTCAAACTGATACTTTTATTCTTTTCTTTGTATTGATTTTATTGAGCTCTACATTTTTCTCTGCTCCTTTCCCAGCCTCTCTCTTCCCTTCAACCCTCTCCCATGGTCCCCATGCTCCCAATTTACTCAGATCTTGTCTTTTCCACTTCTCATGTACATTAGATCCATGTATCCTCTTTGTTGTCTAGGTTCTCTGGGATTGTGATTTGTTGGATGGTTTTCTTTGTTTTATATTTAAAAACCACTTATGAGTGAGTACATATGATAATTGTCTTTCTGGGTCTGGGTTACATCACTCAATATAATGTTTTGGAGCTTCATCCTTTTGCCTATAAATTTCAAGATGTCATTATTTTTTTTCTTATGTGTAGTACTCCATTGTGTAAATGTACCACATTTTCCTTATCCATTCTTTGGTCAAGGGGCATTTAGGTTGTTTCCAGGCTCTGGGTATGACAAACAATGCTGCTATGAACATAGTTGAGCACATGTCCTTGTGGCACAATTGAACATTCTTTGGATACATACCCAAAAGTGGTATTGCTGGTCTTGAGGAAGGTTGTTTCCACAATTTCTGAGAAATCACCATACTGATATCCAAAGGTACTGTACCAGCTTGTACTCCCACCAGCAATGTAGGAGTTTCCTTTACCCCACAACCTCTCTAGCATAAGTGGTCATCAGTGTTTTTGATTTTTGTCATTCTTACAGGTGTAAGAATGAATCTCAGAGTTGTTTTGTTTTGCATTTCTCTGATGACTAAGGATGTTGAACTCTTCCTTAAGTGTCTTTCAGCCATTTTAGATTCCTCTGTTGAGAATTCTCTGTTTAGATCTGTACTCCACTTTTTTATTAGATTATTTGCTCTTTTGATGACCAATTTCTTGAGTTCCTTGTATATTTTGGATATCAGTGCTCTGCCTGATGTGGGGTTGGTGAAGAATTTTTCCCTTTATGTAGCCTGTCATTTTGTCTTATTCACCATGTCCTTTGCTTTACAGAAGGTTTTCTGTTTTAGGAGGTCCCATTTATCAATTGTTTCTTTCAGTTTCTGTACTACTGAGGTTATATTTAGGAAGTGGTCTCCTGTGCCAATGTGTTCAAGCATACTTCCCACTTTCTCTTCTATGAAGTTCAGTGTAGTTGGCTTTATGTTGAGGTCCTTGATTCATTTGGGCTTGAGTTTTTGTGCATGGTGATAGATAAGCATTTATTTTCATTCTTCTGAAGGTTGATATCCAGTTATGCCAGCACCACGTGTTAAATGTGCTTTCTTTTTTCCATTTTATATTTTTTCCTTCTTTGTCAAAAATCAGGTGTTTGAAGGTATGTGGATTAATAACCAAGTCTTCAATTTTGTTCCATTGGTCCTTCTGTCTGTTTTTATGCCAAAACCAGGCTGTTTTCAGTACTGTAGCCCTGTAGTAGAGTTTGAAGTAAGGGATTGTGATGCCTCCATAAGTTCCTTTAGTGTACAGAATTGTTTTGGCTATCCTTGGTTTTTTGTTTTCCACATGAAGCTGAATACTGTTCTTTTGAGGTCTGTGAAGAATTATGCTGGGATTTTGCTGGACATTTCATTGATTCTGTAGATTGAGTTTCGTAAGATTGCCATTTTTAGTATGTTAATTCTACCTACCCAAGAGCATGGAAGATCTTTCCACTTTCTAGTGTCTTCTTCAATTTCATTCTTCAAACATTTAAAGTGTCAATCATACAGGTCTTCCATTTGTTTGGTTAGAGTTACTCCAAGATATTTTGAGTTATTTGTGGCTAATGTGAAGGGTGTTGTTTCTCTGATTTTTTTTTTACCCTGTTCATCAACTGTTTAAAGAAGGGCTACTGATTTTTTGAGTTAATCTAAAATCCTGCTACATTACTGAAGGTGTTTATGAGTTGTAGAAGTTACTTGGTAGGATTTGGGGGATCATTCGTGTAAATTATCCTATCATCAGCAAATAGTGAGAGTTTGACCTTTTCTTTTCCAATTTTATCCCTTTGATGCCCTTTTGTTGTCTTATTGCTTTAGCTAGGACCTCAATAACTGTATTGAACAGGTATGAAGAGAGTGAACAACCTTGTCTTGTTTCTGATTTCAGTGGGATCACTGTGAGTTTCTTTCCATTCAGTTTGAGGTTGGCTGTTGGCTTGCTGTATGTTGCCTTTATTATGTTTTGGTATTTTTTTTATCCCTGCTCTCTCTAAAACCTTTATCATGAAGGGATGTTGTATTTTGTTGAAGGCTTTTTCAGCATCTAATGAGATAGATGATCATGTGATTTCTGTTTTTCAGTTTATTTATCTGATGAATTCCATTGAGAAATTTACATATGTTGAATCATGCCTGCATCTCTGAGATGAAGCAGTCTTGATCATGGTGAATGATTTTTCTGATGTGTTCTTGCCAGTATTTTATTGAGTATTTTTGCTTCTATGTTCATGAGTGAGATTAGTCTGTAATTCTCTTTCTTAGTGATGTCTTTCTGTGGTTTGGGTATCAGGGTAATTTTAGCCTCATAAAAAGAGTTTGGCAATGTTTCTTCTGTTTATATTGTGTGGAACAATTTGAGGAGTATTGGTATTAGTTCTTCTTTGTAAATCTTGTAGAATTCTGAGCTGAAACCATCTGATTCTGGGCTTTTTTTGTTGGGAGACTTTTAATGACTGTTTATATTTATTTAGCAGTTATAGATCTGTTTAACTTGCTTATCTGGTCTTAATTTAATTTTGGCAAGTGATATTTATCCAGAAAGTTGTTCATTTCCTTTAAGTTTTCCAATTTTGTGGAGTACAGGTTTTTGAAATATGACCTGATGATTCTCTATATTTTCTCTGTGTCTGTTGTTGTATCCCTATTTTCTTTTCTGATTTTGTTAATTTGGATATTCTCTCCCTACCTTTTGTTTGGATAAAGGTTTGTCTATTTTGTTGATTTTCTTAAAGAACCAACTGTTTGTCTCATTGATTCTTTGTATTGTTTTCTTTTTCTTTGTTTCTATTTTGTTTATTTCAGCTGTCAATTTGATTTTTTTCCTGTTGTCTAGTTCTCTTGGGTGAGTTTGCTTCTTTTTGTTCTAAAGTTTTCAAATGTTCTGTTAATTCACTAGTGTTGGATTTTTCCAGCTTCTTTATGTAGGCAGTTAGTGCTGTGAGCTTTCCTCTTAACACTGCTTTCATTGTATCCCATAAATTTTGGAATGTTGTGTGGTCATTTTTATTGAATTTTAGGAAGTCTTCATTTTGTCCCTTTATTTCTTTCTTGACCCAATTTTGATTCAGATGAGCATTGTTTAATTTCCATGTGTTTCTGAACTTTCTGTACTTAGTATTGCTATTGACATCTAGTAATAAGCCATGATTATTCCAATTTTTTTTGTATCTGTTGAGGTTTGTTTTGTTACCATGCATGTCATCAATGTTTGAGAAGGTTCCATGAGGTGGTGAGAGGGTATATTCTTTTATGTTTGGATGGAATATTCTATAGATGCCTGTTAAGTCCATTTGAGTCATAACATCTGTTAGTTCCCTTATTTCTCTGTTAATTTTTTTGTCTTACTGACCTGTCCAGTGGTGAGAGTGGAGTATTGAAGTCTCCCACTATTAAGTGTGGTGTTTGGTGTATGATTTAGCTTTAGAAGTGTTTCTTTTACACATGAGGGTGCCCTTGTATTTGGGCTGTAGATGTTCAGTGTTGAGATTTCGTCTTGATGAATTTTTCCTGGACTAATATGAAATGTCCCTTTTTGTTTCTTTTGATTGATTTTAGTTTGAAGTCTATTTTGTTATATATTAGGATAGCTACACCAGCTTATTTCTTAGGTCCATTTGATTGGAAAATTTTTTCCCAACTCTTTACTCTGAGGTGATGTCTGTCTTTGTGTGTTTCTTCTATGCAGCAGAAGGATGAATTCTGTTTTCATATCCAATCTGTTAGCCTGTGTCTTTTTATAGGTGTATTGAGTCCATTTATATTAAGGGATATTAGTGACCAGTGATTGTCATCTCCTGTTAATTTAGTTTTTGTTGTTGGTGTTGTTAATTTGTGTTTTCTCCTTCTTTGGTATTTGCTACTGTGAGACCATCAATTGCCTGTGTTTTTGTTGATGTAATCAATTTCCTTGGTTTGAAGTTTTCCTTCTAGTACATTGTGTAGGGCTGGTTTTGTGGCTAGGTATTGGTTAAGTCTGTTTTGTCATGGAATATCTTGTTTTGTCCTTCTATGGTGATTGAAATTTTTGCTGGGTAGAGTAGTCTTCGCTGGCATCCATGGTCTCTTAATATCTGCATATCACTTGACCTTCTGGCTTTCATTGACTCCATCGAGAAGTCAGGTGTAATTCTAATAGGTCTGCCTTTATTTGTTACTTGGCCTTTTTCCTTTGCATCTCTTAATATTCTTTTTTTATTTTGTATGCTTGGTGTTTTGATTATTATGTGATGAGGGGACCTTTTTTTGATCCAGTCTGTTTGATGTTCTGTAACCTTTTTGTATCTTCATAAACATATCTTTCTTTAGGTTGGGAAAGTTTTCTTCTATGATTTTATTAAATATGTTTTCTTTGCTTTTGAGTTGAACTTCTCCTTCTTCTATACCTATTGTTCTTAGGTTTGTTTTTTTTTCATGGTTTCCCATATTTCCTGGATATTTTGAGTTAAGCTTTTGTTAGATTTAATGTTTTTTTTTTCACTGATGAGTTGGTTTCCTCTATTGTATCTTCAACACCTAATTTTCTCTCTTCCATGTTTTGTATTTGGCTGTTTATACTTGTATTTGTGGTTCGTGATCTCTTTCTCATGATTTCTGTTTCTGTAATTCCCTCAGCTTGTGTTTTCTTTATTGCCTCTATTTCAGTTTTTAAGTCTTGAATACTTTCTTTCATATGTTTGATTGCTTTTTCTTGGTTTTCTTTAAGGGATTTGTTGATGTCTTCCAATTTTTTGTTTGTTTTTTCCTCCATTCCTCTGAGGGAATTTCTCATTTCCTCTTTAAGGGCCTCAAACATTCTCCTGAAGTTATTTTTTAGGTAATTTTCTTCTACTAATATTTGGTTGTTTAAGTCTTGCTGTTATAGGGTCACTAGATTTTACTGGTGTCGTGTTGCTTTTTTTTTTTTTGGTTCTGCATTTGTTCTTACCTTATCTACCCATCTTTTCCTCTAATTGGTGTAGGTGGGGTTGTCTGTGACTCTGGTGGTCAATCCCCCAGGCGCCACTGGATCCGAGGCTCAGATGGCTGCTCCTCGTGGTGTAATCAGTGCCATGGTTCCAGTTACCCCATTGGTCACTCTGTGTTCCTGGAGGTTGCTCAGCACTCCCAGCATTTGCTCCACTCCCCTGGAGTTCATGGTCTTAGTCCTGCTCTGGAATAGGTTGCCGGCTCAGACCTGTTTCTATAAATGTCCCTTGTCTAGATCCGCTCCTGCAGAGGTCCCTGGCTTGGAGTTGGTCCTGCAAAGGTCTCTGGCTCTAATCTACACCCTCAGATGTCCCAGACTCGGATATGCCAGGACACACAGAGGACCTGGCTCAGGCCTACTCTCTCAGAGGTCCCAGACTCATGTCCTGACTGGCAAAGGTTTCTGGTTCCTGCCTACTTCCTTGGAGGTTTCAGACTAATGCCTTGACCTGCAGAGGTTCTGGCTCAGGCCTACTTCCCCAGAGGTCCCAGACTCACACCTGGATCTGCAGGGGTCCTGGCTCAGGCCTAATTTCTCAGAGGTCCTAGACTCATGCCTGGACCTGCAGGGGTTCTGACTCAGGTCTACCCCCTGGAAAGTCCCAGACTCATTCCTGGACACACAGAGGTCTTTTGATCCTGCCTACACCCTCGTAGATCCCAGACTCATACATGGATCTATAGAGGTCTCTGGCTCTGGCCCACTCCCTCAAAGGTTGCTCCCCTACACCTTCTCCTGTGGAGTTCACTGTCTCAGGTCTGCTCTGATCTAGGTCACTGGTTCAATCCTCAATTCTTTTATTCTTAAAGAGAGATAAGGTTGGGAGACAAAAACAACCCTATGTAGTTCAAGTATGTCTAGATCTTCCTGTAGGCATTCTCAATGTTTGGCTTTAGAGGAAGTTATAATTTTGCTTCTGCATTCACCATCTATTTCTCCAACATAAACCCATGCAGAAAAAACAGATTTTACATAAAAACAAAATGTATGTGAGAATGCTTCACATTCCATTGAGGAGTCATGAAAATATTATTACCACATTGAAACAGGCTTATAAAGTGGATGTTTGGCAAATTCTGTGCATTGGTTTATTATATGCGATTATGAGAAATTTACTTAAATTAATAAAGGTGACAGAAATTCAGCACTACTAAGAGATATATAATTATTATTGACTAGCACAGAAATCTGTGATGTGGCCAGGTGTAGAGACTTGCCGAACTCAACCTAGGATAAAAAGGATTGATTTTTGTATTTGGAATGTCCTTGATCTCTCCAGGCAGCTTTTATCTGGACTAAATGAAATTATAGTGCACCTAAAGCAACATGGGTTTTCCAAATGCTCTGATGAATTCAGTTCATCATAAGATAAAATACAAACATCTTATCCAAAAGATGAGTCCAGAAATCAAGCTTTTATGGTCTCCTTTCTTCTTTTACTCTTTCATGACCTTCTGGTTTCATGGTTGTCTTTGTGGCCCTGCAATACTTATTAACCTTCAGGAACACTGATGAAAGAAGGCTGACCTCTGATGTCCTTCTGTCCCTCATGTAATCACAACAACTGAAAGCAGGTATTGTCCTCAGTTGAATGCAGTGATTTATCTACTTTTATAAAGATTTCTTAAATTTTCCATCAAGCTTTGGAACCAGTGGATTTAGGAATGTTTACTGGAAAATGTGCTTTGATTTACTCTCTATTAACGGATACTTATTCTTTTCCTTTTATTTTTAAAGGCAAATTCTCATTTTTTTTCTTTATTAGGGAGTCACTGTGCATTTTGGCAGCTGTGTGTACTTAATTACCTTCTTTGATGATCCTATCTTGGAGTTACCACTCTGTTCCTATGTATTTATATCAACTTATTAGGAAGAAAGTTTTTCTGAGCAAGATATTATATTCACCTAGAAACAAAGCCATACCTTATAAGAATATAATGTATTTTATTTATTTTTTTTCTTTTTATTTTTTTGGATAGGGATAATTTTTTAAAAAAAGTTTATTAAATTATGAAAGTTTTCATTTCCGCCCCTCCTCCCAACACCCTCCCACTCCCCTCTCCCCCCTTCCTCCCTCTTCATCCCTAGGAGCAGTCAGGGCTTCCAGCCCTGTGGGAAGTTCAAGTTCCTCCCCACTCCTTCCAGGTCCCTGAAGGTGAGTATCCGAACAGACTGGATCCCAAAAATCCAGCATATGCAGAGGAAACAAGTCCCAGTGTCATTGTCAGTGGCTTTTCAGAAAGGCTCCGGACCAGCCACATTCAGAGATCCAGCCTCATTCAGAAAATCTGGTTGGATCACATGCTCATTTTAGTTATACAAAACTGAAGGATTATTATCCTCTACCTGCAACCACTGTACGATTTAATAAGGGTTATTCTTAAGAGAAGCAAAACCATTTAGAAAAGAAGTCAGACATAAGCAGTGGTGAGTTTAGTCAGTTTTGTAGGAACATTTATTCACTGATCAATTTATTCACTGATCAATTTATTCACTGATCAATTTATTCACTGCTCAATTATCATAAACACACAGCTTTTGCATGGTTTTTACACTAAAAGCCAAACAGAATATGAGAATATGTTTGACAGGCAACTAACTTTAGACCTCTGAATAAAAGTTAGAAAAATTACAGCTTCCAAGATGACAGCAGCAAAAATAGATAAAATTTAGAAATTTAGAAATTCTGAGTAAATATCAAAAAAGAGAAAAAAATGGACAAGAGAAGAAGGGGTTAGAAATCAGTTCAGTGTAGTAGTAATCAGAACAGAGTCACCACTTAGGGACAGAGGCTTCATAATAGCCACATTTCCTCAGTCACTCTTACTAACAATGTCTGAGAAAGGTACATAATTTCTTTATTTAAATTTAATGATTTCCAGATGCATTAAATTGAATCTTTACTCTTAGTTCTTTCTGTTTTGGTTTTGTTGGGTTTGGGCTTTGGATTTGTGAGAATTTCTTTGTCACTCATGATCTTTTCCTATTTGAACTGTGGTACCATGATTCCTATCAACAGCTGTGTGTGTGTGTGTGTGTGTGTGTGTGTGTGTGTGTGTGTGTGTGTGTGTGAAGATGGGTTTCTATGAACTGGTACATTTCACTGAGGATGGTAAAGCAATGATAAAATCATTTAGAGTAGACCTGTCAATAATGCTGCCGTTGATCTAGGAGTAGTACTGTGTGAATTAGGTAAGTGTATCCCCCCAGTCTAAGCATGTGGATTTGAAAGTTGAAGATTTTATGATATTTGGGGGGAGTTATCAAAGTGCTCCATGAGAAATTTGTGAATACTAATA
Source organism: Myodes glareolus (assembly GCF_982192425.1). Lineage (NCBI taxonomy): Eukaryota > Metazoa > Chordata > Mammalia > Rodentia > Cricetidae > Myodes > Myodes glareolus. Next base: position 28,880,874 of record NC_142032.1, read on the forward strand.
CCTTGTGGCCTTCATTTAAATATGTCTGTTTTTCAGAGATACCTTAAGTATCCTGCCTGGGGGTGTAGTAAAGGCAGTGGGTATGGGTGATGTGGGATGTCTTCTGTATATGCATTGCTCTTATTGGTTAATGAAAAAAGCTGCTATTCTGGCCTATGAAAGGGCAGAATATAGCCAATTGGAAGAGAAATATAGAGAGAGTGGTTGGAGTCAAAAAGATGCTGTGTAGCTGTTGAAGGACAAAGATGCCAAGTGCTGGAACCTTACAGGTAGGCCGTAGCTTGTGCTGATACATAGATTAATAGAAATGGGTTAATTTAGGATGTAAGAGATAGTTAATAAGAAGCCTGAACTATTAGGCCAAGCAGTGTTATATTTAATATAGTTTCTGTGTGTGATTATTCAGGTCTGGGCAGCCAGAAAACAAAACTCTGTCTCCGTTTCCATATGGAGAGAAGCTCAAGCTCAGAGGGCTGGAGTTTGAGAAGCCCCAGTGAGACAAGTAGCTCAGAGGACTGAGCTGGAGAGCCCACTGCACTGAGCACATGAGCTACCACTTTGTTTTCCATTTCACTGAGGAGAATCAGATGCACCCACATGATCATTCTGTCTTAGTTGCCGTTCTATTGCCATAAAAAGGACACTGTGGCCAAGGAAACCCATAGAACCTAAAGAGTTTTGTAGTTGTTTGTGGATTTTTTTCTCTTTTGTCTTTGACTCTTTGGGGGCCCACCACCCAACTCCCATATAAATCACACGGCTTATTCTTACTAATACATGCTCGGAGTTAGCTTGGCTTGTTTCCTGCCAGCTTTTCTTAAATTATCCCATCTCTGTTTTGCCTCTGAGCAAAATCTTTCTCTATTTCTATATTTCTGTATAACTTTCTTTGCTTCTTGTTCAGTGACTGCTGTGTAGCTGGGTGGCTGACCCCTAGACTCTTTGCTTCTTCTCCTTTTCTTGCTCTTCCATCTCCTCTTCCCAGAGTCCCCCTCCCACTTATTCTGTCTGCCTGACAACTCACCTCTCCTTTCTCCTGCCTTGCTATTGGCCATTCAGCTCTCTACTACACTAATCAGGTGTTTTAGACAGGCACAGTAACACAGCTTCATAGAGTTAAACAAATACAACATGAAAGAATACAACACATCCTTGCGTCATTAAAAAACTGTTCCATGGCATAAACAGATGCAACACATTTTAAAATAATATTCCACAACAGAGTTTATTGGGACTTACAGCTCCAAAGGATTATAGTCCATGACCACAGTACTGGTGAGTGTTGCAGCAGTCAGGCAGGCATGCCACTGGAGCAGTAGCTGACAGTTTACATGCTTATCTGCAGTAGGAGGTAGGGAGAGACAGAAAACTATTGGGAATGACAAGAGCTTTTGAAGCCTCAGAGCCACCATTGGTAACATACCTCCTCCAAAAAGGTCACACCAGCTAATGCTTCCCAAACAGTTCCATCAGCTAAGGACTAGGTATCCAAATACATTATTCTATGGAAACTATTCTCTATGGGAACTATTCTCATCAAAGCTACCACACTTTCCAAGTTCATGCTTTTGGAAACCATAATTTCTATCTTCTACCTTGATCAGATTGAGAATCTAGTTAGAACTGAATAAAAAAATATGCAGATTGTTAGAATCCAAGTCCTTTTCTGCCGTGGTCTCTCATGCTCCAGTTCCTAAAGCTTTCTATGATTCTGTAGCTCTGCTAACTTCTCGATGGTTATATTCTTTACACGTTTAGACTTCAGCTATTGAGAATAAAGGACACTCTCCACCTATCTGTTACATAGCTTCTAGAAGATTATTACTCTTGTGTCTTCATGGGAATACTATCATTTTTGGCATGGGTTTTAAGTATGTATATAAACTTTAAATTTGGGTTTCTAACATTAAGAACTTGTGCTGTGCTGAAGTTTGCTGTGGCTGCATGGCTTGCAGTCTTGTTTTGCTTTTAGTTTTATATATATTAAAAGGCCCATTTAATCAACTCTTGCTTTGATTTTCTTTGGCAGTTGTTGAGATGCTATAACCTTTGAAAGGCTATGAAGATAAAGTAGACTTAGACCAGAGTAATACTGTAGATTTGCTCAATTTGTTGCACCTTGGAAGTCAGTTCACTTGGACTTCACATCATCACACAATCTTGATTGCTTTCTGTGGCATTGAGCCCATGTTTCCATGATTCATATCATAAATTTCATAAGGACAGGAGATCTTGGCAGTTTAAATATGCTTCTATTATTACTGGGTGGTATTATCTCTAGTGTCTGTTAGAACTGTGATTTGGTGTTGCAAAAGGATACAGAAAAGTACCAGACCACACTGTTTTTTTTACTAACTTTGTTGTGCCTTGCAGCAATATTCTAATAAGTAAAATTTGATATTCTTTACTACTCCATGTGACCTGAAATGGTCTTCAGTGAATGTCTGTTTGAAAGACCATAATAACAAGTGTGAATGTCTAGTTTTGTAGGGTTTGTGATTTGGAAGATATGAGGGCCCATTCCTTTTGTACTGGATAAGGCTATATCCCAACATGTGTCTGCATTTATTGTAAGTGAACACCTAAGTCCCCATGGAAACCTGGGGAGCTTTATTTGTATGTGCAGGGAAATTGCTGCTCAGGAAAGCAGCCCTCTCCCCTTAGATGTAAATGTCCTTCTCCATTGCTGAGGATGCAGCTGTCTCAACTCTTGGTGCCTAGGTGATCCACATGCAGTATTGTGGGAGTCTCTAGAGACCTTATAAATATGAAAAAAGTTTGTAGTATCGTTACAAGTTGAGATCTGTAGTGTACTGTCTATATCCTCTGATATTATAAGCATTGGTTATGTGTTGGTTTTGAGCATTTGAGATGTAGCCAGTTTAAGTGGGAAACCGAAGTTTTGTTTAATCTACACACCTAATTAAAATATGTTGTTATTTTACAATTGTTTTATGCAGCTGATACAATTTGTTAAAATAGAAAATTGCTTTTAGCATGGCTGTGGCCCAGGTCAGAATCTCTTTCATTTATTCACTTATCTATGCTAGAAATATTAAATATTAATATGCACTATACTATATCCACTAAGTCACACTAGATACTGTAAAAGTATATTCCTCTGATTGATTCAGCTTTGAGAAAAATGAAAACATTTTTAAAGTAACAAAATGTGCGTGAACTTGACCCAGTTAGAATGGTATGCAAATGATTCTTATGCTGCTATAGAACAATACAGAATGAGAACAGTGTCCTGGAGGCCATTAGGAACAGTACCTAAACCAAAGCCAGAAGACCAAAATCGTGAACCTAAAATTATATAAATATATATTATATTATTAATACATAGTATATATTTATATTATATTAATATAATATTTTATTATATAGATAGATAGATAAATAGAGAGATAGAGAGAGAGAGAGAGAGAGAGAGAGAGAGAGAGAGAGAGAGAGAGAGTTTGACTAAAGAAATGATACAGTCAGAAATTACTAGAGTCCAAAAATTTACAGTTGAAGCCAGGTAAAGCCAGCTGGAGTTGCTTCAAAGGCAACAGAGTGAAGGGCACATCCCCAGATGTTTAGCTAAGATTCAAGTGCTGGGGGGCTGGAGAGGTGGCTCAGTGGTTAAGAGCACTGACTGCTCTACCAGAGGACCGGGGTTCAATTCTTAGCACCCACACGGCAGCTCACAACTGTCTGAAGATCCAGTTCCAGGGTATCTGACACCTTCACACCAATGCATATAAAATAAAATTAAATAAACCATAAAAATATTTTTTAAAAAAAGATTCAAGTGCTGGTCTTCAAAGCAGCTGATTGACTCTGTGTGTGTGTGTGTGTGTGTGTGTGTGTGTGTGTGTGTGTGTGTATGTGTGTTAGACAAGAATCTGCCCCGAACCATGTCCCAGCTCCCCACCGCTTATCCTGTTTGCAGTAAAACAACTGCTGGCCACCTTGGCAAAATATTTGAGATGATTATTTGATTATCAGCTTTAATTTCTTTTATCACATAGTTTCCTTCCTTCCTTCCTCCCTTTCTTTCTTTCTTTCTTTCTTTCTTTCTTTCTTTCTTTCTTTCTTTCTTTCTTTCTTTCTTTCTTCTTTTCCCTACATTTAGCTGTGTCTAGCTCTGCTTTGTCTCCTTTCCTCATCTTGTTCCTTTAATTATGATTATTTATTTGCTTGGGATTCCTCTGTGACCTATATATAGTTTCAGTTTGCATGCCTAAAGAGAAGCTGAAAAGTACCTTGATAAGGGAGATTTGTGTCCAACCAAAGGATTGCATTTCTTGTCAGTAGCATACTAAAGTGAGAGTTTTTCTGTATAAAACTTTGATTTTAGTAGAATAACACTTTCTGCTTAAAATTAGCCTGTAGATTTCATAGGATTATGTGTTTTTGTATCAGGAACACTCAATATTGTGCGTGTTGAATCCGTACTAACTTAGGATGATTTTATTTAGAATAAGCTCTTATAATATCATTGACATTAAAAGTTCATTTTGCTTATTATTCTTTTTTTACTCTTATTTTTTAGATACTCTGGATTGAACCAAGACTCTAGCATGACAGGCAGGCATTCTGCCAGAGATACATTCCCATTGCTTTGGTTTTTTGAGTCAGGATTTCACAATATTGTCCAGACTCTCCCAGAACTTCTGGAATTCATGAACACCCTACTTCTGCCTCGCTAGTGCCGGCATTATGAGTAGGCCACCACACCCAGTTAGTACTCCAAATTCTAATCCAGTTTGTGCAGGATTAAAGTTTTGTATATTAGATCAGTCATGAGTTCTTTCTGTATACACTTTGTTTCCGGCACTATCATGCAATTTGCCAGTGTGTCAATAAATACTTTGAAATCACACTGTAACTTTTGGTTCAGGCCAAATTATGAATCGCCCCATTTCAGGGACGTGCAGTTGAGGAACGATGAGAAGTTCTCAATGAAACACGCCGATGCGATGTTCTGGTACAACACTTACTAGGGAGCTGAGCCTGCTAGCACTTGTTTCAGCATTTGCTCCAGGGTGGAAGGAAAGCAAGAGTTACCATGTATTGAGTAATATCATTTAGCAAGAGTTATGATAGAAATAAGTCCAAATATTGTCCCAAATCCTGACTTCAGTTTCCTTGGTGGGTGTTCCCAGGGTTTGCTTAGTTCCCAGTGCTCTCTCCTTGCTGTCCTTTTTGTTGTTGTTTTCTGTGACACAATTTTAACTATTCTCTGTTTTTCTCCTCTACTTTTGAATATACTTTCCTTATGTATGCTCAGTTTTTAGGTTTTTCAAACTTTTAAAATCATTTGTTTTTTTTTTTTAAATCTTTTTAACCAAAAACCTTGTAACCCACATTCATATGCCCACTGTGAGTAGGTTGAATTTCATCGTATCTCACTGAAACTCACAGAGGTTTCCCATCACTTGCGGGATAAGTACCCATCATCTTTATCCAGACAAACCTGGAAGCAAAAACAGTCAGAAGGTTAGACACCCCTACTCCAGACTCTGGAGCTTTGCTTTTCCTCTTGGCTCCAACTGCCTTCAATGTTACCCAGCCATTCTTGTGAAACCACGGTCTATCAGAGCAACAGAAACCTTTTTAAACATGGTGAATAGTAGAACCAGTGATGCAGGCATCAGCATTACAGGACCTGACAACATCTGAAGTTATTCCACCTGGATAGAGGCTTGGAGTTCTATACAAACAAGATTCTCAGAATCTCCATTAAAGACACTGTTTCGTCAAGTTGGGACAAATGAACTATCCAACAATAGGGTGACTAGACCTCTTTAGGCATGTTTCCCTGAAGGACCTGAAGTACACAAAGCAAGAGGCAAGATTTGTGTTTGAGGGTGGTGGGGAAGAAAAACAAGAAGTTAAGGCAAGAATATGATTATTTGAGACACAGGGATAGATCCTTCTGGGGACTTGGATATTACGATAATGTTTACCGAGAATCTTAGCACCTGATAATTTACCCCCCCCCATCCCATGGTGTTTGAATGTATTCCATAGGTTCATGTTTTTGAATACCTGATTTCTAGTTGGTGGGTGTTTGGGGGGAATTAGGAGGTGTGATCTTACTGGAGGGAGTATGTCACGGGGTTGAGCTTTGAGATTTCAAAAGACTGTCTATTTTGAGTTCCTTCTCTGTCTCCTATTTGTGGATCAAGATGTGAGCGCTCAGCTGTTCCTGCCGCCATGCCTTTGCAGTGCCATTTTGAACTCTTAACCCTCTGAAACCATTAGCCCAGGTGTTTTCTTTCATAAGTGGCCTCGGTTGTGGTATTTTGTCGCAGCAATAGAAAGGTAACTAAGATACCCATTCTCCCCAGTAATTCCTCCAAGTTTGTTTTCATTAGCCTGGCGTTCTGAATACTTAACTCTGATTGTAGATTTAGAACTTTTCCTCCAGGTAAATATTTTCTGTATATTTTGTGTAAGACTTATACTCAGAGATGTGACTCATCTCCTGTGTGTGTGGGAGATAGAAAGTGGTTAAAAAGAAGGCCAGATATAGGATCCTCCACCCCTCTGACTCCAACCATTTCTTTCTTTCCTTGCCTCATCCTTTAGGAAGCTGTTCACACTTATATAGACATTTCTTCAAGTTTTCCATTTGTTAGGCACATCTCTTGGATTTCTGGAACTTGACTACCAGAGGACAATCCATAGGAGAGACTAGGAAGCATTTCTGGAAAAAGAGAACACCTTCATAGGGAAGTCAAGTTGGGCCGACTTGTACAACTGTTTAATATTTATTTGGAAAATACTACCTCTAAGAATATTGTTTGATTCATCATCCCTCCTTAAAATATCATATGAATCATGTAGAGCTGGAAATGTAGAGAAAGATGAAGATATTCACTCTAAAGTCTCAGAAGATTTTGAAGCAATACTGGTATGTTACTTGAGTGATTGATACAGCATCAAATCAAGAGAAAAGAAATTTTGACCCTTCAAACCACTGTAACTTCTACATATTTTAGGAAATTAAAAACCACTGGATCTGTTTAGGGATTCTGGTCCATTATCAAGAAAACAGCAGGCTTCCAAGTGCTGACTTTATGAATGTGAGCCACAATACCAACTCCCAAGATACCTTCAGAATGTTCTTCAGATAATTCTGACGATCAGCTAAACTTTTGAGTCATGATGTGTACAATAGAAAAGTATTGATTTTTGTGCTTTTTCAAACAGAGGCACAAAGTGTCTCTTCTTTCTTAAGAATGTGGCCTGATAAGATGGAAAGAGTCTCAGGTGGAATCTAGTATTATGCAAAATGTTGCTTCTGTTACATAGGAGTTCATTGGTAGCAGATGTAGTAAATGTTATTTGTTCTTTCTTTTCCCCTGTTGGTAAACAGTGATTCCCTAAAACAAATGGCTTAGCATCCATTTGTTTACTCTAAAGTTCAACTATCCTTCTTCATTTACTGTTGAGTATGAGTTATGTGCTAACCACATTTTAGTGTACTAAGTTTCACTTTTTTAGTTATTTAGTGAGGGGTGTGGGTGTGTATGTGTGTGTGTGTGTGTGCATGTATGTGCATGCATATAGGTAGAGGTCACAGAAGGTCAGAGAATAATTTCCAGTAGGTGGTTTCTGCCTTCCACCATGTGTGTTCTGAGTATCTCAAGTCATCCAGCATGGTGGCAAATGCCCTCATCTTCTGTGCCATATGTCAGGCCTTCTTTTACAGTCTGATGATAGGAAACACAGCCTGTTATTACACAGAGTGGACCAAGAGGTGAGTGACCTCCCACCCAGTGGGGCACCCCACTCTATAGAACATCCATACTGGGGCAAAACCCTGGGCCCTTCCCCACCTGCCTCGGCTTCTCTAGCCAGCCAGCAGATGAATTTCCTGCAGGTAGGTTACTCCTATACTCCCATCCCATCCATCAGACCCTGCAAGCTACAAGTCTCTCTCTGTCCCCAAACCCTTCTACCCACCCCTGCAAACTCAGTGGAATTCTGAAACACATCCTGCTACTACACAGAGAGGACCAAGAGGTAAGTGACCAACTATCTGGTGGGACACCCCACTCTCTATGACCTCTATACTAGGGCAAAACCCTGGGCGCTCCCCGACCTGCCTTGGCTTCTCTAGCCAGCCAGCAGGTGAGTGTCCTGCAGTTAGGCTGCTCCAGTACCCCCATCCCATCCATCGGACCCTGAAAGCTACAAGTTCCACTTTGCCCCCCATGCCCTCCAACACCCCCATAACCTCAGAGGAATGTTGAAACACAAGATGAAACTACACAGAGAGGACCAAGAGAGGAAATCTGAAGCACAGGCTGTGACTGCACAGATTGGATCAAGAGAATGAACCAAGAGAACAGACCAAGAGAGCAGGCCAAGAGAGACCTCATTGGCTCCCTGAGACACAGACAGTCACAGTACAGAGAAGACCAAGAACAGTTCCCTAAGACACAGACAGTCACAGCAAGGATTGGACCAAGAGGCAAAGATTCTGCCAGCACCAACTGAAGGAAGAGATGGGTAGGTACCAATGCAAGAATTCATCAACCTAAAAAGTAACATGGTAATACCAGAACCCAGTGGTCATATAACAGGAAGACTGGATCATCCTAACCCAGAAGAAGGAAAAAAAGCAATTTTCAATGTAATTTTATGAACATAATTGAGAACGTTAAAGAAAAAAAATGAAAATTTTCCTTAAAGAAATAGAGGAAAAGACAAACAAAAAATTTGAAGAGATTAATAAATCTCTCAAAGAAACCCAAGAAAAACAATCAAACCGGTAAAGCAAACAGTTCAAGACTTGAAAACTGAAACAGAGGCAATAAAGAAAATACAAACCAAGGGAATTCTGGATATGTAAAATCTGGGTAAATGAACGGGAACTACATAGGCAAGCATAACCAACAGAATACAAGAGATGGAAGTGAGAATCTCAGGTGTTGAAGATACTGTAGAGAAAATTTAAAGAATTTTAAATTTTAAAGAATGGTTAAAGAAAACATTAAATCCAACAAATTCTTAACAGAAAACATCCAGGAAATCTGGATATCATGAAAAGACCAAACCTAAGAATAATAGGGATAGAAGAAGAAGAACTCCAGCTCAAAGGCAAAGAAAATATATTCAACAAAATCATAGAAGAAAACTTTTCCAACCTAAAGAAGGATATCCCTATGAAGGTACAAGAAACTTACAGAACACCGGATATACTGGACCCCAAAAATGTTTTCTTGCCATATAATAAGCAAAACATAAAATATACAGAATATAAAAAGAAAATTAAAAGCTGCAAAGGAAAAAGGTCAAATAACATATAAAGGTAGACCTATCAGAATTACACCTAACTTCTCAATGGAAACCATGAAATCCAGAAGTTCTTGGGCACATGTGCTGCAGACACTAAGAGAACACAGATGCAAGCCTAGACTATTATACCCAGCAAAGCTTTCAATTACTATTGATGGAGAAAACAAGATATTCCATGACAAAACCAGATTTAAACAGTACCTATCCACAAATTCAGCCCTACAGAAAGTACTAGAAGGAAAACTCCAATCCAAGGAAGCTAACTACACCCACAAAAATGCAGGCAACAGATAACCTTACACCAGCAAAACCCAATAAAGGAAACACACACACACACTACCACCGAAAAATATCAGAAATTAACAATCACTGGTCATTAATATCTCTTAATATCAATGGACTCAATTCACCTATAAAAATACACAGGCTAAGAGAATGGATATAAAAGCAGGATCCAGACTTCTGGTGTATACAAGAAATACACCCCAACCTCAAAGATAGATGCTACCTCAGAGTTAAGGATTAGGAAAAGATTTTCCAATCAAATGGAGCTAAGAAATAAGTGGGTGTAGCTATCCTAATATCTAACAAAATTGACTTCAAACTAAAATCAATCAGAAGATATAGAGAAAAACTCTTTAAACTACTCATAACAGAAACAATCCATCAATATGAAGTCTCAATCCTGAATATCTATGCCCCAAATATAGGAGTACCCACATATGTAAAAGAAACAATACTGAAGCTTAAATCGCACATCAAACCCCACACACTAATAGGAGGAGACTTCAACACCCACACTCCCCAATGGACAGGTTGACCAGACAGAAACTTACAGTTCTGATGATAGAGATGAATAATAACTTTGTCAATGTTTATTAATTTACAATTTAGTTATTCACAAATATAAATTATTTTTATAAGACTCTACAACTTTGTAGAGGTAAGATTGTCTAACCTAATTTTTATGATCATATTTGTTCTATTTTAAATGCTTACTTTTATTTTGATGTATTGAATAGTTTCTCTCCAATGTTAATGTAGGAAAGTTTTAGTAGGGCATAACATCCTTTATCCATAGCACAAATTAAGATATCTGTGATTGTATTATACATATGTGTGTTATTATTATGCATAAATATGTATTCTTAATGTTGGACTCTTTGAAAGCCCTTATATACTTCAGTAAAGAATCTTGATATTTGCCAGGTGGTGGTTGTGCACACCTTTATTGCCAGCACTTGGGAGAGAGAGGCAGGCAGATCTCTGTGAGTTCGAGGCCAGCCTGGTCTGTAAAAGTTAGTTCCAGGACAGGTTCCAAAGTTACAGAAAAACCCTGTCTCAGAAAAACCAAAAAACCAAAAATGATTTCTGTATTAAATTTTACAAAAACTTGGTCTGGTGAGCAACTCAAAAGTTTTTGCCTTGCAAGTTTTGTGTCATTAGATTAATTCTCAGTACTCAGGTATTTGTAGGAGACAACCAATCCCAATTCACACTGATCTCCACATGCACCATGCCCATCTCCATAATAAAATAATAGATTAAGAAATACATTTTAAATTACTTAATCTGGTAGAGTAAGGACTTGCTCTCGCTATAATCAGCTTGGATAAAGCAGAGATTACAAAACATATAGACTAAGTTCTTTTTCACAATATTTGAGAGAGACAGAGACAGAGAGAGAGAGAGAGAGAGAGAGAGAGAGAGAGAGAGCCCTGCTGTGTTTCTAAAGACAATTTTCATATGAGTCTCCTTTGGGATTAAGGTCTTTCCTAGGTACCCATTTAGAAAATTTAGGTTTGTAGGAAAATCTTGGGCATTTTGTGTATAGTTATATTTTTAATTGTTTGAGAATTTCATACATGTGCGAGGTGTTTTGATCAAATCCATTCCCTATTCCATTTCCTCCGATTCATCCCTGTCTCTCACATCACTTCTCCCTCCCAACTTCAAGTGTTTTTTTAAAAACTCACTGAGTATGCTTAGTGCTGCCTTCATATGCATAGGTGTAGGACCGTGTACCAGAGCATGGACCATCTTCAAGGGCCACATGCCTAAAAAACGGGGGCTTTCCCTTTGTTAGCAGCTCTCAGCTGCCAGAGCTGCTCAGGTAAGAATGGGACTTCAGGAGTGACCCTGCCAGGCTATTCATTCTTTTAATTCCATTAGATGTATACTTTACTTTTTGTTTTATAAATGAAGATTTCCCTTTTTTAATTTAACTTTTAATTATGTGTACATGGGGCTGGGAGGGGCACTATGGGTATATGACATATGCATTCAGGTGTCCTGTAGAGAACAGAGACTTTGGATCCTCTGGAATTGTAGTTATAGGCAGTTGTGAGCTGCTTGACATGTGTTCTGAAATTAAACTCAGATTCTCTGGAAGAACAGTACACTCACAGTCCCATAGTGTTCCTTTTCAAATGGCATAATAATTGACTCTTGGAGCCTGCCTATCTGCTTGCTTGCTTCCTGTGTCCTACCTTCTTTCCTTCCTTACTTCCTCCCTTCTTTCCTGTTTCTTTGTTTTTTGGTTTTTTGTTCATTTGTTCTTTTACTTTACATAAATAACTTAGCCTTTAAGAATTTGTGTCAATAGGAAATATGAAAAAGAAATTCTCTTAACTTGAATGGCCCTGGGGCCTACATTGAAAGATTTGTAGAGTATCACTAAAAATATTAGGTGAATAAAACTGGCTTGTACAAATTACTTTTTAAATTTATTGGCTTTTATGTATGTTTGTATAAAACAGAATGCAGTTTCCCTCAGTTTGCATTATAAAACACATAAAAATAAACACCAAATTGAAACTCTGAGACAACATCATAAAAATCAATACATTCAAGCCATTTGGATTTTCAGAGTACTTCTAAAACACTAATCCTTTAGATCTGTCTTCAACTAAATATATTATCCCTACTTTATATCCAGTGTCTGAACATCCAAGGACAATGTCAATTTTGTTAATAAATGATCCATCAAATACATGCATAGTGTAAAAATGTTGATACATTTATTCATTCCTTATTATGTAAAAATCTGTCTGTAATAAAGGATTTTTATGCATAGGGCAATGGATTTATGCACAGTGAATTTATAATGGTTTCCCAGATGTTCATATTTAACTAGCAACCATTCATGAATGGAGCAAGGCTTTCAGAGGTTATCTTCCTGATTAATAGCTTTTGCCATTGCTAGCTGGGTGATTTTATAGTCAGCCAGGGAATTAACCATGTCACTTCCAGATTACAACTCTCAATATAAGCAAAGTAATTTCATATATTTCAATAATATTTTGAAATGAAAACAAGACATAGCTTTATTTCATTTAATAATTAATGTAGTATCCTAAATCTATTGGTTCCTCTTACATAGTATCATAAATGAACTATCTGTCAAAGTCATTTCATTTTTAATATAAACATTTAGCCACCATCTGAAATGAAGTGTATGACCACAAGAACACCCTTCAGGAATGACTTCATGTTTCATGATGAAGTTTTTCATAATGCTATTGAGTATGCTATTGTGGCAAATTTCGTTCTCTAATATTGTCATCTCTTTGAAACCAAGTACCACAGTAGTAAAGAGGGAAATATTAACTCAGAAAAACACCAGCTTTTTTAGGCAGACTAAAAATTACAGGGGTTGCTCAACAGACCCAACAATGAAATATTGCTCTGAATACATGTGCCTTTATCAGTTTAAGTATCTTATAATCAGATTAAATCCCCACTCATGTAAATCCATTATGGTTTATGACTTAAATCCATGAGAATTATAACAGAGCTTTGTCTAATCAAATTCAAATTTAATTATATGTTCACATTATAATCTAGAGAACAGAGATTTGGGGTTAAAATGAGCTTCATTTATTTGTCCTGGATGGAAAATAAGAATCTTTTATTCTCAATTGTAACATGCTTACCAATACACAAGAATAATCTCATATGCCTCTAATAATCTGAATTTAGGAAGACCCCAATTCAGTCGTCTTTAGTCCTCTATATTTCTTAGGACCCTCGTAACAAGATACTAAAGGTTTGGTAGTTTAAACAGAAGAAATAGTCTAATCTTTGTGGACATAGATATCTAAAATCAAGGTGCTGGCAAAATTTGTCACTTTTGACACTTTTCTCTAAGCTGTGGGTAACCACCTTATCTCTGTATTCACGTGGTCTATTCTGAATGTGTGCACATTATCATCCCAAGGTTCCCTTTCTTGTAAGGATACATTTGGATTGACGTAGAGTACGCAGAACAACACCATTTCACAATAGTCACCTATTTAAAGACATTATTTCCATCCACTGTCACACGAAGTCCTGCGCATAAGGACTACAGAATCTGAATCTGAGAGGGACATAATTCAGTCCATAACACCATCCATGCATTACCTTCACTATCGTTCTCTCTTTCTAAACATTTGTTTTGTGTCTACTTGTGTGACAGACAATGGGCTAGAGGCTGAAGCAATGACTGTTGGAGAAAATGTAGCCCTTTCTTGCAGAGATCTGGAGGAGAAGGAAATAATTAGTGCATTGCATTTTAGTGTAGTGTTCTCATCAGGATGCTTGTTGTCCAGACTCGAGGAAATTTAAATGCCACATTGAGAAATCTCTGCTCCAACGGATACTTGGGAGCCAGGGTTAATGTTAGTAAATATTTTCAAATTACTTACTGAATATAAGCAGTGAAGAATTTAGAGAAATAAAAAATTAGTCTTTGGAGAACCCATCTTGCTTTCTAAACATAAGTGAAGTAATGGGTGGCAAATATTTTATAAAACACACAGTATGTTCCATTATAATTTGTCACATTAATATTTCATAGGTACCCTTGAAGATACTCCTTATATATAAATGAAATCTCACAAATAGAAATATCCACAATGTACTATAGAAAGAATTTTGACCAATGACACTTGTTGTCAGTGTAAGAAGATGCAAATAGATTGCTGCCCACTTTTTTCTCCAAATCTTGGCCTTTCTAAAAGAAAGTGTTCATTAAAAGAAGCCAACACTAATTATAAATTTTACATAGCATTATTTACCTGCTTATTATGGTATCTGACATATGTTTATTGGTTTCTTTCATGAATTTTATTTTTTACCTTTGATAACAATTTTTATCTAACATATAAAATTGTATGTGTTCATGAAGTGCCACTCATGTTTCAGTGCGTGCTGTGTAATTTACTTACCTCCATTTTATATAACTTTACTGATTTGCACCCAGTGGTGATTTTGTATATCAATTATAGAAGTTAAAACCTGGAAATTATCAAAATATCCTCAATATTAATATGCTATGCAAATTAACTGTATATTTATATGATGAAAGATTATGTAGATATATTAAAAGAAAATTTCAAAGACATTATCAGGGAAAATTTAAGAAATAACTAGAGTTATAGCTGCAACATGCTCATCAGTTTGTCTAGTGTCCATTCCGTTTGGGATGCAAAGTTTTGAGAGCTCCCAGTTCCCAGACTTCATTACCCTTAGCTGACTGGAGACCTCTGTGCACAGTGTCACCCCTTTCTTTAAGCACTGTCTTCATTTGGCTTCGATGACACTATCCCTCCTTTATCCTTCTTTTATCCTTCTTTTCCTTTGACTGGGTTTTCAGGAAGTCTGCCCTCGAGGCCATCAGTGTCAGAATGTCCCAGCACTGCAGCCAGTGTTCTCTACCTCGCCCCATCTTTCTATCCTGATCCATTTACAGGACTGTCTCAATATGCGCTTCAGCTTGGATCTCTCCCCTGACCTAGACCTTATTCAAAACCTCCTCCTGCTTATCAAACACTTGTGATGAGATTGTTCCAGACACGCACCAGGCTCTTCCCTTCAAAACGTTTTCTTCCCACAGGATTCCCCATCTCGGAAAATGGCAACTCCAACTCTGATTGCTCATACCCACACTTTGGCGTTTCCTGTCTTCGTTCTTTCATATTAAACATCTTGGTTGCCCTAGAATGGTATAGCTGCTGTAATTATGTGTGACTTGTGACTTAGTAAGAGGTGTTTATCCTGAGAAGCAAGAGCCTGAGTCTCTCAGTGCAGATGCAGATAGCAGCACAACTGTCTGTTCACCAAAGGCAGAAGATAATGCTCCACGGAAACCCTGCTTTTAAGTAGGTAGATGGCCCATCTGAATCTGTATCCTATGCTTCCCATAGATTGCATTCACAACCTCTGTTTTTCATTGTAAAACAGGTATAATAATTGCTTATTCATTATGTAGTCCTTTCATGTGACTTAGGTTTAAAAATTTAATGAGTGTTAACAATATGATGACCATGATACACCTTTAATAGTGACTTGCTTTTCTGTCTTCTGTTTTCATTACAGACAATACAAACATACTCTAATGATAATAGAAATTGCTATGCATTAACCATTATTATGAAGCACTTAAGGAATATAAGAAGTTTGATAGAAACTATATTCTAAACAAGATTATGATGTAAACCAGTGAGTTTTTAACTTCATACTACTAAATAATTTCTTGCTAGTTTATATAATTGAAAAAATTAAGGCATTTTAAAAAATTCTTTTCTATTCCACTTTCTTGCAAGTAAACTTGGGAAGAGGACTAGCTAACTGCCCATATGTTTTAGGTTTTTAAAAAAAACATAGAATCTTTCCTTCTGTTACATAATTCAATTGTAGCAAGTGAGCATCCAATTTCTACATACACCATAGTTTCTAAAGAGGAAACTATAGTTGCCAAATAAACTCTAACATAAATTTGACGTACTTTCAAGAAATGTTTAATGGTTGAGACTTCCAAGCCTAAACTCTTTTCTAAATGTTCATTTGTATTGAAAGCCTCAGTAGATACATGTATTCTAAATATGATTCTAGGGATTATTGACAATGGTTAGTTGAACAGTGAGAAAGGACACTCTGAAAAATGTGTGACAGTAAGAAAAGGGCTAGGTAAACTGTATTAATAACAGTATTCCCAAATTCTTCCAGTGACATGAGCATCATTGCCAGTGCTTCAAAAGAGAAAGAGAAAGAAAAATTGTTTGAAAAATTAAAATTTTGTTGGTTAGTAATCATAATTTTGTGAACTAATTTCATAGATGTTTCTACATAATCCTTCCTATGTTTTATTCTATCCTTTGTAAAAAATAGATCATATGTAATAACTTTGCAAGTTTGTTTCTAATTTCTTTTTAAGCCATAATCATTTCAAATTAAATTGTTCTTAGAGATTAGTTTAGCCATTTTTTATTTTTACATGGTAATCAAGTGTTTTTTGTATTCCATTCTTAGGTTAGAACTGTCCATTTTTCTCTCTTATCTGTCTCTCCTTTTCATTCCACCATTCATTTTAATGCCCAATGAACTCTCACAAAAATCTGTTCACACCAGCTACCATGAATGAAGTTGGGGGTGCACTGAAGAGCAAGAAACACGCTGTCCATTTTTAAATGGAATTTAAGATGGATTCAGTTCCATCATTCATTTAGGAAATTGTAAATGATGGCCTGTTAGCACTACTATCAAAATTAACTTGTCTCAAAATCACGACCATGATAACAGAAAAAAAAATGAGTCTATCAAGGGACTCTTTAGTGCCATAACCCTTAACTTCAGAGTTCTACCTTGTATTCCATATTACTTCACTGTGGGCTAATAGTAGCCACTGAGGGATTCTGTTCAGAAATGCACACACAAAACCTTGGGCTATATTAGAAAAGATTTAAGAATTGAAGCTAAACAGATAATACTTATGTAAAAGTAAATTTTTGTTGAAGGAATGTGGCAATTTTAAAACTGTTGCATCCAGCGATGTATAAAGACATGCATAACACTTTTGAAAATGATGAGGTGGCAGTAAATTGTCAGCTATGCCTAAGCCTGAAGCTTACAGTGGAAGTGGTTGACATCACATGGTCAACCACTACGATTTCTTTATGTCCCTATGTTGTTTTCCTCAGTATAAACAATCTCAAACTACCCTACATGGGATCAAATATTGGGAAAGTAAGAGGAATTGTGAAAGCAAGTTTCCACTAAAGACAAGGACTGTGTGCTGGCAAGCCTTTTGTTAGCTTGACACGAGCTAAAAGTCATTTGGGGAGAGAGACTGAGTGGAGAAAAGGCCCCCATAGGATTGGCCTGTAGGCAAGTCTGTGGGGTTTTGTCTTGATTAGTGATGGATTTGGGAGGGCCCAGCTCACAGGGGCCATTGCCACGCCTCTACAGGTGATCCAAGATGGAAAAAAACCAGCAGGCTCCTCAAGTCATGAGGAGTAAGCCAGTAAGCGGCACTCCTTGTACTTCTGCATGAGTTTTGGCCTCTAGGTTCTTGCCTTGAGTTTCTCCCCCGACTTCCCTAGATAATGTACTGTAAGCTGGAATATGAAATAAAACCTTTCCTCCTCAAGTAACTTAGGTCATGGTGTTTTATCACAGCAGTAGAAGCCCTAAGATGTAGGGTCTTTTAAATTTGCTTAACTGTGTAGAATTTTATTTTACCATTGTGATATGTCATATCTTGACTGTTAGCAACCTAAGCTACTGGCATCAACTTTACCACCATTACCAATAGGAACTAACCAAACACTGATGACAAAACACTATTAAAAACTGTTAGGATCCTATCAAAGTCTGAATAACAATAGTGCTGAAGAATAACAACAGTATAATTCTTGGCACACTTAAGTATGTGTCCTGATTGTGTAAATACAGTTTTAATGGCCATTATCTCATTGGAGTTTCAGAAAACACGCCCGTGTGGTAGACAGCTATTTTTATTCCCATTTTACATAGGAAGCAATAAAGGCATGGAAAAGTTAGGCAGGTTTTATTAGATTAGAGTATATGAGTGGTGGGATTATTCAGTTTCAGGCCTTTGTAGAAACCTGATCTTAATTACAGTTACAGTTTCCTGACCTTTTGCCATATTCAACATTGTGTTTCAAGCTATTCATCAATTGGAATTTGTTATTTTCTTAGAGTCTGATACACACACAGCTGGCAACTGAAGACAGGATAAGAGACTTAATAATAAAAGGCTTCAAAATAGAGGTTACTTATTGGATAGAGGGCTTTCAGGATTAAAATTTAGAGTTTCAAAAGATGATGATTCATTCTGCAGCTGTGACTGTTAAACCATTAACTGATTAACCTCTCTCACTATTGACTGTTTACCATATTTTAAAGTTGCAGAAATACCCAGCTAATCCCACAGTTATCAATTGTAATGACATTAGATTTACATATAATCACAGCTCAAAATCTTGCTTGTGGCTGTAATAAGTGGTTACATTCTTTTATCAGTGGATTTAGTTTCCTAGCAGCTGATAATTTTGAACTCTTGATGTGTGCTGCATTGAAATTAAATATTCATTATGATCTTTTGAAGTTTACATTGGAAAGTGCTTCAAAAACTATCAGTATATCAAATTATAATGTATTGCTTCTCTTTTAAGAAATGCAATAATAGTAATCCTTTGTGAATTTTGCTCTTTACAATTCCCTCATTGGTGCAGATGTTAGCAACTAACATGAGGCAGCTAAGAAATGCCTTCTGACAAAATTGTGGTGGAAAATTGTCAGACATAAATCATGAGCATTGGATATGGGGAGAGTGCCTTGTAGGCCAGGATAAATTTTCAACCATGGACATAAGACTTTTATTAGCATTAACCTATTTTAACATTATCTTATGGGTTGTTTTGCAGGTCCTTAGACCTTTTAGGGATATCTTTTGCAACTAGAGGTTTTATACTTTCCAACTGATTATCTTAATTACTCAGACAAATATTCAGAGAAAAATAATATAAAAATTAATGTGTGCCAGTGCATGCATTCGAACATGCACACTTGCGTGTGTGTGTGTGTGTGTGTGTGTGTGTGTGTGTGTGTGTGTTTCTTTGGGACAAGTAGGCCTGCAGACTATGCATTCACATTTAATTGCATTTCATATTTCACCACAGAATTCTTAAACTTGACTGATGGTTAACCGTAAACACATAATTATTCCTTCATGCAATTTGGCCACTGGCAGTGATTTTCATGGCAGCAATTTAACAGCTAAGGATGTAAGTCAAGATTCATCATCAAGGAAGCTGAACCTTAAAGCATGTGGTTTATGGTGCTGTTAGCTCTCTCTGCATCTACTGGGTAGGAAAGGGAAACCAGAAGTACAATTCTCTTTTGTTCTTTTTGGAAACAGGTCTCTCTGTAGTCAAAGCTAGCCTAGAACTCACTGTGTTGCTCACTTTGGTATTGGATTTAGTAAATCCTTCTGTTTAGCCTCAAGACTGCTGGGATTGAAGACATGAGCCACCACATCCTGTTTTTAGCACTTCTCATTTTTCTTTTTAAATGTAATTAAAATATAATTGTATCACTGCTCCCTTTACTCCCTCCAGTCCTTCCCATACCTCCCCCGACTCCCTCTCTATTCATGGCCTATTTTTCTTTAATTATTATTGTTGAACATATATGTGTGAGAATAAATATATAAATACAACCTGTCGAGTTCATTTAGTATTACTTGTGTATATGATTTCAGAAATGATTGTTTGGTATTAGAAAATCATTCAGGACATATTCCTGGGGAAGACTAATTCTCTTCTCAGAAGTTTTGTTTATTACTTTTTTTTGAGATTATAATTATGTCATTCCCATCCCCTTCCTTTTTCTCCCTGTAAACCTTCTCATTTACCCTTCTTGTCTCTTTCAAATTTATGGTCTATTATTTGATTAAGTGTTGTCACATGTTTATATAAGCATGCAACATTATATGTACATAAGCATATAATGTTATACAAACTGAGTGTGTTGTATTTATGGTTTTAGGGAGATATAAATGCATATACATATATCTTCCTTAAACCATAAATACAGCCCGCTCAGTCTGTATAGTGTTATTTATATGTGTGTTTTCAGTGCTGACCATTTGATATTGGGCAACCAGTTGGTGTGCTGTTGCAGGGGGAAACTGTTTCAGTTGTCTGTAGTTCTTTGCATAGGATTGAAGCCTTGTAGGCTTTCCCCATTTACTTTCCTAGGTCCATTATTGTCCTTGTTGAGCACATATTTGGGCATCCATGTTGGTGATAATTTATGAATGTAGCTTCTGACATGACTAGGATACACACCCTCACAGCGAAACTCCCTGAGCTACGGATCCTGCTGTCTCCCCACTCCCCCCACCCCCGCCCCCGCCTTAATGCTCCTTGAGTGTTAGTTAAGTCCAGGAGTTGTTTTGTGAATAATTTACTGTGAGTTGGCTTTATATGTTTACGTTTTAACTGGTTATGGGTGTTACTTTTTTGTTTTGCTTTGGTTTTTTTTGTGGTGGGCTCTGTCTGCGACGAAAAGAAGCGTCTTTGGTGCATGTTAGGAGCTACATCTGACTATGGCAATGAGGTTAAATCCTTAGAATGCACTTATGAATTGTATTGCTTTAGGTTGCTTTGACAACCTGAATTGGAAGTGTTAAATCTGCAAAAGACCCTTAAGACAAGCTGTTTAAAAACACAAATTATGCTGGGCGTAGTGGCACATGAACAATTTTATTGCTTTAAGAAAGTGGCAGTATTTCTCTGATGGCTAAGGATGTTGAGCATTTCTTTAAGTGTCTTTCAACCATTTTAGATTCCTCTGTTGAGAGTTCTCTGCTGTATGACTCAATAAAATCAACAATAATAAAACAGAAAAAACAAATTTAAAAAAAAAAGCAAGTGGTAATAGTACATTCTCCTCCAAGATCCATGACCTCACTAGCCACAGGTGGCTGGAAATTTTCGTAGACCCAAGCATCTTAAAATATAGTTTACATGTGAGTAAAATATGTGTATAAAAAGGCTGTCAGAGTCCAGCAGTCATTTCCCCAAGTATACAAAGTCAACTACAACAATCATTAAGCATCATGGTTGCCTCAGATACCTCAGTTGGAGAACTGTTCTGCTTGTGGTCATTGTTCTTTGGGGTGTTTTGGTGACCATCCAGGTCAGGCAGCTCAGGACCACTGGAAGTCCAGCTCCAGGGTGATCTGATGCCTCTGTCCTCCTAGGCAGCCCTCTGCACTCAAGTACACATATCCACACACAAAAACACAAACATTTACATCATTTTAAGATAGTAAAAATACATCTTTTAAAATAAGTAAATTTGATTCATAGATTCATTTTGCTTATTAATTGATCAGAGTTTCTTATTGTTAGAAATGCTACTTTTGGAGTATTTGTGGGCAGAGTTATGTGCTCTAGAAAAGGAGCTGTGGGCCTCGTGTTTTTAGGCAAGTGTTCTGTCATGAACTACAACCCTGGGCCTTTTTCTTTCCTTTTTTCTTATTTTTGCTTATTTTTTTTCTGAGTCATTGTAAAATAAGTTGCTATGTTACAGGTATTATAAGATCTGATCCCTAAGTATTTTATTATATATCATCTAACAATAAGGAAATTATATTTAAGGACTCACATAGCATATTTTTTGTTTGTTTTGTTTCTCATAGAACTTAAATAGAGAAGTTTGGTGTCCACGAGTTTGGAACGATCCATTAGAGCCTGTTGTACTCATCAGAGTGTTCACAACAGGATACTAAGCCTTCCCCATTTCCAGGAGTCTCTGAGTTGCCAGTATGTAATCAGGAAGCGGTAGGACCCTGTGGCCTTTTCCCCATTTGTAACCGATTGTCAGGAAGACCCAACTTTGTAGGGCCATTGCCACTGGGTACAACTGTTTGAGTTCATGATTACCACAAACTTGTTTTACTTAGGAGATGGTTTTTTGCAATTTTTTCCCAATTTTTCTGACTCAATTTATGTACACCTTCTTCAGCAGTGTCCCCCGAG
The DNA here is from genome assembly GCF_982192425.1 of Myodes glareolus. Taxonomy (NCBI): domain Eukaryota; kingdom Metazoa; phylum Chordata; class Mammalia; order Rodentia; family Cricetidae; genus Myodes; species Myodes glareolus. The sequence continues at coordinate 28,903,007 of NC_142032.1, forward strand.
GCTTAGGGGGGGTGTTATAAACGTCTTATTTCGGGCCAGCTCCTCAACTGTTCTTTAATCTCTTAAACTTGTGCAGTCAAAGGTCTCTGAAATCGCCTGCACTTACTAAAAGGAGAGACCACATTGATGAAAGCTTAGTATAGCTTTTGGCTGTGGGTATAAGCACAGATGTTAAAAGGTGGCTTGATGCTATATTAGGTGAGCAAAGTAGCAGTATAAAGTCCCCACTAGGGCCTAAGACTACCTTTGTTTTGGACTGGGTTTACAGTAGTAGACATGGATACCCATGTATAGAGTGAATTTCAAATCCAGTCAGTGAATAGTTGGTCATACTGAAACGGTTCTGCCCCTGTCTACCAGTGGGCTCCTCTTGCTTAGCCGGTTGGAATTATAGCTGATAAGAGTTCACATTTGGGTAAGACCATTGATGCTGTTACTTTCCCAGAAGCCTGCAAAACGCTACGGAGCAATATGTAAACTACCCAGTAAGGAGAAAGCTTCCAGTTTAGTGCCAACTGGATTTCTCTGTGTCCTGCATCTAGAGCATGTGGCATCTTATGCTACAAGCTTGCTTAAATAGAGTCTTACCAACAAGTTCTGGTGGGCAGACAAGAGAAATAGTAAGAGCCTGTATTGTTTGGGTGACTGTTAGCTAAACAACAGTTCCTACAGAAGTATCCTACACCTGGATCAGGGGGTTTTGTTTAGTGTCCCATCAATTCTAGGACTGGGATTGTCTGATTTTGTGAAGTGTCAGCCTTTAAATTCTCTTTTATGTTTTTATTTTAAGTTGAGTTGCCAGATAGTAGGTTTCCTAGTGATATTATACCCCCTTTATTTTGACCTTTCCACCCCAGTTTTCCCTTCCCAGTTCTCAGTATCTATGTACTAACATCCTTCTTATATTAGGACACCCCAACTCTTTACTGTCTCCTTTAACTGTCCTCTGAATTTCAGAAGTACTCCAGATTAAACACGCAAAATAAAAGAGCTAAGACTAGGATCTGTGTGAATGTGTTTTATTGCCAATAACTAATAAAGATGCTGCTTTGGCCTATGACAGTGCTGAATATAGGTAGGAGGGAAAACTAAACTAAATTCTGGGAGAAAGAAGACGGAGTCGGCTGCCAAAAGAGGACACCAGAACCATACCAGTAGGCCACAGCCTTGTGGTGATACATAGATTAATAGAAATGAGTTAATTTAAGATATAAAGGTTACTTAATAAGAAGCCTGAGCTAATAGACCAAACAGTGTTGTAATTAATATAGTTTCTGTGTGATTATTTGGGTCTCGGTGCTGGGAAATGAACGAGCAGTCTCTGTTTACAAGGAGACGTCATACGAGAAAGTATTGTGTCATTTATCTTTCTGTGAAGTTATAATCCCTTAAGGTAAAGTAGATGCCCAGAAGTTATGTGTGCGAGTCATATATTAGATCTGTTTCCAGTTCTCCCAGGAATCTCCAGACTGACTTTGAAGTGCCTCACTAGTTTACACTCGCAGCAGCCAGGTAGAAGGTTCTCTTTGTCCGAATTCATGCCTTCCATTTTGTCAGCCTCTCCACATAAATGCACATTAGTGTTTCTTCTAAATTTCCAAAATCAATTTTAAGAGTCAGTGCCTCATTTCCTCATGCTCATGGTATAATTCTTTAAATATACCACATAATCATAGTTCAGTTATCAAAATTAGGAAATTAGCTTAAATGTTTCCCAAACCTTGTTCAGACTTTACCCATTGCCTGCATCAAGCAATAAAAAAGTAATAAGTATTTTTTTTAACTCCAGGATTCTTTTCAGGTATGCTTTTTACTATTCTTTGCCATGCTTTTCCTTGCTCTGGAATAGTTCCTGTGTTTCTGTCTTTCTGACCTCAATAGTATTCTTTTTAAGTATTTACAATTATAATGGAAAATGTCCTTTAGTTTCGATTTGTCTAAATGTTCCTCAGCAGATTTGAATTTTGCATTATTTGGCTGTGTCTGAAAATGTGTTATTCTTAGTATGTTTTTATGTTTTTGAGAGAGAGAGAGAGAGAGAGCGCATCATGTCAGTTTGTCCCATCATATTGTAAGTTCAGTGATGCTAGCTGGGGATGATCTTGGATAATATGTTCTTGCCACTTTTTGATACTGTTTCCTTTTCAGTCTTTTTATCTTGTCTCAATCATACTCCAACACATCTTGTGCTCTTTACCAAATCTTCTGCTTTTTCTGTCCTGAATGATCTCACAATCACTGTCTTATAAATATACTTTACTCAAAGTTTCTTCCAGAATTTTGCTTGCCTTGGCTCCCAGAACTTTTCTCTAATGTATTCTGAGACCAGGTGTTGTTGTGTCTCTTCCTTCTCACACCTTCGCTTTGGACAGGTGCTTCTTCCTTCCCAGAACTCCGATTGGCTCAAGCCATCAGTTCCTTATGTAAGACATTTTGCATGATGTTTCTTCTTTGTCCTAGTTTTTCTCCTGCATGTTCCTAGTCTCTCTCTCTCTCTCTCTCTCTCTCTCTCTCTCTTTCTCTCTCTCTCTCTCTCTCTGTTTATTATGTATAGACCTCTGGTATATTTTTTTGGCAAGTGGCTTCCCCAAATTTATTCATTTTTTTAATTTTAAAATAGATTTTTTTTGTTGCTGCTTGCTTAATTAATTTTGTTTATTTTGTCTTAAAGGATTAGGTCTTGCTGCATTGTCTAGGACGGTTCAATGTCCTGGGCTGAAGCAATCCTTTCACCTTATTTTCCTGAGTAGTTGCCGCTAAGGCATGCACCACTATCTCCAGCTCTTTGTTGTAATTTTAAATACATGGTTTTCAGTCTCCAAATCTCCCATCTTCTTTATTGAATCTTTTTTCATATCGCCAACTTTAATGTCTGAAAATCACCTTCACCGAGCTTTTTAAATTCTCTTTCAAAATAGGCTAGGGGAGTTTGAAGCCTGCTTCTTAGTGGCTGTCCTAGGACATTAAAAAAAAAACATGAAAACTAACAAGTTAACTCTGTGTTGTTCCACCGTAAACCCTGGTCTTGCCCAGAACTGACTGGGGCCTATTGTTCCTGCTATTTTTTATTTTAATTTTGTTTATGTGATATTTTCTTTAACTACAGAGTGTTCAACAAACAACCTGAGACCACGTTTTAAGGCTATTTTGCTTATTTTCTCTTTTCTTAGATTTCATATTCTTTTCTCTTGGCCTACCTGTCAGCACCCTGGTGCTTCCTCCTGGTTCCCATGACATACTCATTCCCTTTTGGCTCTTTAATTTTTACTTTAATATAAACTTTAAAGTGACATTGTGTTCATTAGAGGTTTTTAAATTTAATGAGCCTGGTCTTACTCTCCCAGTGACCATCTCCAGAGCTGTGTCTGTTCTCCTACTAAAGTTCCTCAAATTTGCTGTCGTATGAAACACCAAGTTGTAGTTGCCACTGTCCATCACAGTGAATGTTTTCTTGATATTCTTGCTTGTTGTCTGCGGACAAGATCACATTTGCTTGTTCCAGCTCTAAAATCCTCTCCCATGAAGGCATCTGCTTTACAAAAATTCCTTCATGTTGGTAATGGAGAAAGCACATGACTGCCCAGAGCCTCAGAAGTGCTGAAATTGCATGCAGGGTTTTGAGTGTCCATTTTATTTTAAGAGGTGGCTTATAGTTTCATCAAGCTCCCTTTTGTCAAGTTCCGGCATAAGTGCATATTCTCCAAAACAGAAGCCAAGCAGTACGTTTTGTACTTCTCAGGCTCTGAAGACATAAATCCCCAGGTGCTTGAGAATCCCTTCTGTGATACCATTCCTGAAGTGTGTGCCTTTGCTTGGTTAGTGCAGCCCTTCTCCTGGAACTCTCCCTTAACTGGAGGTGTTTCAGAATTGCCTTGGAGCCATGTAGTCTTTTTTTTTTCTTTACAGTCTCACTGTGACAATGCCTAGGTCATTGTCCTCTCCCTTTTACACAAGATTGTTTCAAATGGTTTTTGTCTCACAAGTGTCCTAAGGCGCTTCTCTCTCTACAACAAGCTGCATAAATGTTCTTTCCAGTGTTCTCTGTTCTGCCCCCTTTGCCTTCTGCAACCCATATGGAAGGCAAACAGATGAGATAAAAATGCTTGCCTCTTTCCCTTTCTGTCTTTGGCATCCCCCATCACAACTTCTTTTTAAGCCAGTGTCCTCTATCCTGCCCCAGTTTTCCAAAAGTGCTCTGCCTTCCTCCTCACAGAGTTCTCAGTCGAATCTGATGTTTGGCACTCATCAAAAACCTGAAACCAGAAAACTTTCTGAGATCTCAGATCTAAGGTCTCATTCCTGTTCTGTAGACCTTCCTCTTGCAGTCTCCGTTAGTCGGGTATTGCCCTAACTAAATCCAAGCCATTTCCTTCCACCTCTTCTTCCAGCACCACCCCTTCTTACTCCTTTCCAGGTCCCGGTCTATCACAGGACTCCCGTTTCTAGTTTCAAGTCTACATTTTCTTCTTGCTCCTAAAATTTTCCTCCTCCCTCATCTTCTACATAGGTAGTCCCTTTGATTTCCTTCTTTTTTTCCCAGAATGCTTCATTCACTTAAATGGAGATTATTCATTTTGATACAGCCTCTGTAGTGTTGTGAAACCTGATATGTACATTATCTTACAAAGAAGTAACTGAATGTGCAAAGTTTAACTTGAAAGGCTCAGAACCATTTGCCCTAAAAGCTATAGTTGTAGAGTCACTTCGGCATGCTATTTATCTAATGGTTCCCCTTTCCTCTTTGAATTAAAGATGAAGTATAAAAAAATTGACTTCATTGGCTATTTCTCTTGTCACTTCTACATCTGTGTGCATCTTCCTCAGAAAAATAACCTTTATTTTTTTGCTACCAGTCAAACATATAGTTCTTGAAGTTACTATGTAAAACTTTTGTCCAAAAGCTGATACCAGTTTATTGTGTACCATTGTTTCATAAAAACAGACTAGGGGTTGGGAATGGAAAGTCACTCAGTTGGTGAAGTGTTTGCTATCTAAGCACTCGGACCTCAGTTTGATTCCCAGAACCAACATGTAAAGACAGGCATGGTGGACTCAGTTTGTAACTCCCACTCCTGGGAGTAGGGGGGTAGAGATGGGAGGTTTTCTGGCATTTGCTGCCCCCCCCAACCAGCTGTCCCCAGGTGTAGTGATATTTCATTTGTATTTTAATAAATTAATCTTGCCTGAAGATCAGAGAGTAAAATAGCCCCACTGGTCAGCCTTACAGACCAGGCAGTGGTGACAGCACACTTTTAATCCCAGTAGCCACACTAGTTTGCCACAGAAATTGTGCTGTAGTGCTACATGCCTTTAAACCCAGACCTAGAGAGGAATATAAGATGAGAGGAGACAGCTCTCAGACACAGTCTTATTCTGAGATTCTTGGAGGCAGGATCGCCTTTTCAAACTGTGGTAGAGGTAAGAGCCAATGACTTTGTTGTTTTGCTTTTCTATCCTTCAGATTGAACCTCAGTATCTGTCTCTGTGTTTTTATTAATCATGCTACACTCAGACCAGTGAAAGACCCCAAAGCAACCCACTTAAAACAAATAGAACATGGAACTAAACTGAGAGTTTTCAAAATGCAAATGGCTGAGAAACATTTTAAAAGGTGTTCAACATTCCTCATGATCAATGAAATGCAAATTTAAACTATTTTGAGATTTTATGTTACCCCTTATGGAATAACTAATATCAAAAACAAATGGTAATCAAATGGGAGTGTGTATGTAAGGATAGAGGAAAACTCATTGCTGGTTGGAGTTCAAACTGGGGCACACTCTAGAAATCAATGTGGAGCTTTCATTAAAAGATAAAATAAAAATACCACATGACCCAGTTATACCACTATTGTATATATACCCAAATGCCTATATCCTACTATTGATATCTGCCCATCCATGTTTACTGCTGCTGAGATGTGTTTTGCATCGTTCCAGTGATTGACCTGACTGGGGCAGATAGAGAATGAAGAAAATACAAACACACAAATACACAGAAAAGCTGGGATCAGGTGGACTAGAGAAGCCTCGACTTTCTAGAGGATCTGCATGTTTATGCTATACAGTGAATATGAAGTTATGATTATTGCATACAACTGAACAGGAAGAAGTTTGTGGTACACAGCTCATTCTAGAAGACATGTTTAGTCCGTTTGAATAGGAGTAGTTTCTATAGGGAAGTAGTCTTGGCCATAAATATCCAGGGCTAGAAAACTATGGTGGACATTTTCTGCACATACTATAAACATTCACACTTAGATCGCAGGAGAACTATGTCATCTTGAACATCACAGGACAGGGAACTTTGCCGATTTCCCATAGGTCTAAGGTTTGGATTCTTGACATGGCTGAGTCATGTCAACAACATGCATCTATTCCGGACTCCACATACTTAATGCTTCCTCTGCTCCCCAGCTTGCTCTATACATAATAACTAGAAAATGGAAACAGCCTAGATATTCATAAACTGATGAATTAATAATGAAAATGTGGTACATATGTGCAATGGAATATTAATCAGTCACTAAGAAAATAAAATTATAAAATTCATAAATAAATGAATGTAACTAGAAACAGTCATTCTGTGTGAAGCAACCCAGACCAGAAATATGTGTGTTTGTGGTAGTTTGAATAAGAATATCTCCCAAAGGCTTACATATTTGAATGTTTAGTCACCAGGGAGTGGCACTATTTTAGATGGATTAGAAGGATTAGGAGATGTGGCGTTATTGGAGTATGTATCGTGTTATTGAAGAAGTATATCACTGGGGATTAGCTTTGAACTTTCAAAAGCCCATGACAAGCCCAGAGTCTTTCTCTCTGTGTTCATTAAGTAGACATAATATTAAATCAACTCCCAATGGCTTATCGCTATACTCCTATTATCACATCTTCTTATCAGAGAAGCTTCTGTTTGTACTAGATGACAATTAATATAGAGAGCCCCAACTGATTAGTGCAATATGTAAGAGACTACAGAATGCTCAGCTCTAAATGAACAACAATAACACTTTCCCTCTTACCAAGGGATCAATGCAGAAGAGGGAGTAAAAATTTTAAGAATATTAGGCAGTAGACAACTACAATAAAACCATCCTCTGGCTAAAGCAAATACAGGTTCTTTGCACCTATGAATTCATAGCAATTGAGACCATGCAGAGTTGACCCAGACTAAATTCCATCATAGAAGGGGTCTACGAGCATAAAATTCTGCCTGTAGCTAAGGAACTCCTGGTTGTTGCTGGCTTCTGGGAAAGCAAAGGTCAGGTTTATTTAAGAGTGTATTCCCTAGTGGTAGACCACTCTTCAATAAATATCATACACCCATGGTTATATGGGCAGCCCAAACTATACTTAATGAGCCTCAAAATAAAAATATCAGGCAGTGGTAATACATGCATTTAATCTCAGCACTTGGGAGGCAGAGGCAGAAGGATCTCTGAGTTGGAGGTCAGCCTGGTCAAAGACAGAGTTTCAGTATAACCAGGGCTGCACAAAGAAACCCTGTCTTGGAAAGAACAAAATAATAATAATAATAATAATAATGATGATGATGATGAAATATGACAAAAAGTTAGATAAGTAGGAAAGAGAGGATGGATCTGGGAGGAGAGACAAATGGGTGACTATGACTTGAGAAAAAGAGTTGCTTTAATCACTAGGAATTAGATGTTGTAAAGGCAACTATAAAAAAGAAAAGATTCTTTCTCTTTCAAAGTAAATGAATAAAAAGCAAATCTCAGCGTTGAACCTATAGAAAGTTGGGGGCAGATGCTGTCTGTATTTGTTCCTAAATATGAAGTAGTGACATTTTAATTCTATTTATTATTTTCTTGATATAAAGATATCAAAGTTAACTGTTGGGTGGTTTTCTGTGAATTTAAATTTATATTGTTTTTAATTAAAAGAAATCAAAATTTAAGTTTGGCCTGGAGAGTGAATTCATCTTTTATTTGGCAAATAAAGATCAAAATTGCCCCAGATTCAGTAAAGAAAACTGGACCAGCACTGGGCCAATGTCTCCAGTTCAGACGGCTTTTCTGTTAGATCTCTCATTGAGAACAGCTTCCCTCCAACTTCATCTATGAATACCACTCATATTTAGAAACATAAATTTTGAGTCATCTTAGAAACAATATAATGAATATCATAAAATTATGTATAACTTTAAATACTTTAATTAAATGCAAAGAAAAACAATCTGTTCCATAAAATTATAGTCTTGTATTAATTTGATTTACTCCCTACTGAGTTCCTTATTTATCCTGGAGAGCCTATATACAGCATGACTATAGAAAATGTTTTACTAAGTAGCTACAGGAACAAATAGTCCTCTTGTAGTCTGATTATCCATAACACAAATGCCACTAAATCCCTTCTGTTTTCCCCTTTTTACTGGAGGTCTTCATGATTTTGGAATGGAGCCTCTGAAGGTAAGTACAGCACCATGTGAAGTCTGTGGGTCCTGATCCTTACTTTCCCCATTCCTTTCAAAGCCTGTCCTACCCAACGCACATGCTGTCCATTTCTCACCCTGCTTTTCCTGTGTATATGCTCCATGGATCATGCCTGGCTCTTGGCATTCATTTTATTTATATCTAAGAGTTTAATTTCAGTGTCAAAATCAAAGCATTGTCATTTAAATACTCCAGTATTTTCTATCTTATAAATGATCTCCCAATGTTCAGAATCATTTGGGGATTTTTATAACCTAGTCATGAGCAGTGGCAAAAATAACTACAGCTCTGAGCAGCTTCATATCCACCATTATATTTAAGAAGATAACTGTGATATTTGTGATCTTAAGGTGCTGTCCTTTCAGTGGAAAGAGAGAGTGCAGACAAAGGAAGGGCCAGAATAGAGAGAAAAGGAAGTGGAATGGTATTACCCCAATAAACAGCCTGAACACAGATAGATATTATTGTGACAGGGAATGATTTCTGCTGGTTAAGATGGTGGACCAGGCATCTCATTTATATTTTTTAAAATATTCTGATTTGGAAGAAGAAAACTTCCAAATCAGAAAAAAAAAAATAAACTGGGAGGACAATTTACTGGGTGTTTTAAGAATGATCCTAGAGTAACCAATGTCATGTTGTAGATTTTTATCTCCCAACAGCTCATGCTGGGCCTACATGCTGCCCACTGTTCTTATGTGTAATTCCTCTTAATATAAGAAGATGCTTCACATGAGATGGGGATCAAGATTAAAACTAGCTTAATCCCCTGTTAAATATCCATTTGGTACATTTATTAGATGCTGTGCCAGTATATCACAATATCAATCACTAATGGGTAAACATTGTAGTACTTGTAACTACTATTAAATATCCATTTATTATCTGTACTAACTATATACCAGATTATCATAATGGTTCATTTAAAGTTGGTTTGCAGATAAACTCATGCCAGATCTTGAGATGATGCATTCTGGTAGGATAATAAAAATAAGAGCCCATCACATGGATTTAATTGCTCATAGAGAAGAAAAAGTTAACTAGTATGTCAACCAGTCATCCAAAAGTTAATGAATGTAGTTAACACTTGTCCTCAAGTGTTTTTACTTGTAAAATAGACCCAAGTAGTTCCAAACATTTCTTTTCTTTTGAACAGTTAGTAGTCCATACTCATAATTTTATCTGAGGTATAAAGTAGCTTTCTCTAAATAGTGGGAGAGAAGAAAACCTGTGTTTTCAAGTTGAATCATTCTATTTTCCCACTGTAATGATCCACCTACAAATCATCTTCTAATAAATAGTTGAGGATAATACAATAGGAAGGAGAATGGGGAAGGAGAGTGTATGAGAAATTGAAATTCTGACAGCATTTACATTTGCCCCCATAAACATTAGCAGTTTGCATTCTGAGTCTAAGAACTACCCCAGCACAGCCTTTCAAATTCTGATGTTTCTTCATAGGCGACATTTCTACCCTGAATATTTCAGAGCCTCATTCCCCAGAGTGTATCCGAGGAGATGCTCTGTAGAACTGAGAGCAATGGGACTTTGGGGCAAGATGCCAGCAAAAGTTTCACTATTTTGGAAGTACATAGCTCATGCTGCATGAAAGGCTGTGCTGCATAGCAACTCATTTAGCTTCATTTACCCCAGCTCTTCTCAAAGAGACTTTCACCATTTATACTTTTGTACAATTTATTTTATCTGTTTTTAAAAATATTTTTGTTCCAATATCCTTTGACTGATAGCCTTACTTTGGAAAACTTGGGGCTGGAGCCATGTCAAATTTCCACTCTTTGGGTCCTGCTTACAGCTTCTTTACAACATGACCACCTCTTCCACAGGCACATACCAATCACAATTAGAATGAGGCATTAATTCAGTACCCCCTGCACTTCTCACATATATGTAACTTGGGTATACATACTTAACAATATTTACTATGGTAACAGATTTTAATGCAATGCTATAATGATAAATATTAACAACAGTAGGGCAGTAATAAGTCAACAGACATTCAATACCTTTTTGTAATATAAATCAGAATATTAAATAGACTTCCTGTTTTATCATTTGGTCTCACATATCCAAACAATGATGGAAACTTTTAACTCAGTTCTACATTCTGAAGGAGAACTATAACCCTGGCACTAGCAATCTATATTTTTAGGCCCAGTGTTTATAGTTTTTCAGTTTCCTGAAAAGTCAGCATTTCAGGTCTCCGATCTGGAATTTTACCCTAATCTTATCCTCTGCCAGCCAGGAATCAGGCCCACTACCCTAAGAGAGTCAAATGAAAAGCAGGTGTGTGTGGTCCTATCCTATGCTGAAACTGCTGTATCTTACTGGAAACTGTATCCCCGGTGCTGCTTTTCTCTGATGGTTTGCAAGCCAATGGGTAGAATTAGAAATCCTAGAAGGAAACCCCAAGTAGAGTGGAATACTGAATAGAGACACTAGCACTGGCAGGCCAGGGAAGCAAGCCAGTTTTCTCAAAACGCGTAGGTAATGAGACTCATCAGTAACATGCTCGCCGTAACCACGTAGTTTTATATGCCTACAATGGATGTGGCAGTTTGTCCTTTGCTAGAGGTACAGAAAATTAACATGTGTGGGCCTTACTGCATGGGATGCTATAAGCATGGACATAGAATTGTATGTTTTAGATGAAGCTACAGTCTTACAAATGTTAGGTAATTTGTCATTGTTTTATCTATATATACTATTAGAGTACGTTTAATTTATTTGGGGTACAAAATCAAGACAAATATGTCTATAAGATTTGAAATGTCCCAAGGTTTTGTTTTGTTTTGTTTTGTATCATATTGTTCTTTTGTTTTGGGATTAATATGGTACAACACCTATGTGGTGTATGCTATTACTTAGTCATCACCATAAGGGATTTTTGCAAGAGAAATGCATTTTATTTCAAAATGCATATTAGTTAAGAAAAGGCTGATATTTGGGTAGTTCAATCTCAAAAATCTAGAATTTTTTCTAGATTTTTCTGAAATACACTAAAAATCTGAATACACTAAAATTTGATTGAATAAGCAAATAATGTTGAAAAGTCTGTAAGTTATACTTTTAAGCTGTTTTTTTTTTATTTTTAATTTTATTTTTCCATTGAAATTTTCCACTCCTCGCGTCCGCCCATTCCCCTCCCACTTCCCCACTCACTCTCCTCCCTCCCCCTCCAGTCTTAAGAGAGGGCAGGGTACCCTGCCTTGTGGAAAGTCCAAGGCCCTTCCCTCTCCATCCAGGCCTAGGAAGTGTACATCCAAACAGACAAGGATCCCAGTACATGCAATAGAAACAAGTCCCAGTGCCATTATCAATGGCTTCTCAGTCAGCCCCCATTGTCATACACATTCAGAGAGTTGGGTTTGATCACATGCTTGTTCAGTCCCAGTCCAACTGGCCTTGGTGAGCTCCCATTAGATCAGTCACACCATCTCAATGGGTGGAGGAACCCCTCATGGTCCTGACTTACTTGCTCAACCTCTCCCTCCTACTCTTCAACTGGACCTTGGGAGCTCAGTCCAGAGCTCTGATGTGGGTCTCTGTCTCTATCTCCATCCATCACCAGGTGAAGGTTCTACAGTGATATTCGAGATATTCATCAGTGTGACTATGGGACCAGACAGTGTGACTATGGGACCAGACCCAAAAAGATGAATATGGTATGTACTCACTCGTTAGTGGACTCTAGCCATAAACAAAGGACATTGAGCCTATAGTTCGCGAGCCTAGAGAAGCCAAATAATAAGGTGAACCCAAAGAAAAACATATATAGATCCTTCTGGAAATTAGAAACAGACAAGATTGCTGGGCAAAAGTTGGGAGTGTGGGGGTGGGAGTGGGATAGGGAGAAGGAGAGGTGGGGAGAAAGAAGGGAGAAGGGAAGGATTGGGGAGAGCTTGGGGGAGTGGGAGGGTTGAGATGGAGGAAAGGCGGATATAGGAGCAGGGAAGATTTCTTAATAAAGGGAGCCATTTTAGGGTTGGCAAGAGACTTGGCTCTAGAGGGAATTCCAGGTGTTCACGGGGATGTCCCCAGCCAGGTCCTTGGACAGTAGAGGAGAGGGTACCTGAACTGGCCTTGTGCTATAGTCACACTGATAAATATCTCGAATAAGGTGGGTTTTGTAGCACAGTCCGTTGAAAAACTGGTTTGCACTGGCTGACAATAAACAGGAATTCTTTTGAAAAGTAGACAGCATTCTAGATTCACTGACCCCCTTCTGTGTTGTATGGCAGCCTTGCTAGCATTCGGTTTTCGTGTGCACAGTTCTTTTGTGTTTGGAATCTCAGAGCTTCCTTCCACTCATGAGCTTAAAAAGTTCAGGGATGAGAATAAAGAGAATTTTACAGCCGAAATGTCTGCAGCTGAAAATTCATCCACAACTGGAGTAACAGCATGCTATGTGTGTTCTTTTGAAAATATATTTTTGTTGCATTATAAAACTATAAATTTTGTGTTGGAGGATTAACCTTAGAAGATAGTAAATTAACTTCATTGGTTCAGTTTCTAAAGAATAAAATACTTTGCTTTATTTTGCTCTGATAACAACTTAAATTATGTCATTTAGGTAACTGTTAGATAAACAAATTTAAATTAGAATTGTGTAACATATTTTTCTCTATAAAACCTCATAAAAATATGTAAAGAAATTTTAATTTTTAAAGTAATTTTCAAATTCTTTTTCTATAATTCCAGACAGGTTTCCAGTATAACCTGGTACCCCTCGCTATCCCATCTAATGATCTCTAGTTGGTCAGCACAGAAAGCTGGGAACTCTGTAAAAGAGAGTGGGTCGATCAAAACCAGACTACTGAATTCCCCTTCTTGTCTTTAAAAGAGGTGTGATCTGAATATGGTTTGATTTCTGGGCTGATTTTAATTTTTGTTTTTATACAGGAAATATGTTTGATATTTTTAAATACAGTATTTTAACTGTTATTTGGCATTATACAAAACATATTAATGACATCATAGGCTTTAAAAAATTTGTATAATAGAAATATAATACATTCACCTCAAAGTATTAATTTTAATATTTTAGTTTTTTGAGACAGGGTTTCTCTGTGTAGCTATAGAGCCTGTCCTGGAACTTGCTCTGTAGACCAGGCTGGCCTCTAACTTGCAGATATCTGCCTGCTTCTACCTCCTGAGTGCTAGGATTAAAGGCATGAACCACCGCCTGGTTCAAGTATTTATTTTAATTGCTATAAATTTAAGAATACACCTCAGGTGCATATTTGACACTAAACTTTTTTTAATCTCAATACTATAAAATATAACACACTGCACAGATGTGAAAAATCTAGTGAGTATATAATACTTTGCTCACCATTATTTTTATATGAAATGCTCATACTTACTTTAGGAATCCTAGCTGTTGAAACCCAATGTACCTCTGAGATTTATCTATTGTAACAAATAAAAATCATGGGATATAACTGAAATTTTGGTTGAAAATGCCACATGCCTAAATATTTTTGAACAAAAGAAATGTAAAATAAAGGTCATGTACCAAATAGAGGTATCCTATCAGTAACAACAGCTATCTGCAGAATCTGCAGGCTTATAATTTACCAAAACTACTTTCCTTCCCTTCAATGTCCTCCCAAACAGTGATGCAATATTTACTAAATAATTTTAATTTAAAAATAAAAGAACTTTAATAAATATATAAGAATCTCCACCGTCTGCATATAAAATTTCTTAGGATGTTTTCTTTGATGCAGTAAAATCACGGGTGTATCAACTAATGGCTGAAAGCTCTTATACCTCAGGCATTGAATTGCAAGTAGATGCATCAGGCATGGCTATTTGTTAGAAATAGCTAACATATACACCTCTGTGTTAGGACTGCTGTATTCATATAGCCCTTTCTGTAAGAAGTAGCTGTTCTATATAAAAAATAAATGGTGGATCCAAACTGATGAAGTCCATCCTATTAAAGTTTCATTAGGAAACAGGCTCTACATTCATTTTGGCCTTGTCTGTGTTTACACAAAGGGATCAGCGTCAAAGACTTCATGCTCCGGTATTCATTCTGGCCTCATTTCACAGAGCTGTGGTTTTGATGTTCCCAATTCATTGCCAGGATCTGAGTACCTGGGTACCATGGTGATAAAGTGCCATTGAAATACATAGGTAATCAGCCAGTGTGCTAGAGAATTGATTTTTTTCTTTCCTTTTCTGAACAAACAAAAGCAGTTCTCTCAAAAGCAGCAGGGATAAGAGGACACTTACCATTTATTTTATGAGAACAGCAATGATAAAGGAAAAGATGCCATTTAATTAACGACTTTTCTTAGGTAAGGACTGTTTCTGAAACTAAACTATTGAAAAGTCTAATTGAATTCTTCATATGTAGAACATAGGCCTTCCTTTCCTTTGTTTAAATTGAAAGTATAAAAAAGGCAAATCATTTGATTTCAAACTGACTTAAGATTTATAAAGAAATTGGAACCAGGATTTACAGCTCATGAATTTTGAGATAAGACCACTGAATAGTGTATATTATTACAAATAATTCCCCACACTTTAATCTCTTGTATGTCTAAAAGAGCCCATGGCTGTTTAAGAGATGTCATGCTGTCTAAAATGACTGTGAAGAATGGTTTTAAAGTCCTCTAAGATTTTGATTGTGCATATTTCATTTTAAATGTTGGCGACTTTGCCATTCAGAACTGTGATCCAACTTCCTTCTTCCAACATTTTACTTGAAGTAAATGCTTTGCTTTGTGATTTTACCTAATAAGTAACATACTCTCTGTATCAGTAATTATTGAAAATCTGGCTTCTCATACTTTTTCTAATCTTCAACCTCACTTCACATTCTTTAATATTTTATTATATATCCTCATTTTTGATATTATAATTATTTGTTTCTTTAATCCGGTGATCTTTTCTTTGAACTCATCTCTCTGAAGATTTTAGAGATAGCATCCAACCATTTCCACTTTCTTCCATGACAGATTAATTAAAGTACATTTGACATATAATAACCTATGCAGTTTACAGTTTGATGAGTTATATATGTAGATGTTCATAGGCCCAATTGGGACAGTGTGTGTATATGTTACCCTCCCACATACAAACTTCCTGATTATTCTTTGTGATCTGTACTTCCTTTAATCTTCAAAACCTTCAACACCTGGCAACCACTGCTTTTTCTCTATAGACGGTTTGCCTTTTATGGAATTTTATGTAAATGGAATTATAGCGTGCATACTTTTATGTCCTACTTTTTACTTATCATAATTAACCTGAGTCTTATTCATGGTATTTTATGCATCAGAATACACTCCTTTTTTTTCTCACTACTATTCTCCATGTGGAATTGAGGACACTATTATTCTCCATCTGTTCATAAAAAGGTGTCTTCGGTTTGGGATTATTACAAATTCCTGTGACCATTTGTGAGAAACTCTTCACATGAACAGACATTTCTTTTATCTCAGGTGAACACTTAAGAGTGAAAGTCTGGATCATATGCTAGATGTTTGCTGATTTAAAGAAAGCCAAGTTGTTTTACAAGTGGAGCTACCACATTGAATGTCCCAACAAATAGTAACACATGATACAGTCTCCTCTGTTTTAATCGTTCTAATAGGTGTGCAGTGGTATTTCATTGTGCACTCAGGTTAATGTTCCCTAATGACTAATTATGTCTATTTTCTTGGATAAAATATTTACTCATAACTTCTGAGAATTTTGCATTCCAGTGGTTCTTTAATTGTTTGTTACTTTTAAGAGAAATAGTCTAGATTCTAATGCCTTCCTTATATATGTGCTTTTCAAATACTTTCCTTCAGTCTAAAGTACCTTTGGAACTCTAGAAGTTCTTGATTATGCAGATTTCCAATTTTTGAACTTGTTATTTTCTTCTCAATTACTATTTGCTGATGATGGCTAGATTATTTCAAACCACACTTCATATAGTACCATAATATTTATTTTTCGAAGTTTCATATATTTAGAAAATCTTAATTGCAGCATTTGTGCTAACAGTTTTTTTATTACTGTATATTTTGTTTTATTTGTTTGTTACACTGCTGAAGGACTTTTAGAATTAGATCATCTTACCCCTTCCCTTCCTTCCTTCAACCCTTTGCAGGTACGCTCCCTTCAATCCATTGCATGCCTCCCATTCTGAAATTGATAGCCTTTTTCTTTGATAATTATTGTTAGATGTATGTGTGTGTGTATATATATATATATGTGTGTGTGTGTGTGTGTGTGTGTGTGTGTGTACAAAAATATAAATATAACCTACTGAGCCCCATTTTAGGTTGTTTCGTATATATAGTTTCAGTGTTGATCACTTTGTATTGAATAGCCAGTAAGGGGGTTCATCCCTGACAAAAGCGAATTCTTCCCCTCCCTGAAATCATTAGTTGTGATAGGTTTTTATCTAGGGATGGGACCACGTGATAAGTTTCTCCTTTCAAGTAAGCATGTCTATTGATGTTGACTTTATTCTGGTCATTTCAGTGCAACCATTTCTAGGAGCAAATGCTTCACAGAAGATGCCCTGTTATTCCAACTCTAGTCTTTCCACCACCCTCTTCCACAATGTTCCCAGCAGCATAGATGGAGGAACTGTGGTGTAGATGTATCCATTGCAGCTTGACTCCCCAAGATCTGTTGATCTCTGCGTTGTGTACAGCTGTGGTTTTCTTTGATGGTCTTCACTTGTTATAAAGAGAAGCTTCTTTCATGAGGAGTGGTAGCAATACTTATATTTTTTCTATCTGCAGATTTAGTGCTAGGATGTAAGATAAGAGAGAATGTGAAGCTTGTCTTTCAGAATCTAGGTTACCTCATTCAATAGTTGCCCATGCTGTATGTGCAAGTCATCCTCAAGGAAAGTTAACCTGATAAAATGAGACCTTAGAAAATAACAAGTAGATTGATTAGACATAATTAACAACCTTAAAAATTGAAAAAAATCTGTTCCAAAACAAGTCTCAAGTAATATAAAATATTTACTGATATTTCTGTGAGATACAAATAATATGTGAGATACAAACAATAAAATTACAAACAAACTAACAAATGGAGATTTATCTGTCCAATAACTATTTTTAACTTTTAACCATCTCTGTTCAGTAGTTCAACCTCAGCAAAAATAAAGAAAAGAAAATATAATCTTAAGGGTATTCTGTTTGTCTCTTACTTTGATTACAAGTAAAAAAAACAATTTATAGAAAATTTAGTTTCATTTACAAATAAATTATTCATGGACTCATTAGCTTCTCTCTGTGTTAGTCTAGCAGTCTGCTCTTTCTCTCCCCAGCTTTCTTCCTTTGGCACTTCCACTGCCCGTGATCATGTTCTGCAGTTCACAGTAGAGGGAAGAGCTGATCCGAACTAGATTTTATTTAGCTCTGGTTTTAAAGGCCTTTTGGAAAAATTAAGCTCAATGCCATGTTTAGATACTGCACTTATCTTTCCTGTTCCCATCCAATGTTCTTTATTGCCATAGACAGATGATATTGGCGATAGTTGCAATGTACAAACATGCACATTTAAATATCAAATGATGCTTTCTAAATATGTTCATGCGATTGATCAGTGAACATTGAGAACATATTTGAACTGCATTTCTCAAGAGAGAAGCTTATCTTTTCCAAGAATAATTTATGATAACAATAATGATTTCCTTTCAAATTTGGCTACATTGTCAAATTGATTTGCAAGCTGTTGAGATTAAAACAAGCCTTTACTGAAACCCTCATGAACTTTTTATTCATCCATTCCCCTTAATTTATCACTTTTTATAAAGATTTATGTATCGTGTTTATCTTGTCATAGATATAAGATATAGCTGAAATATTATGTCATGACAAGACATGTCACAATTGTTCAAAACAGCATCCTAAGTTATATAAATGTTACTATGGGCCCAATAATAAAATAAAATATATATTGTAACATAATTTTTCTAATTACATTTACTTGATCATTACTTTTCAAAATTGGGTATTTTGTAGGATTCCCAGTTTTTACTATCAAAGTTTCTGTGATCTGCAAAAGACCAAGATTGGTTTTATTGATTTTATTATCATTTTGTAGGACTTTTACATAAATTAATTTAGAGTAAAATTACTTGCACAATAAAAAAATGTTTTTCTCCCTTCATATGAGGTTATTGATTTTCTAGAAGGAAGTATTATGAACAATCAGCAACAGTCAAGTATAATGAAACTCAAATTGCCAAGGAAAACTATAACCCAGGAATTGACAAATGAGATTCCATGAAAGAGGACATGGTTTTCAAAGTGAGCAGACAACATGCAGAATGGGAAAAGATCTGAGCCAGCTGCCCTTCAGAGAGCTAATATCTAGAATACATAAGAACTAGAGTTATAAAAGAAGAAAACAGAACCGATAATCAATAAATGGGCTAATGAACTGACAGTTCTCAGAAGAAATACAAATGGTCAATGAATTTTTTTAAAGGTGTCCAATATCCATAGCCATTAGAGAACTAAATTAAAACTGCTTTGAGATTTCTTTTCAAGCAGCTCAGAATGGCTGTTGTCACTAAGAAAACAAGTGGCAGGGGTTGATAGCTCACTAGTTAAATATTTTTGCTTTGGAAACCTAGTTTTTGACCAATGCAAATGATATGAAGCAGAAGATAATGGACTCCACAAAGTTGTCCTCTGACCTCCACATGCATGCCGTGATCTGTGTGACCTACATACATACCGTACACAAACATACAATAATTATAATAAATTTAAAAATAAGAAAATAAATAACAACAAATATTAGCAAGGATATGAATAAACAGGAACTCTTATTAACAGGAAGTGGAAATGTATACAGTCATTATGGTAACCAGGGCAAACCAACTGTCCTACTCCTGCACATAAACCAAAATGGCCTGTGTATCAACACAGATACTTGCACACATGCTTATTGTTGCTTGTTCACAACAGAAAGGAAGTGGACTCATCTTGGATGTCCATCAACAGATGAGGAGAGAGTTAAGGTGTGGTAATTAGAGGGTAGAGAGATTGCTCAGTTATTAAAAATACTTGCCATTCTTGTAGAAGACCCAGGCTCAGTTTTCAGCATCCACATGGCAGCTTATAACCATCTGTGACTCCACTTCCAGGGCATTTGACACATCCCTCTGGCCTCCAGAGGCACCAGGAACATACATAGTTCACACAACACTCATACATATAAAATAAAAATGAATACTTCTTTTTAACATTTTGGTAAATATACATAATAAGATTATCTTCAGCCATTAAAAATGAAGTTAGGCAGTTGTCAGGAAATGTACAAACCTGGACATTGTTACATTAAGTGAAATCACCCAAACTAAAAAATACAAAATCTTCATATTCTATCACATATACCGATTCTAGTTTCTAAGTTTAGCCTATGTGTATTTATGTGGCAGTAAATGTGAGTATAAGTCATAAAACTAGAAAAGGCACTTTAAGAAGGGGGAATGGATTTTAAAAAGTGGAAAAAGTATAATAGAATTAGTGACAGATGAAAGTAGAAAATGTAATATTATTAATGCTGGGGGTGGGAGTATACAGTCAGATTGGGAAGAGGCACAAGAGAGAATGATAAGCCAAAAGAAAGCAGTTATGAAAGTACCATCAGAAAACCTGTCAATTTTGTATGCTATTATTTAAAAAAAATGCGAAACAAAAGAAACAATTGTATTTAATCTTTGATAAAAATAAATAAAACAACCATAGTAACAAGAAATAATTAAGAATATCAACAAGTACAACATGTATTTAAGCAGCAATGTCTTTTATTATGCATCAACAACATTTAGGAAATCAGTCAATGTTGTTAGTCGTCAGTTCAAAAACTCAGCATATATCCATTCCAAATAATCTTAGAAAATTTATCCATTCTGGGGGCTGCTGGGTTTTTTTTTTCTTTTTGATGGTGTTCTTTGCTTTACAGAAGCTTTTCAGTTTCATGAGGTCCTATGTGTTAATCCTCGGTCTCGGTGTTAGTTCTATGGTGTCCTGTTCGTGAACCTGTTTCTGTGCCAATGTGTTCAAGGCTATTTCCCACTTTTTCTTCTATCAGATTCAGTTTATCTGGGTTTATGTTGAGGTCGCTTATTCACCTGGACTTGAGTTTTGTGTAGGGTGGCATGTATTTGCATCCTTCTACATGCAGACATCCAGGTAGAACAGTACCATTTGTTGAAGAGACTTTTTTCCCCAATCAACTTACTAATATTAGTCTGCTGTTGATTGTGGTGAATCAAGGTGCATCTTATAATTAAGCCACCCTTTAAGAAAATAGATTCCAAATAAGATTGTTTAAATTTAATATAGAAATTTAAGTATCATATAACAGTATAAGTAATAACAACAAAAAATAGGCAAAAGAAAGACTAAGAGAAAAACAGAAAAAGCAGCAAATATAGGGGAGAGGGATGCACATCGTACTGTGTTAACTTGATGTGAATGGTCAGCCAGTCTCCGTCCAAAGACAGAGTCTGCCACAGTAGATTGAACATGCTGCCTATGAAATGAATCAGTTTAAAGTGAGCTAATGAGGGGAAAGATATCTTATGTAAGAGTATCTCCAGAAAGCTGCAAGGACAATATCATCACCCAGAAGACAGATTTAAGACAAGAAAAATATTAGAAAAAAGGGAAATGTTTCATACTAAAGACTCACTAGCCTAGGAATATATATGAACTATAAGGACATATGCTCATAAAAACAAAGCAAAAAATACATGAAATAAAGCTGACATATTGAAAGGGGAAAATTAAATATAGAACTAAATCAATTAATTTTTTTCTCAAAGTTTATTAAAATACAAAAGTCTCCATTTCCGCCCCTCCTCCCAACCCCCTCCCACTCCCCCCACTCCCTCCCCTCCTCCCTCTCCATCCCCAAGAGCAGTCAGGGTCTCCCACCCTGTGGGTAGTTCAAGCTCCTCCCCCCTCCCTCCAGGTCCAGGAAGGTGAGCATCCAAACAGACTGGATCCCAGGAATCCAGTATATGCAGAGGAAACAAGTCCCAGTGTCATTGTCAATGGCTTTTCAGAAAGACTCCAGACCAGCCACATTCAGAGAATCCAGCCTCATTCAGAGAATCTGGCTGGATCACGTGCTCGCTCAGTCCCAGTCAACTGGCCTTGGTGAACTCTCATTAGATCAGTCCCCTTGTATCAGTGGGTGATCGCATCTCTCGCGGTCCTGATTTCCTTTTTCATGTTCTTCCTCCTTCTGCTCCTCAGTTGGACCTTGGGGGACTCCGTCCGGTGCTCCAATGTGGATCTCCCTCTGTATCGCCATCCATCGTTGGATGAAGGTTCCCTCTGATCTTGCCTTCCTTGCTCACGTTCTCTTTCCTTCTGCTTCTCGTTTGGACCTAGGGAGTTAAGTCCAGTGTTCCAATCTGGGTCTCCGTCTCCATCTCCATCCATCGCCAGATGAAGGATCTATGGTGATAAGCAAAATATTCATCAGTATGGTTATGGGCCAAGGCCAGTTCAGGCACCCTCTCCTCTGTCCAGAGAACAATCTGGGGATCTCTCCTTGGACCTGTGATCCCATTTATAATCAAGTCTCTAGTAAACCCTAAACTGACTCCCTTAGTTGAGATATATTCTTCCCTGATCCCATATCTATCCTTCCTCTCTCCCCCCTCCCTGTCCCCCCCCGAGCATTCCCCATTCCTCCCCTGTTCCCTTCTCTCTAACCCTCTCCCCTTCCAACAACCCTCCTACCCCCCCCCCCATGCACCCGAGGTTACCTGGGACTCTTGTCTATTTCCAATCTCCAGGAGGTAAACTACCTGAATTTTCTTCAGGTTCACCCTCCTATCCAGCTTCTCTAGGATGACGAATAATAGGCTCAAAGACCTTTAAAGAAGGTGTGGAACATATATACATTAGAGTTTTACTCAGCGGTAAAAAACAATGACATCTTGAATTTTACATGCAAATGGATGGAAAGAGAAAACGCTTTACTGAGTGAGGTAACCCAGACCCAAAAAGAGGAATATGGTATGTACTCACTCATAAGTGGATTCTAGCCATAGTTAAAGGTCTTTGAGTCTATAATTTGTGATACTAGAGAAGCTAAATAAGAAGGTGAACCTGAAGAAAATCATATAGTTATCCTCCTCGATAGTGGAACTAGGCAAGATTGCCAGGCAAACTCGGGTGCATGGGGGTGGGATGTGGAAGTAAAGGAAGATGGTCAGGGAAAGGGGAGAGGGGGAGGATTGGGGAAGGCTTGGGGGAATGGGAGGGGGGAGGGAGGAGAGATGGTTGGGGGAGCAGGGAAGTTTATATCTCAGCTAAGGGAGCCATTTTAGGGTTTGCAAGAGACTTGATTCTGGAGGGGTTCCCAGTAAAAATTAAATAAAAAATAAAAAAATTAAAAAAAAATAATAAAAAAAAAGAAAAGAAAACGCTTTACTGAGTCAGGTAAGCCAGACCCAAAAAGAGGAATATGGTATGTATTCACTCATAAATCAATTAATTTTGAACAATTGGAAAAATGTAATTTCATTCTTATGTAGGTTAAATTAATATCTTATTTTACCAGCATAAGCTCCATTTCCATATATGCCATAAACTCATATATGTTACATGTGAATGTGTGAAAAACACAGGTGTGAGCAGTACTTACTTCAGTAAACTACACACTGGTTTATAAATTTCACTAAAGCTATTTCTCTACCTAGAAGAAGCAGGTATTAAGAAATAAGAGGAATATTAAGAATCAGTAATATTTCATAAGAAGTTCAGAAAAAATGAGTTTGACTAAAGAATTCCCCTAAAGGATAATTTTCACAGTTAGGCATCAACTTAGAAGTGATTACCATATTCAGCCCAAAGATTTTTCAAAAAAAAAATGACACTTATTTGGTTAGTAAGAAGAAAGAACTCAGGGTATGCTTAATAGATGTAAAAGTTCTACATCAAGTTGACATTTTTGTCACTTCCTGCTTCTGGGGCTGGAACCACCCTGAGCCTTTTATATTACACCACATATTTGGGTGCTTCTGATCTATATCTCCGGACCATGTGATGTTTCTAATGTTCTTGAAGGTCTGAGAAAAATCTACACTATTCTTCTAAAGAATCAGATAAGACTGTGCAAATGAGATGAAGTTCTGGTGAGGCAAGCACAATGGTAAACTCAATAAAAGTGTGCCGAAAGTAGATATGACTATGGTCAAGCCAAGAAGACCTCATCTGTAAGAGTTCAGGGATCTAGTAATGCAAAGATTTATTAACAAAGTGTCACACATGTGATCTTGGTAATGAAGGCTTTTGTCAAGATCTGCTGAGGAGTTTTTTTTCATATATTGCAGCCACTCTTTTCTGATCGAGAAGAACGACTGGTCTGAAAAAAAAAATGTTGATAGAAAACGGGTCTTTCATGGTGGCAAATAAAAGGAATTGGGGTTCCTTTTTTTAATGAGACAGACCAAGTGATGACAATATGAATTATACTATTAATTAATAGTTGTTACCTTGGGCTTTAGTTCCTTGTTTACATGAGTACAGGGCTAACAGTAATGCTACTGATATTATTTCTGGAGGACTGATGCTCGCTGCTTACATGGTATAGTGTGCTTAGCCTTAGTGGTCATGCTGTGTTGTAAATGCTCAGATTAACTCAATTTTTCAGAGGGAAACCTGGATATTTTCCTCAGGTGAGAGCTAGATAGTTAGGATATGTCATACTTAGAGCATTAGGTCAGAACACCATGCTCTTTAACACCTGAGCTGCCATCGTTAATTTGGTTTTTTTTTATATGAAGTATTCACAGAATAAGAATGAGTCCCAGGTAACCTCGGGTGCATGGGGGGGTGGGAGGGTCGATGGAGGGGGAGAGGACTAGAGAGAAGGGAGTAGGGGAGGAACGGGGAAAGCTTGGTGGCCGGGGATGGGGGGGGGGAGGGAGGTAGGATGAATATGGGATCAGGGAACAATATATTTCAACTAAGGGAGCCATTTTAGGGTTTACAGGAGACTTGATTGTATATGGGATCCCAGGTCCAAGGAGAAATCCCCCAGATTGCTCTCTGGACAGAGGAGAGGGTGCCTGAATCGGCCGTGGCCCATGACCATACTGATGTATATTTTGCTTATCACCATAGATCCTTCCTCTGGCGAAGGACGGCTATGCAGTCGGAGGCCCACATTGGAGGACCGGATTGAGCCCCCCGAGGTCCGGAGGGGGAGCGGAAGGAGGAGGAACATGAAAAACGAAATCAGTACTGCGAGGGATGCTATCACCCACTGATACAAGGGAACGGATCTGATGAGAGTTTACCAGGGCCAGCCGGACTGGGACTGAACGAGGACGTGATCTAGACAGATTCTCGGAATTTGGCCGGATTCTCTGACTGTGGCTGGCCCAGGGTCTTTCTGAAAAGCCATTGACTATGACACTGGGACCTGTTTCCTCTGCATATGCTGGATTTTGGGGATCCAGTCTGTTTGGATGCTAGCCTTCCTGGACCTGGAGGGAGGGGGAGGGAGCTGGAGCTTCCCACAGGGCAGGAAACCCTGACTGCCCTGGGGGACGGAGGGGAAGGAGGGGGGGAGTGGGGGGAGTGGGAGGGTGTTGGGAGGGGGGGCGGAATTGGAAACTTTTATAATTTAATAAAATTTACTATAAAAAAAAAAAAAAAAAAAAGAATGCAAAAACAAACAAATGGGCATTTTCTTCTAAACAAGACCATTGAATTATTTTTCTGGTGTAATCAAGGCCAACAAAAAAGTTGAACATCTGATATATTCTTAACATGGTTCTAGACACAATGATGGGGCATGAAAAGAAAAAAAGCATCAAATATATCAAATAATCCATATAATAAGTGTAGACAAAAATATGTTAAGCACTTACTACATGCTCATTTGAAACTCACAAGCCTGAGAAATAGCTGTTGCCATCTTCATTTTTTTTGTTGTTTTTTTCGTTTTGTTGTTGTTGTTATTGTTTTATTTCCATCTTCATTTTATGAGTAAAGAAATAGAAACTAGTTTCTGACCTAACTTGAATTCACACTTGGTTTCTCATGTGGTTTGAGAAACAAGAAGGATGAATAAATGGTAGGCAGATACACAGAGAGAGAGAGATACAGCAACAATACAAAGTAACGCAGTCAAGCTGCGTGATGTCAGAAGGGAAAGAACACAGTTTGAACCAATTTGGACAAGTAGTCCCAGAATTTTTAAAGTAGAGTGGGATGTAGTACATGACAGATGTATAGCAATGTATACAAATGTATAGGAATGAACATGGCTTGTTTGGTGTGAACAGCTTATTCACTAATTTATCCATTCAATGGGAATTTATTAAGACCCTCCTGTCAGCTACTCAATGCACTAATTGCTCGCATCTGAGAACCCAGGGAAGAGCGTGACAGGCACAGATGACGATGCTGGTTGATGAATGTTGTTGCACAGAAATGGAGGGAGGCCAGCCACACAGAGCATACGTTGAGGGTCATATAGGAAGCACTTTTTTGTGTCTCTCTATTAGTTACCATTCTGTTGTGATAAAACACCAAGACCAAAGACAACTTAATTTGGTAGGGTTCCAGAAGGCATGTCAACAATGGCTGGGAAGGCATCGCAGCAGGTGCTCAGAAATCACATCTTCAGTCAGCTACAGAAAGCTAATTGAGCAAACTGGAGGTGGGGCAAAGCTACAGACTTTCAAATCCTGTCCTCAAGGGTTTGTTAATGTTCTCTAATTGTATTGCATATTGTTGATATTAAGAAAATAGATTACTGTGACAAATTGATGAGAGAAAATTGATTACTATCATAAAACTCAAACATCCAAGCTCAAACTTCCATTAAAAAAAAAAGGCTCTTTTTTGGTTTCTCCTTTGACTCCTCCCATAAGTAACACAACACAAAATCATTTCTTCTTAATGTTTTTAGACCTGAAACTGCAGTTTTAATTTTTTTCAATAGAACATTCATGTAGGTCAAAATTACGCATTAAAATGCAAATTTCTTCTGATGGATAAGTTGAAATGAAAATACGAACTTGAGCAGGCTGTCAGCATGACTCAAAGACATTAGCACAAATAAGTACCACTTATAATTCTGACACCATCTGTGCAGAATACACTGCATTTTTAATGAATAAGTTGACTTTAGCCATGAAAGGTATAAATGCAATCACCTGTCCTAAGATAAGGTTTCTTAACATTTGCTTATAAGCAGCAGGTGGTCCCTAGAATTCATCCCAGGCTTAACATTTGTGACATCTACATGGCCCTTCATATTGTGAATATGGAGCTCAAATTCACCAGGTCCTATAAAGACATTCTTCTTTTTTAAATTTTATTTATTTATTTATTTATTAAAAATTTCCACCTCCTCCCCGCCTCCCTTTTCTCTCCCCCTCCCCACCTCCCCCTCCCTCTCTAGTACTAAGAGCAGTCAGGGTTCCCTGCCCCGTGGGAAGTCCAAGGTCCTCCCCCCTCCATCCAGGTCTATAAAGGTGAGCATCCAAACAAACCAGGCTCCCACAAAGTCAGTCCATGCAGTAGAATCAAAACCCAGTGCCATTGTCCTTGGCTTCTCAGTCAGCCTTCATTGCCAGCAACATTCAGAGCGTCCAGTTTGATCACATGCTCCATCACGCCCAGTCCAGCGGCCTTAGTGAGCTCCCATTAGATCAGTCCCACCGTCTCAGTGGGTGGACGCACCACACATGGTCCTGACTTCCTTGCTCATGTTCTCCCTCCTTCTGCTCCTCATTTGGACCTTGGGAGCTCAGTCCATTGCTCCAATGTGGGTCTCTGTCTCTATCTCCATCATCGCCAGAAGAAGGTTCGGTCGGAAAGGTTGTCCTCAGGACAGGGAGAGGACTCTAGGAGGTCAAAGGATCCCGCAGACAAAAGGGCGGGGGAGAGGAGGTAGATGTGCGGAGCCAAGAAGCTCCTGCAGCAGGAGCTGGAGGTGCTGTGCACTCCCCTCCGGCCAGGCGGGTGCACAATCCGAAGGCATTCTTCTTTAAGTAAGATAGTGAATCTCCTCCTTAAGATAAGTGTTAGTCATCTAGTTGAGCCAATAAGATTTCTTCCTTGGAGCATGGGAATTGTGACCAAGATTTCAACACTTTTGAACATATAAATTATAATCTGAGAAGAGAGTTGCTGGTCTGGTAAACAGAGATGGGCAATCCATAGGATTGAAAAATGAAGGAGACATGATGAGGAGATAAAGACTTGGGGTGGGGAGCCTCTGTGTTTCAACACAAGTCATCTAGGTTTTTAAGTAATAGATAAATGATAGAATTGACTACTTCTTCATAGTTACTAAATACCCATATCTGTAGGGGGAGATTTATATGTTGAAGATTTTTTTTAAAGAATTTAATAAGGTCATTTATATTTTGTGCTTATTTCTACTTTAAAATATTCTAAGATTGATTATTTAGAGGGTAGCTTTGATGAATATTACTCAAGATAAAGGAATTCTGCTTTCCAGTAGGTCATGCACCCACATAGAGAAAGAAAATGCCTTCCTTGTGTTCTTCATTGTCCCCTTCATGGTGCTGAACATTCCACTGAGATGGAATTAGGGGACTGGTCTTCAGTACCTGTTACCCATGCCTACCTGCTTGTAGTCTGACATGCTGTGAATCAGGTCCTGAGAATAAGGTTTTGGTAAGTTGATATTGCCGTGACATATAAATATACATTTCTTGTATTTAACAAAAAATAGACATTATTTAATTTGAGGATTTTTTTTAATTTAGAAAAAAAGCTAAAGCAAGTGAAGTTAATTCTAGTTCTTTCCTACGTTGATTTACAGAATAACAGTTCTGCAGGAGATCAGTAAGTATTTTATTCAAACATACTCTGCCCTTAGAAAAATCAGAAAATTCTTAGCTATAAGACTCTACAAGGACTGTCTTGTGAATTTACAGGTAAATGGAGGGCAGCATTATAAAACACTCAATTTGTGATACATCTACAAAAAGTTTAATGCTTTAGTTAACACCAAACATTCATTTGATTGCTTATTTATTTGATTGACTGATTGTCTCATTATATGCCCCACACTGGCCCCTAATTCACAATGAGGCCAAAACACACATTAAATTTATGATTCTGCCACCTCACCCTCTTCTGTGTTAGGACTATTAACATGAAGCTCTACGTCCAGCTATGTTTTCATTTCTAAACTTAGTTTTCCTTTTATTTTCAATGACTAAACATGATCTACAGTATTATTACTGTTCCCAATGCTACCATTTTTCTAACTTCATATTTTTAATTATGTAGAGATAACAAAAACAATTGACTAAGTGAATAGTAAGAGGAAAGGTCCCACCTTAGGAACCAGAAGTTCTAGTTCTGTGATTTCTTGATCATCATAAAGAAAGGAATTTCAGAAGTTCATATGAGGGATATCCTGAGACTAGTGTTGAGGTTTTTGGCAGAGGAGGTAGGATTAGTGACTGAGAAGACAACACAGTGACTCCGAATTGATGAGCTATTTTTCGTGTCCCTCATAGAATGTAGAAGAAAAGAAAGAACTGATTCTTTTTTAAAAAAATTCACTGAAAAGGTTCTTCAGTAAAATTAAAAGTAATTCTAGAAGTGCTCTCAGATGCCAGGCCTCTACAGCCATGCTGAAATAGTCCCAGGAATAAGGTCTATGAAGAAGATTACTGAATTCCTAGAAGAATCATCTTTGTTTTAACTAGCGTCCTTGCTTCCAGTCACCTTTCTCTTAAGTGTACTAACAATGAACTGTCTTCATTGGTCATAGGCCATGGTTTCAGAATGAGGTGTTAAGTGTACACCAGATGAAAATTCCGGTGAAGTTGGACACACAGTACAAACAGGGAAACACAGCTTCATGCTTGCAGAAGCTGTAGTGGAAGGCCAGCGATGGCTTTCCACTCCTGTATAGCCAAGCCTTCCTTATCAATCTTATAGATCTTCCCATCTATGTCCTTGATAATAATAATTCTAAAACCATTAAGTCTCAGGTTCCTATAATCTACCCTCCCACAGCCTTTAGGACACATATAATAGTCCACTATTTTAGGAAAGCAATAACTGGTAACTCTACTATCTTTGCATTTTATTTTTACTTTTCCTGTTTTTATATCTTTCCAAAATTGTTGAATAGGGCATCTTATTTCCTTAGTCCCAGACATCTGGCTTCAATAATAATGATGGCAGCAACTGTGCTGTTTGACTGAGTGCTGACTCTGCCTGAGGATTCCTGCTTAGCATTAGGCACTCATAACTTCATAGATTCCTAGAGCAATTCTCTGAGCCAATATTACTCCTATCGAGATTTTATACATGAGATACTAAGGATTAGATGGAGCAATTTGCTACACAGAGACACTGTTGACAGAGCTGGGATGGAGCCCAGGTCTCTCTGACCTTAACATATTCTCTTAACTGCCCCTTTGTTTACTCAAAACTGCCAGGAAAATGTTCTAAGTTGAACTTCCCTACTGGAAGAGGTATTGTTCTAGTCCATTCAGTGCTCCTGTCAACTAGCTGTGCCACCACCTTCTCTGGAACATCTGAAATTAGATGGGCGCTTTGCTGCAGGGATGCTGGAAGTGGGCATGTTGTCGTAATTAGTAGTGAGAAGTAGGTGAGACAGAGCAGCTAAACCCTGTCCTGCATTTCTGAGAACTGCCTCATACAACAAAAAATTGCCGTGCCTCCCATGCCAATAATGCCCAATTTAGAAACAATGATAATGGATGAGAATCTGATAATGGACTCGGAAAGCCTGAATAACTTCCCTGAATCCAGAGCAATAAGTCAAGCTGAGCTCTGTCTGACTGCAAAGCTTGTGCTTTTTCATTTTATTCAACTCCATCTAACAGAACATTAAAATGTTATGTATAATTTGATTTGCTCACAGAATTATCATATTTTACACGAAGCATCTGAAATATAATTTATTTAGAGAACAGTTAACTAATTTCCTGAATGAATGTTCTTTTAATATGTTTAATGGAGATAGTATGTATCTGAGTATTTGCCAGATTTTCAGAGGAATGCTGAAACTTAATGAAAGAAACCATTAAAATTATATTAAATAAAGAAAGCAGTATATTCTGGACCATGTAGTCTTCTCCACTGGTAACCAGGAGTGGAGTGGACTCATTTAGGAAAGGGAAGAAAAGGGTGGAAAGGACCTCAGTGAAGACAATGATGAGAAAGAGGAACTTTTTTCTTGGCTGCTTATTTTATGGACATCTGTGGTGAGTCTGTGTGTCCAAGGCAGGGTTTGCCTTCTTCTGAAACTTCATTTTAAAAAATTCAATCACAAACATATTATGGTCTAAAGGTTTACCCCAATTTAAACAAGGTGATCTACATCCTATATGTAAATGTGCTTTTTTCAAAATAG
This sequence comes from Myodes glareolus, assembly GCF_982192425.1. Lineage (NCBI taxonomy): Eukaryota > Metazoa > Chordata > Mammalia > Rodentia > Cricetidae > Myodes > Myodes glareolus. The sequence continues at coordinate 28,933,878 of NC_142032.1, forward strand.
GTGCAATATTTTTAGTAGCATCCATTAAATTTGCAAAAGACATTATTACTCCTGATGGAGGGATTATGATTTCCATAATCATAAATAACATACTACTTGGACCTGAAGAATGTTTTCATCTTTCCCATTGAGGCTTAGAACCATCATTTTGTACCCTGGCAAAAATGTGGTGTAGCTGCAGCCTGGAGCACATGGAACACAATTGTGGGAACAGCTGCCACCTAGGATTTCCTACAGGAGCAAAGGTGTTTCTTTATGCCAGTTCTTCCTTCCTATTTTTATAACTTGAGACATATTTAAAATCCCCAGTGTAGATGATTTTCTGAGAGTCAGAGAGGCCAGAAATCACAACCTTGAGCATTTATATCATCTTGGGGTCTTATTTACAATGAAGATTTTTTAAAACTCTCTGTTACACTTTACCACTCTTTTTGATGGGGGAAGCTTTGTCAGCAATTCCTTTGAAGTCATGAACTGCGTGGGGCTCAAGGGTCACACTCCCACAATATTTAGTACTCAGTCTCCTTAATTAGTTATTGAATATATAGATGTACCTGGAGCCTGCTCTGGCCTGTCTATTTCCATCAACAAAAGCTTTAGCATATAACACACAGGTCTACAGTCTGAAAGATCTTTTCACCTTTTTCTTCCCATTACCTATTTTCAGCAACTTTTAGAGTCTTACTGTGGATAGGTCTTCCATTTTCATGGTTGTCATACTGTTTCAAGAAATCCTGTCTCCTGGCCTGTTATCATATTCCCTCTGATCCAGATGCCTTTAGTTCATCTTTAAAACAGCTGCCAGAGACATCTTCCCCAAACCTATGCTTCTATTCATTTAATACTTTCCTGATGGCTCTGTTCACTTGTCTACCTAATCTCCCTCTCTTGCCTTCTCTGCAGATATACTAATTCTCATTTTTGTTCCAAATTATGCTTCATGCATTCATACACCTTGTCTTTACCTCTGCAATTTCCTTCTCCTGTGGACAAAGAAGGGTTAACTCAGCAGGCTTGAGTTATTACGAAGCTTGTAAAGTTCAAAGAAAGTCTGTCTTCAAGACTAGCCTTTGGTCAGCTCCTGAGAGATAGCCTCTGAACTCTTGAAATACTCTTCCTGATTAGTATTTTGAAATGCCTGTGGCCTTAGGCCATACCATCCAAGTACAAGAAAATCCTGACAATATGATTTACGGTAAAAGCCAGTTTAGGGCCAGTGATATGACCTGAGTCTGATCCCTGGGACTCACATGGTGGGAAGAAAGCACTAACTCCCCAAAAGTCTCTTCTGATCTCTACATGTGTACTATGGTGCGCATGTGCGCACACACACACACACACACACACACACACACACACACAGAGAGAGAGAGAGAGAGAGAGAGAGAGAGAGAGAGAGAGCAGTTTGGCAAGGGTGGCTTTGAGGCATAGGCCATAAAGAAAGGGCCGGAATCTGAGTAGACAAGATCAGTCATAAAAGCTCCGCATGTCTATGTAACAGGCTCCCTAAAGCAACGCTGGGCACTGAGGCTCAGGTAAGCTTCCTTGACTGGCAATATTATGCATCTATTGATATCAATAATCACATTAATCTGTGGGCAGGAAGTACATAGAAATTGTGCCATATTTTTTCAGGGCTTCCACTTATGTACCCTTTCCCTTCGCTAACTGTAATGTATTGTAATAAACCATAATCTATGTATATAACATCTTTTCTAAGATCTGTGATGCCTTCCCACAAATCATCAAGCCTTACAAATGTCTTAGGACTCCCTAACGTGACCCTATAGGACCAACCTCTCTTTTCTTAGTCACAGTACACAATGCAGTAGCCATCCTCACCATGGTTTCAATTAACCAAGATGAAATGATATCATCACAGACTGAAGTTCCTTATTCTAACATAAATAATATCAGAAGGTCAATAATAGCCTGACAATATGTCATAATGACTATGTTATTTGCCTGTTGTGTCTTATTATGTAGGTGTTGTAATACCTACATACCCTATACCATCACAAGAAGGGTATACATGATGGAGAGATCGGCTTCCTGATAAAAAGAAACAATATTCATGTAACTTTTATTACAGTGCGCTATTCTAGTTGTTCTATTTTATTCAAAGTTATCAATTTCTTGTGCTTGATTTTTAAATTAAACTTTATTATAGATGAGTTTATAGGACTCAAAACTGTGTACTAGGGCCTGTCCGTGGTTTCAGGCATCCAGTGGATGTCTTGAGTAGATCCAGCACATAAAAAGGAGCCTGATTCCATTCCTCAAAAGGCTGCTATAATCCTTCCCTTCTACCTAGCTTTCTCAGAAGGGAGACAGCAAGCAGAGCCCTCTTCTGGTAAGAGTGCCTACTGGAAAGGTTTTGAGAAAAAGGAGCTTGTCCATATTAGTAAAACTTAATATGACCATACCTCTCTGTAGGTACACAGGTCTTATTCCCTTCTTCCTGGCGATTCGCAGGGCCATTTGACCTTTGGCTCCCTGCAGATTCTGCACTAGCACTGGCTTGAGGGTATAGCTTAGAAAGAACTTGGCTCTCTTTTGTTATGGTGATTCCACCTGTAAACAAGGTTCCAGCTGCGGGCCCTATAGGCCTGCCACACTTGGCTCCCCCAGCTGATTCTGCCTGAGGCACCGGGCACCTGTCATCCTATTCCACTGCTCCTGATGGGAGGGGGCTATGCCCTTTTGAACCCTCTTGCCCACTGGTATAAATACCTGGCTTGAGTTTAATAAAGTGGCCATTTTACTCTTTGGTAAGTGAGCAGGTCTCTTGTGTCTGTGTCTGTTTAAACCCTTAGGACAGCCATCCATTCTCGTGGACTCGAGTTCAGAAAAGCGCACACCTGAATCGGACCTGGGTATCCACAGAAAAGTGTGGAGGCTAACACCTCTCAGTCCTGCTTTTTTAATTTATCCTATAATATTTTATAGAAGGGTGTAATGAGTGTGTATCTGTCTTACTAAAAATAATCTAATTTCCACGAATGACAGTATTAATATGATGATTCCTTAATAATAATAAAGTTACTGTTATCAATACAGTCTGTTTAGCTCTGTACTAATTACTTTGTTTACATATTATACTTAAGTGTACAGCAGAGTTTCTGTAGAGGTAGGTTACATTCACTTAAACAAACACTAAGACACGTGGTTAAAATTCATGTGACACCATCCATATAACTAGCACCAAATGATCATGAACAATGAATGATAGAAATATATATGCTCTCATAGAAAGGTTCCCATCACCTATTAAGATGAAAATTAAGTCCTAAAACCTTATTTTATAGTATGCTACAATTTTGTGGCACACATGTATACACACAGGAATTAAATTGCAGTGATATTCATTAATTTGTAGAGCTAGCAAGAAGTAACTTTGTTCCTCCTAGTACAGTGACTAATGATGAGATAATGAATTTGTCTACCCTCATGAAATAAATATGAGACAGAAAAAACTAGACCTGAAACTAAAAATAAATATTGTATGTATCCATCAGTAAATGAGGAGAGGTTCAACCTAAATTTAAGGCACTAAGAATGTATTTATATATACTATAAGTACTGCATTTGTGAAACGAAAGAGTTGTTGGGGTTTGTTATGTATCTATTTCACAGAAACACTGCTTTAAATATATTCATGGATCTAGTTCTGTATATATTGTCTATAATCTCACTTGCAGAAAAATTGGAAAATGGAAAAATGCACAGAGGAAAACAATGACCAATTGTTCCTAAGAGCAGCATTTCCTTTCCTTGTTGTATTCCAAGAACAATTCTATGAGCAGCTATGCCAGTATGTTTTCTTAAAGAAAGAAAAGGGTGGATAAGAAGGTGTAGAGTTTAGTATTTAAATTAATTTGATTAGCACTGAGTTCCCCATCTTCCACTTGTTATAGTGTAGAGATGTAAAGAAACCTTCCAATAAAACATTTTTTTTCCATTCAATATTTAAGTTGTTTAACTACATAGTTAACTGTATAAACTTTGACCCCTATCTGCTTATCCCTGAGCAGCTCACAAGGATATTGCTTCCTCCCATTGAGACCAACGAAAGCAACATTTTATATATACAGGACTATTCTGTGTTATTCCGTTCTGGAGGATACAAGCAAACATGCCTTAAAGAAGGTAGAAATGCTCATGCCTTTGTTGTGAGCATCTCTTTTGTTTCTGTAGACCATGGAGTCCCTGACATTATCTATGGAAACTCATGTGCAATTTCTACATGAAACACATATCATATATATTCATCACATATGTCCTGGTTGCTTTGGATTAGAAGACTTCTTCACTAAATAAGCCAGTGGTGCTTCCATCAGTTCTGTATGGGCAACTTCAAAGTCCCTGCCATGGTTATGTCCAGTTATGAGAATGTCATGCTCAAGGAAGCTCAAAGCCAAAGTTTTTGTCAATTATTTTTTTAATTCTTCTAGTTTAGGTACGATTTAGCAACCCAAAGTCAGTTTTGCTGTAAGTCGGGTTGAGATGTTGTAAATATAGTGAGTATACTCCTTCATCAGGGAGTCAGGTAATAGAAAGTTGAAATCTTAGGCAGAAATGCAGATAAGTTTTGGTAACTATCTGCAAACATTTCTAACGACAAATCACCGTGCACGTATAGGATTATTTTTAAGTGAATTTTCCACTTTTATTGAAAATATATTCTTTTTTATATAATATATCCAGTCCTCCCAGTTCCTTCTCACTTCCCTCCCACCCAATCTGGATCCACTCCCTTTCATCTCTCATTAGAAAAAAAAAAAACAACAAACTTCTTTTTTATTGTTTTTATTGGCCTACACATTTTTCTCAGCTCCCCTCCCTTCCTCTTCTCTCCCCTTCAACCCTCTCCCAATGTCCCCATGCTCCCAATTTACTCAGGAAACCTTGTCTTTTTCTACTTCCAATGTGTTTTAGATTCATGTATTTCTCTCTTAGGGTCCTCATTGTTGTCTGGGTTTTCTGGGATTGTGATTTGTAGGCTGGTTTTCTTTGTTTTATATCTAAAAACCACTTATGAGTGAGTACATATAATAATTTTTTTGGTTTTTTGAGACAGGGTTCTGCTATAGTTTTAGAGCCTGTCCTGGAACTAAATCTTGTAGATCAGACTAGCCTCGAACTCACAGAGATCCACCTGCCTCTGCCTCACGAGTGCTGGGATAATTGTCTTTCTGGGTCTGGGTTACCTCACTCAATATGATGTTTTCTAGATCCATCCATTTGCCTGCAAATTTCAAGATACCATTATTTGTTCTGCTGTGTGGTAGTCCATTGAGTAAATGTACCACATTTTCCTTATCCATTCTTTGGTCGAGGGGCATTTAGGTTGTTTCCAGGTTCTGGCTATAACAAATAATACTGATATGAACATAGTTGAGCACATATCCTTGTGGTATGATTGAGCATCCTTTCGGTATATACCCAAAAGTGGTATTGCTGGGTCTTGAGGAAGATTGCTTCCTAATGTTCTGAGAAATCACCATACTGATGTCTAAAGGGGCTGTACCAGCTTGCACTCCCACCAGCAATGCAGGAGTGTTCCCTTTACCCCACAACCTCTCCAGCATAAGTTGTCATCAGTGTTTTTTTTTCTTGGCCATTCTTACAGGTATAAAATGGAATCTCAGAGTTGTTTTGATTTGCTTTTCTCTGATGGCTAAGGATGTTGAGCATCACCTTAAGTGTCTTTTAGCCATTTTAGATTCCTCTGTTGAGAGGTCTCTGTTTAGGTCTGTACTATATTTTTATTGGATTATTTGTTCTCTTGCTGACCAATTTCTTGAGTTCTTTGTATATTATGGAGATCAGACCTCTGTCTGATGTGGGGTTGGTGAAGATATGTTCCCATTCTGTAGGCTGCTGTTTTGTCTTGTTTACCATGCCCTTTGCTTTCCAGAAGCTTTTCAGTTTCAGTTCCACTTAGTAATTTTTTCTCTCAGTGTCTGTGTTACTAGGGTTATATCTAGGAAGTGATCTCCTGTGCCAATGTGTTCAAGTGTACTTCCCACTTTCTCTTCTATGAGGTTCATTGTGGCTGGCTTTATGTTTAGGTCTTTGATCCATTTGGTCTTGAGTTTTGTGCATGGTGATAGATATGGATCTATTTTCATTCTTCTACACGTTGATATACAGTTATGCCATCACCATTTGTTAACTATACTTTTTTCCATTTTATATTTTTTGCTCCTTTGTCAAAAATCAGGTGATTGTAGGTGTGTGAATTAATATCTGGGTCTTCAATCCAGTTTCATTGGTCCCCTTGTCTTTTTTTTATGCTAGTACCAGGCTATTTTCAGTACTGTAGCTCTGTAGTAGAGTTTGAAATCAGGGATTGTGATGCCTCCAGAAGTTCCTTTATTGTACAGGATTGTTTGAGCTATCCTGAGTTTTTTCCATATCAAGTTGAGTACCATTCTTTCAGTCTGTGAAGAACTTTGCTGGGATTTTGATGGGCATTGCATTAAATCTGTATATTGCTTCTGGTAAGATTGCCATTTTTTCTTTGTTAATTTTACCTACCCATGAGCATGGGAGATATTTTCACCTTCTGGTGTTTTCTTCAATTTCTTTCTTCAAATATTTAAAATTCTTGTTATACTTGTTTGGTTAGAGTTACTCTGAGATATTTTCTACTATTTGTGGCTATTGTGAAGGGTGATGTTTCTCTGATTTGTTTCTCAGCCCATTTATTATCTGTGTAAAGTAGGCTACTGGTTTTTTTAGTTAATCCCACTATATTACTAAAAGCGTTTAAGAGTTATAGAAATTCCTTGGTAGAATATTTTGGGTCACTTATGTAAACTATCATATCACCAGCAAACAATGAGTGTTTGACTTCTTCTTTTCCGATTTGTGTCCCCTTTATCTTCTTTTGTTGTCTTATTGCTCTAGCTAGGACGGCAAGAACTATATTGAATAGATACGGAGAGAGCAGGCAACCTTGTCTTATTCCTGATTTCAGTAGGATCGCTGGGAATTTCTCTCTATTTAGTTTGATGTCGACTGTTGGCTTGCTGTGTATTGCTTTTATTATGTTTAAGTATGTATCCCTGCTCTCTCCAAGACCTTTATCATGAAGGGATATTGTATTTTGTCAAAAGCTTTTTCAGCACCTAATGAGATGATCATATGGTTTTTATTTTTCAGTTTGTTTATATGGTGGATTACACTGATGGGTTGTCATATGTTGAACTATCTCTGGGATGAAGCCAACTTGATCATGATGGATAATGTTTCGGATATGTTGTTGGATTTGATTTGCCAGTATTTTATTGAGTATTTTTGCATCAATGTTCATGAGTGAGATTGGTCTGTAATTCTCTTTCTTAGTAATGTCTTTAGGTGGTTTGGATATCACGGTAATTGTAGCCTCATTAAAAGAGTTTGGCAATATTTCTTCTGTTTCTATTGTGTGGAACAATTTGAGAAGTATTGATACTAGTTCTTTGAAAATCTTGTAGAATTCTGAGCTGAAACCATCTGGTCCTGGGTTTTGTTTATTTATTTATTTATTCATTCATTCATTCATTTTTGGTTTGGATAATTTTGATGACTGTTTCTATTTTCAGCAGTTATATGTTTGTTTATATTTTATTTATTTATTTATTTATTTATTATGTATACAATATTCTGTCTGTGTGTATGCCTGCAGGCCAGAAGAGGGCACCAGACCCCATTACATATGGTTGTGAGCCACCATGTGGTTGTTGGGAATTGAGCTCAGGACCTGTGGAAGAACAGGCAATGCTCTTAAACTCTGAGCCATCTCTCCAGCCCCTATGTTTGTTTAATTTGTTTATATGGTCTTGATTTAATTTTGGTAAGTGATATTTATCCAGAAAGTTGTTCATTTCCTTTAAGTTTTCAATTTTTTTGGAGTACAAGTTTTCAAAATATGACCTAATGATTATCTGGATTTCCTGTGCATCTAACAACAGACTTTTGAGAGATGATAGCCAGTTGGCAAAATAAAACACAATAAAATAAAACAAAAACAATAAAAGTTGAACAAGGCAAACCAACAGAAGGAAAATATCTCAGTAGAAGTCACAAGAATCAGAGACCCACTCATTCTCACATTCAGGAGTGCCATAAAAGTATATTGGCCCTTTTATTGCTGCTTTTGTCTCTGTAAGTTCATATGAACCTTGCCCAGCCACTTTTGAGTTTTTATTCTCCTTGTGTCTTTCATATCATCTGGCTCTTACATCCTTCCTTTCTCCTTTTTTGGCGAGTGGGGTGGGGATTTGATGGAGACATTCCATTTAAAGTAATATGTTCCAGGGTCTCACTCTCTGGATAGTGTCTGGCTAAGCATCTCTGCATTTGTTCCCTCCTGATGCAGGAGAAAGCTTTCCTAATGCTAAGTAACATACTGATCTATGAGTATAGCAGAATATTATTAGAAGTCATTTTACTGTTACTTTTTTTTAGACCAGTAGTGCTTGGTTTTATCCTAGTTCTTTGGGTTATCTAGTGTCTTGCTCTTGGTTATCCAAACAATATCAGGTATGGGTTCAATTTTTGTGGATTGGGTCTTAAGTCAAACCCGACATTGGTTGGTTACTCCCACAAGCTTTGTACTACCATTGCCCTAGAATATTTTACAGGTAGGACAGATTGTAGATAAAAGGTTTTGTGGCTTGTTTGCTGTTTCTTTCTCTTTTGGGAACCTGCATAGTACCTTCCCATACCAAAGATACTAGAACATAGGGGTGAAGGTTCTATGTAGGCACCAGCTTGCCTTCTCCATGTTGAGTGAGTTGTGTGGATGTTGTCTTCAGCAATGGGTTCTTGCTATCAGTTTGTGGAGAGCAACCTATTGCTTGTATTAGAAGCTTCATTTGGTGACAAGAGATGGTCATTTGGGACTCCATATTTCTCATTATTTGGAGACTGACATCATTAGAATCTTAGATTTTTAAAAAGTTTCCACTACACTAGGTTTCCATACCACCCCTCAAATGCCCCTCAATTTTATCTCTCCCAACATCCTCTTTCAACACCATTCTCCCCTTCTCTACCTGGTCCTCCCATTCCTGTCCACCCCACCCACAGTTCATTTATAAAATTATATTTCCCCTCCCAGGAAGATCCTTGTGTCCCCCTAGTCAATTCTCTATATCTAATCTCTCTGGGTATATAGATTATAGCTTGGTTATCATTTACTTAATGGCTAATATCCTCATATAATTATTTGTATTAAAATGAATCCCCCAAGGTGGAATTAAGTCAAAAAGAATATGTCCCTAAGAAATTACTGATGCCTTAGTGACTGTGTCCTCTGCCTTACAGAAGCTTCTTAATTTCAGGAGGTCCCAATTATTAATTGTTGCTCTCTGTGTCTGTACTACTGGTGTTATATTTAGGAAGTGGCCCCCTGTGCCCATGCATTCAAGGCTACTTCTCACTTTCACTTCAATGAAGTTCAATGTGGCTGGATTTATGTTGAGATCTTTGATCGATTTGTATTTGAGTTTTGTGCATAGAGATAGATATGGATCTCTTTGAATTCTTACATGTTGGCATCCAGTTATGCCAGCACCATTTGTTGAATATGCTTTCTTTATTCCATTGCATAACTTTAGCTTCTTTGTCAAAAATCAGGTGTTCATAGGTATGTGGATTAATATCCGGGTCTTCGATTCGATTCCATTTGTCAACCTGTTTGTTTTGATGCCAATACCAAGTTGTTTTCATTACTAAAGCTCTGTAATAGAGCTTGATGTCAGGAATGGGGATGCTTCTGGACGTTCTCTTATTGTAGAGGATTGTTTTGGCTATTCTGGGATTTTTGTTTTTCCATATGAAGTTGAGTATTACTCTTTCAAGATCTATGAAAAATCATACTGGGATTTTGATAGAGATTGCATTGAATCTGTAGATTGTTTTTGGTAGGACTGCCATTTTTATTATGTTGATCCTACTTAACCAATAGCATGAGATACATTTCCATTTTCTGATATCTTCTACAATCTCTTTCTTCAAAGACTTAAAGTTCTTGTCATACAGGTCTTTCACTTCTTTGGTTAGTGTTACCCCAAGATATTTTGTGTTCTTTGTGGCTATTGTAAATGCTGATGTTTCTCTGATTTCATTCTCAGCACCTTTGTTGTTTGTATATAGGACGGCTACTGATTTTAGCACTTGGAAAATTCTGAGGCATACTCAAGGATGACCCCAGCTAAGACTCTAAGCAACAGTGGAGAGGTCACCTAAATTAGCCTTGCCCTGTAATCAGACTGATGACTACCTTAATTGTCATCATAGAATCTTCAACCAGCAACTGATAGAAGCAGATACAGAGATCTACAGTGAACCACTGGGCCGAGCTACTTGAGACCAGCCCGAGAGAAGGAGGAGCGATAATATGAACAAAGGGGTCACGATCATGATGGTGATGTCCACAGACACTAGATTGACTTAAAAGTTGAGGTTAAATGAAAGTGTGTGTATTTGAAGTCTTCTATAGAGGAATTTAAAAGAAATTGAAAATTCATAATCGCTTTAGTTTTTTGTTGTTGTTATTAGTGGAATTAATTTCTAAGTGCTATATAGAATCCAGAGAGAATTGCTCTTGTCCTTCACCAGGTCCCCAAGAAAAAATGTAGTGTAATCAGTTTATTAAGGCTACCTTGACAAGGTACCACTAACCGCGTATCTTGTAGTAGAATGTACTGACTAACAGTTTGGAGACTGGAGTCTGAGATTAGGGCATCAACGGTGAGTTCCATCTGAGAGCTTGCGAGAGAAATCTGTTCTACTTACATCCAACAGCTTCAGTTTGGTCTGCTGACCTCTTTACCTCTTTAGCATCCTCTGTACACCTTCTTTGCATTTATTTTCATACAACATTCTTGTTTAAAAGGTGGCAGTCCATCTCCTGGGAGCAAGTTATCCCTTTTGCTGTGCTTCAAAACTACATGCTCCTACTGTAGCATTTTTATTTATTAAAGCAGTTTTGCTTTTATATCTGACTCTTCTGACTGAATGACTAGAAAAGACAAGTGGTCTACCTTATTCATGAGACGGCGTGTCTTTCTTTTTCTCAGTTCACACCTTAGTGATTAATACATAATGCTCAGGATATTTTAGATATACAATAGAAGTTCATTAAAACTGAAATATGCAAAGAAGAGTTCACAAAGGCACATTATTTTAAAACTAGAACAGATCCCATATTAAATTTTGTCAAGTGCTCATCATACCAAGTGTTCATACATTATTTGTTAATCTAAACCAGTATAAAGTGGTTAACAAATAACCCAAAGTAGTGTTTGTCAAGAAGATATTTTTAAGGATAATAGAAAAGCCAAAACATATTAATAGGATACTTATCATTCACATATTATCAATAATATAAAACATATGGTCTATGGAAGCCTTATGCATATTTTCAAATAAAATTTAAGCATTTTAATCAGATAAATCGTCCTGGGAAATCTTTACCATGATAGTATTATTCTAAGAAATAAGTAATGAATAATATTTATCTGGGTATATTTTATCTGCTATTTTGCAGAAACCAAAAGCAAGAAATTTATCTTTTTGGTATTTACAAAGAATCACGTCCCTAGTTCAAGTCCCTTTTAACAACAAAATCATATTGTTCAAATATATATCCAAATGTTATATGCAGTGCACTTCATATATCACATATTCGATCTTACCTATATACCCCAAAAAAGGGGATGCATTCTATTCTAGGATTAGATTCTGTACACAGTTTCAAACACATGAGAATATCTATTACATGAACTTTGTTAGTCAGAGGCACAAAGACAGTGCAAGATCCTAATTGCTCTAGGAAGCTAGAGAAAGTTTCACAAGGAGTTTGCTCTGGGCTTCGAGCTATGGCTACTGAGTGGTAACAAAAAAAAAAAGAGAAACCTTTCATGGGAAAGGCCTACTGGTTTTAATGTTGGGAGAATTTAAAGGATAGTTAGATTATCACTTTTACTTGCCTTTGACCTGACATCTCAGAGGTCAACTATATTTTGCAAAAAGAGCAGAGTCCTAACTGAAACTACTCTAAACCTTCTAGTCTAGGAACCCAAGAGCTGTAGCCTTGTGATTGTGACCCCTGAATGTAGAACCTAATTTTAGAAGTTCAGAATTATAGGCATAGGGATGGATTCAGTGGTATAACATTTTCCTAGCATATACAAAATCCTGTGTTCCATCCCTAGCACTGAGAAAATGAACAAGAAAACTTGCTATATGTACAGAATCCAAAGAAAAATGATTATTTTCAAGATCCTCCCAGGAAAGTGCAGAATGATTAGGGCAAGTTTCTTTATTTCCAAGAAGTCATTTTTTTCTTCTCATTGTGAAGTATCTCTACCATATCAAATATTAACTCAGAGAGTTACCAGAGTTTCTATTTGTAACCACTTATTTACAACTGAACTCAACTCAAACTCTACAGACAGACCTCATCCAAGGAACTACAGAAAAATGGTTCAAGTCTTTTTGTTATAGAGATGAAGCAAAGTTGGCATTCTTGCCCTGTGTCAACTGAAATTCAGTATAGCGTGATATAGGACCATATAGGATGATGTCAAAGGAAATAATCCTTAAAAAGTCAGGAGAGCAGGAGGAAAACTCGTGTGTATTATCTGAAGTTATGAATGCAATACATTTCAGCCATTTCTCTTCAGCCATGCAGTTTCATTCACTGAACTAATCTGAGTAGCAACTACATGCCAGGCACGCTTCTGAATCAGTTCCAAAGCACAGACTGAATAGAAGCAGTCTCTTTGATACGGAGCTACATTTTGTGGAGTAAAAATAATTAGATTATATTTTATAATAAGTGCCATAAAAGTGATGAATGCGAAGTGACAGCAAGTTGGTAAGTTGGGGAGATTTTAGATCTGGGAAGACTTCCTGGAAGCAGTGATACTTCAGCTAGTGCATGAAAGATAAAGAAGAACCTTCAAATATCAGCAGATGAAAAGGTAAGAAGCCAGTTTTTAAAGATTTATTTACTTTTATGTTCTGTGAATGAGGGTTTACCTGCATGCATGTATATGCACTGCATGTGTGTGGGACATCCAGAAGAGGCATTATACCCACTGGAACTGGAGTTAAAGACACTTTGTGCCAATGTGGGTCCTGGGAACTGAACCTGAGTTCTCTACAAGATCAGAAAGTGCACTTAATGGATATGCCATCTCTCCAGCCCCTAAGCTATTTTAATTCTATCTCATAATAATTGCCTTATGTAGATGCTACTCTCCACTGAAGTAGCAAGAAGATGGAGGTAGGAAAAGAAAAACTCTATGATTATTAGGTTTTTAAATTGTGTACTAATAAGCAGACAGCCATAGAGAAGTGAAATTTTTCATTTTGCCTTACTATGTCACTTCCTCAAATGTGACAGATTATTTTAACTGTCTAGGCTCTCTTTTCACTTCTTCGTGAGAAACATAAAGACCCACATTTCAGAGGGATCTGTGAGTATTAAATGCACTGGCATGCTGCCTAGCACCATGATGGATCCAGTTAATGTCCCATCATTGCTAGCTTGTTTGCTTTTTGTTTGTAGTTTCAGTGCCAGGATGAGAGAGGCAACATGAACTGTCTAGGGTATGAGGTAATTATTTGGTAGCTGTGTATTTCTGAGCTGTAAATTGTACAATTTCAATTTCTCAGTTTCGATTCTGCCTAATGGTCCATTTAGTGCTGTTAAGGGCCTAGAGTGACCCAGTGCCCTGTAATCAGAATCACAGTTCTGCAGAACACAGTGTCTCCTACTGAATGGGGACTGAGCTGACTGAGGTGATGCTGGACAGAAGTCAAGAGTGCTCACATTCTCTATCTGCAGCTTGCAGTATTTGTCCTCTGTTCGCCAGTGGAAATGCAGAGAGAAGCAAGCCTAGTCATTTGTTTCCTGTCACTGCAAACCTTGAATTTCCTTAGTGTCCTAGAGTTCTATTGCCTCAATCCAAAATTGATTAGCAAGTTCCTAGGGCTGCATGGACATAGGACTACTATGGCAAATACCAAACAGACATAAAGGGCAAATTGCTTCATATAAGTTTGCCGCTATGAACTACCTTTCTTTCCCGTCCTGACATTTACAGTAAAATATAGTGGTTTGCAGACCAATGACTCTTAGCAGTGAACACTTAAAGTAAAGATATATGGATAGAAGGGTTTTACCACGTGACTCACTGTGTCACACTACAGATTCCATGACAAGATTGCTTTTCCTGTTTGTTCTCTTAAATTTTACATCATTTTATTTAGGAGGGAGTTTGCAAGGGCATAGGATTCATACAAAGGGACGAGAAAATGAATGGGTTCTGGGTACATAATGTGAAAGACACAAAGAATAATTTTTAAAAAAAGAGTTAAAAATATATTTCTTTATAGTGGTTTGGTTTTGTGGCATGGACTGTAGATTGAATGCTGAATACCTAGCAATAGACTTAATCACTATAAAGTCCTAAACACATTCCCATTAATGGACTTAACTGCTGGAAAATAGAAGATATAAGAACTATAAAATTCATTTTAATGTCAAAATGAAAGTGCAAAACTGGGCTTATTCTTCTTAAGCTTTTTACAGTCACCCCCTTCTTCTCCCACCCACCTCCTACTGCCAGATCTTTCCTCCCTGCTTCTCTATCAGCCAAAAAGAAATGAAAGAAACCTCATACCATATGTTCCCATTTAACAGTAAATTTCTGCATTACAAAAAAAATAAATTAAAATTTAAAAACTGGAAGCATTGTCAGTTCTTACTGTGTCTAGTTACCATGCAATGTGCCCTCCATTTATTTCTTCCTTATTCTCCCATCCTTAGAGACTTTTCCAGTCATCCATTTTATAAGCCGTTTCCATGTGTTAAGGAAATGCACCCTTTGATTTCTTTCCTGAGGTTCTTGTTTAAAATATTGACCAGACTAAAATGAGAATTGAGGAACTGCTATTTTTCAAACCTTGTTGAGAACTGTTTCTTTTTTTTTCTTTCACTCATAATCCTTACACAAATAGTATTCTGATAGCCTCTGTAAGCAGCGTAGTTCCAGACCAGCAGTTCTCAGCCTGTGGGCCATGACCACTTTGGGGTCGCATATCAGATATTCTGCATATCAGATATTTACATCACAATTCATAGCAGCAGCAAAATTACAGTTATGAAGTAGCATAAAAATAATTTTATGGTTGGAGGGCACCACAAAATAAGGAACTGTATTAAAGGGTCATAACATTAGGAAGGTTGAGAACCACCATTCTAGACCTTAGAGGAAAGCAAATGACAAATTAAATAAGGTCCTATATTTTAGAGATTGCAGTACAATAAATTAAAAACATCTACACAGAAAATTTTAACTACATCAATAGTATGTCCTTACTTTAAAACAGTTGCTAGGAACGAAAAAGCCAATACCATTCAGAGTACAGAAAGAATGTTTCTGGGTGGTGCAGCTAGAGAATAACAGGGCTGAGTCCTGAAAAGAACTGGACTATGAAAGATGCAAAGTTATAAATGTTTCTATCTAGAGAAAAAGGATGAAGAGGAAGCATACTAGAGAGGGAACACCTTTAAAAAATAAAGAAAGCACTACTGTCAGTGGTCTTTGTCTCAATGAAAAGGATTTTCCATACTGAATATGCACAATAGAACAGAATCTTGACACACAGTAGCCTTGGTTATGCATCCGCTACACATGACTCCCACATTTTTAGAATAGCTGTGCTGGCATCTAATTGGAGGACTACGATGAATGGCCATAAAAACAATTCAAGATCCACTTGGCTAATGTACCTTACTGTAAACTGGCCCAAAATTGGAGGACCTTTTATACCCATTTTTATGATGAATATTCTGATTATTATAGGGTAAAGAATTTGTGTGAGAGGTTTTGGAGATGGGTCAGTGGTTAAGAGAACATGCTGTTGCTTCAGAGGAACCAAACTTTATTTCTAGAACCCATCATGGGCAACCTGCAACTGCCTATAACTCCAGGAGAGGAAGATCTGACACCTCAGGTCTCTGTGGGCACCCAAACTCATACACACACAGATAGATAGATAGATAGATAGATAGATAGATAGATAGATAGATAGATAGATAGATCCTTTTTTAAAAAAAAACAATTTGGGTGATGGGTTGGGAGGGATACTCAAAGGGTTGTCAAATCCATCTTCAAGACTTGCAGACCCCTGTTGGAGGTCTGTTTGAGAGTTCAGAAAATTGATTTAATGGACTCATCTCGACATTGAAGGATGACTACATAGTGATGCAGTTGAGGGAGAGGGATTTCACAACACTTTCTGAGAAGGAGTAGATGTTCTAGTAAAATGTGCCTCCTGGGTCTGAGTTAAGTTGCAGATGGCCTGTTAAAATTGCAGTGTATCAGTAGAAACCCAAAAGATCCTATACTCTTTTCCTTATAATATACCTCTCACCCTTGTTTTGATTTGATCATCCTTGCATTCATTTAGCTGAAAGTCTACTATCCATGTGTGGATGTGGGACTCCTGTAAGTTCCACAGGTTCTGATGAGCAGTTTTGGCAGCAAATAGCTTTCTTTTATGATTTGCATCATATCTTTGTTCCTGCACCCTACTGATGGTTTTCTCATTGGGATGGATCAATGCTTCAGATAATGAGCTCACATTTAGCATTATAATTGTGTTAGACATAAATTCCCAGACTCCTTGCAAAAAAAAAAAGCCATTGTATGCTCAAATTTTGTAGATTTAAAAAAAAAGCAGGTGTGCATTATCTAAACATTAGCAGAAACGGGGAGGGCTACTTCCAGTTAAAATCAAAACTTCACTGTATCACCAATATTAATTCCCAGTTCTTGATCAGAAAGAACTCTATGACTTCAGAGTTCTGAACTATTATGACTGGATATTTTAGCAAGGCACGGTATCTAGCCTAGATATAAATCTAAAAGATGTAGATTTGTTTTAAAATGTGAAGTGAAGAAAGAAGCTGCATTTATATCCTATTCTCTTTTACCAGATCATTTAGAAGGGCTATGCTACATAAAATCTGCAAATATGACTTAATTAGCTTCTTCCAAAAGCCACTGGTGGTGTGTAAAAAGGCAGTAAAGAAAATACCTTAAATCTCAAGATGACTTATGGTGAGTTTCAATGGTAAACCACAAAGCTGCCCAGTTCTCTTGAGGAAACCGATAGGTTGGAGGAAGCAGAACTGCAGAATACCTCCTACCTTGAGCAGGGAACAAAGAAACAATTGATAGGTTGTAGTGGCCTTGGAGTGGCTGCAGTACAGCGGTTGTTAGAACATCCTCTAGGGCTTGATTCAAACCCGGGGCTTGCTGTACTTCCAGGGTGTGCTGCCTATTCTGCTGTGAATGTTTCCTTTGAGTTGTGGAGTGGGTGGCCCTGCCTGTGAGGGAGAGGTGCTCGTTCCCTCATCTGGATCCTATTCTCAGCTCAGCAATGAAATTGTACTTGACCTTGGGCACTTACAAACTTCAGCTTTGCCCAGTCTATAAATACTCCCCATGCTCCCTTCAGTTTCTACACTTACCACATAATTGATTTCTGTTGTTCATTTTGTAATATACACTCTTTCTTGATATTATATTAGGACTTCTGGATACAAGATTAATAGATTTTATCAATATAGTACACCTAAGAAAATGTGTATTATCAAATACTAATAAATATATATAATATATATTACCAAGAGAAGAAAGAAAAGCATACTGTATGTATACATCAAGAAAGTAGTAAGAACTTTAACCTACTAGGCCTCAGGTGTTTCTCCAAGCCTTGCAGCAACAGTCTGAACCACTTTCACCTGCCTTGCCTACAGTGGGAAGAAACACTGTGGATTGTTTATGATTCACTCGGTTGAAACAGAAAAGATTCTCCAACAGCAAGACAAATAAAACACCCACTCCAAATATTGAGAATTATGCCAAGAACATGTTTTACCAACAAGTGTTATTACTGATGACACCACAC
Source organism: Myodes glareolus (assembly GCF_982192425.1). Classification (NCBI taxonomy): domain Eukaryota; kingdom Metazoa; phylum Chordata; class Mammalia; order Rodentia; family Cricetidae; genus Myodes; species Myodes glareolus. The sequence goes on from NC_142032.1 coordinate 28,951,866, forward strand.
ACAGCATCTTTCATCCTTTAATCCCCTAAATTTACTAAATCTAAGGTCACTTGAGACTTCCTCAGCCTTTACTGGAGGTAGGCTGGTATTCACTTTCAAACAAAAAGGACTCAGTAATGACTTGGTATGCAGTAGAATACAGTGATTTAATAGGCTTTTTTGTTTTCTGCAAAATAGCAAGAGTCATTAGGAGGGATTTTTTTGTAATATAAATGTAAATAGCATGTTGACTATCTGTCCCAGTGGTTTCTCAAAGGAAAAGACAAGGGGAAAATGCTTAAAATTATAAGGCCAAGAAGCTAGAGACAATTAAAGTAATAACTTTGACTGCATAGATTTGAAAATCCTTGAACTTATTGGCTTAGGTTAAGAATTTTTATTTCCATAAATTTCCTAGAAAATATCAGATGTACCATATCTGTTTTCCATGCCAGTCTTGTGATGAACATTCCAGAGCTTACGTCCACACCTGCAATATTTTAGTTGTGATCTTCATCTCATGTGCACTGACCATCCCCTGCTCTGTGTCACTACTGTGCATTCGGAGCCATTCCTCCAATACCTTTGAACGTGTGTGGTAATTTTGTGCGCCCTTCTTGTAACTCATATATGAAATCCTTGAGGATAGAATTTATTTTGCTTATCTTCACGTTTATCACTTTGCTTTTACCCCACAATAATTTAGCATAATGCTCAACAGTTGATAGCATGCTGTGTCCTGGTTAGTTTGTGTCTACTGGACAAAAGGTAGAGTCATCTATAAAGAGTGAATGAATCTCAGTGAAGAAAATACCTCCATATTATTTGCCTGTAGGCAAGTCTATACAGCATTTTCTTGATTCATATAATTGATGTAGGAGGGCCCAGCACATTATGGGTAGTGGTAACCCTGGGAAGGGAACTGTTGACTGAGCAAATCAGGAGGAGCAAGCCAGGAAGCAGTGTGTCTCCATGGCTTCTGCTTGAGTTCCTGCTTCCAGGTTCCTGCTCTGACTTCTCTGTTTCTGCTCTCCCTTAATGATGGAGAATAATTAGAGAGAATTGTTAACTCTAATAAACCCTTTCTTCCCAGGTTCCTTTTGGTCATGGTGTTTTATCATAGCAATAGAAACCCTAACTAAGACTATAATCTATTAAACTGCAATAAAGTGGCTGTTTATATAGATGATATCGTTCAAGTGTAAGAAGTCCATCCAGACTCAGGTAACTTAGAGGAACAAGGAGAGCCTCTGTTTCTTGAGGCTCAGCCACACCCTGCACATACCCTGTTTTCACTCCCACATTTTGAAAAAAAAAATCTGATAAGCCTCCCCATTTTGAGATGTGATTGACTTTGTTATGTTCCCCCGAGTGACCTAATCACCTCTGTTTATTTGAGCTCTTAGTAATTCTTGCTTGGGTTTTATAACTTTCATTAAGGAGTTGACCTTGGGGGAAGTTTGAAGGTTAGTCATACACCTGACCTCTCTTGATTTTAACCATTGAAAACAAATACAAAGGGCTGTCGGATTGTTACAGCATCCTTAATAGAACCCCAATAGACTCCTAAAGAATAATGTCCCTGCTGGGCTGCAGTGTGAGAACATAACTTTAAGGAGAAGGTGAGGTTGGAATTTTCTATTACTTCTCCAGACATACTGAAGGAACTCGCCCAGAAAACACTGGATCTTCAGAATCAACTCTGTATGTATTTCTTCCCTCCATGCCACCCAATTTTCACAGGAAAAGGTCAGCAAAGATCTCTGCTATAGTTTGAATATTAATATCTCCCAAAGGCTCTTTTGTTAAAGACTTGCTCACCAAGGTTATATGGGACCCAAGAGAGAGTCTTTAAATTATTGAGAACCAGGAAATTGTGAGACCCCCAACTCTTTCCTAGTCCTCATTTTGATCCTGACCACAAGGGAACATTTTGCTCTGTTACAAACTCCTTGCCCTTACTACCTGACACTGCCACCAGAGGCCCAATAGCAGTAATTAGGCTTGGGGTGTCAGGACACTTTTACTGCATCATCCAGAGGAAGCAGTTCCTGTTTCAAAACCAGGATTTCCAATCACAGACCTTGGAAATATGGGAACAACTTGGGAGAGATGGGGGTGGGATTTCTTACATATCTAACCCTTGGTTCCCATGATTATGGACATACTCATATTTAGATTGTAGGCTAACCCTGGAATGATGGCACCCTTTCCTTCCAGAAAATCCTCTTTAAACTCTTGCCACAAGTATACTGTCAGTGGACTGATTTATATAATCTAGAAACTTCTAGAGAATGTAAAAGTCAAGATAATGCTAGTGAATCCCATTTCTCCATGCCTGTGAGGTGGAGGGAATTATACCAGACATGGTACGTAACCTAATTTTAAACCCTAACAATGAGGCAGTTACTTGGACAACACATTTTATCTATAAAGATGAAGAATTTGAGTCTCCAGAGTTCTTTCTTTGCTAGTGTCACAAATAATTGGAATTCAATATTCATATCTGCTTTTGAATTTGAACCCCTTCTGTTCTAGCACCAGGTTCCCAATTACAAAATTTCATTTAATTGTCAAAAATATAATATTAATATGAATGAAATAAAATGACATAAAATGAGAAAAACAAATTTCTTCCATTTATACAGTGTGTAGTGGATTATGTTTCCAGGAAGTTGCTAACCTGAACTGAGAAAAAAAAAAGAAAGAAAGGAAGAAAAGGAAAAAAAAAAAAAAAGCTTGACTCTGCCTCTATAGAGTGATTCGTCTTTTGCACTAGGAAGCAAGCTCATACATATATACATACATACATACATACACATACATATATCCCTGTTCTAGCTTACTGTTTAGGTTAGGAAACATACCCATAGTTGGGCTACAGCTCTAGTTCACCATTTGAGATTAGGGAACATTCCCATGCTTTGACCCTGGCTCAGTTCACCGTTTGAGGTTAAGGAGTATGCCCCATACTTCAGTTCCAACATCTGGTCTCCATTTGAGGTTTGAAACACACTGGGATTTCAGTTCCCTCCCCAGTTCATCCTAAGAGGTCAGGGACTGTGCAAAGAAACTGGCCTCACAGGCAGTCTCCACTCAAATCTTCATCTTCTCTCCAGCTCTCCTGTTTAGATAATATCCAAGGCCAACCCAACAGGCCACCTTGACCCTTCGCTCTTCCTGCCCCTTTGTGTCTTGCCATAACCCATCTTCTTTCTTCCCTTCTTCCTAAGAACACACACTGCCCTATTACAGATTTTCTATGACTCAACCTCCAGAGGGAGGTTATATATAAAGTGTGTATCTTTGCCAGTCTCTTTTCAGCCAGCTTTAACCAAAACTCTCATTTTGACTCCCACTTTTTTCTCTGCTTCTACCATTCTTCATTCTATGCATGCCCCTCGTTTCTAGTTCCCATCTAGAAACCCAATAGTGTGCACTAGTTCTGCTGAGACTGCTTTCTCTTTATTTTTTTCACTCATTTTCTCAAGAACTAATGTACTAGTACACTCAGTACTATCAGCACTTTTATCCCTCAAAACAATGGGCCCTTAAGAAGTGGCTGTTTGATAGTCAACCGAGGCTCTGTTTTCATGGTGGATTTGCTACTGGTCAGAGACTGTGGTTGTAGACAACAGTCAGTATGAAGGAGAAGTCTGTGGAAAGGGTCTGGTGGGTGTCTCTGAAGCATACTAGCAGTTTATGGAACACCAATATTATGGCAAGTGCCAAGTTCACATGTTGTGGTAACTTGATCCATCTAGCCAATGACATTTGAGGTGACCCGCCATTGGTGTGGAAAAGGTTTAAAAATTGTAAACTTGAGGTCAGTGGTCGCACGCTTTTTTGCTTGGACATGGAAGGCTTCTGACACACCATTCGGTGACCTGGCCCGGAGCCTTCTCCATCCTTCCATGATGGACGAAGAGGCAATAGCATCACTTCCCACTGATCTGTGAGTGTGTGTGTTCCCCCATTTCATCCCTTAATAAATAAGTTTTCTTCACGAGAAAAAAAAGTTTATATTTTTAAACCCTTTCCATGCCAGTGGTGGGTCACCTCCAAATGTCACCGACTCAGCAGGTCAGGCTCCACAACATTCACATGTGGCTGTATTTACTCAGACTACGCTGTATAAAGTAGAGATGTCTACTGGAGAACCTGATGTTAAGATCCTAGTGCAGCTAGCTACTGGAGTGTGGTGTGTTGGTGTGAGCAAACATGAAAGTGATGGCTTGACCCATGATCACAGGGAGCATAAGAACATGGAGCAATAAGAAGGGAAGCACAGAACTCTGTAGAATGTGGTGCAGGCCATGGAAAGAAGACCCTTGACTCAAGAGGGAAGAACCTGCTTGTGGGAGAACAGAAACCATTGAGAGACAATGGTGAGAGAAGCCAGGATACTACGGAGGAAGTCAAAGAAGTGAGTGACGAGGACAGCCATAGAGCTACAATGTAAGGAAACAAATAGGTCATGAATTCTAGTTGTTCCAGACTAAGAAGAAAGAAAATCAGAGGGATTGAATCAATAAAACTTTTTAAGCCCCAATCAGATTCTGAGCATTAAAATGAGGTTTTATTCAGATGAATGCCAATTCTAAAGCGTGAGTGAAAAAGAAATTAATTTTGGTGAGCCATACATAGGTACACTTTCTGAGTCAGGTTTTAGTATTATGTATTATATATATGTAATATATATATATATATATATATATATATAATGAGTTATGCTCAAGAGGCTAATACTTTGTATCAGTGAACTACTCCCTTTCCTTCTCTTCTGAAAATGCTAAGCAACAAAATTCCACTTGGAAACACATTGTCTTTCCTACACATAAGAAAATACTAACCCCTTATTAATTTATATGTAATATACTTTTGAGGACTCAGGAAGATACCCTCTCCCAGAAAAGGGCTTCTTAACTGGATCTGTAGTCCAAAGAAATGCTCCCACCTCCTGCCATGTTATGTAATCTTGTTGCTTCTGTCAGAGCTTTTGAGAAGGTGTCACCATGCAGTATATTAGCCGTGCTGCCCCTTCTGCAAGAGGCCAGTTCTTCCCTTGCATACATGAAGCTTCAAGTTGACTGACTAGGTAAATGAATGCATTATTGCTAGGACCTGGCATTTTCAGGAGTCCCGTTAAGATGTCTTTTCTGTGGTTATAGAAATAATAAACTTCCTACCATTTGAAAGTAGTTGTTGCATCTTGAACCCATTGTAGCTGCCTGCTTGATAATTGGACGCTTCAGAAGTGTAGCTCCCAGGAACCATGGCCCGGGGTGACAACATAGAAAGGAAGCCCGCACTGCTGTGCCTACCAAGCAGATTGTGAGAGGAAGGGAATTTACTCCTGCTTCTCTGGGGAAACAATCTCTTTCACATACTGCAGATCAGTAAGCAGAGGTCCAGACTTAGCATTTACCTCCCCCAACAGGGGGCAGTGTTGAGCACTACACTCATACTGGAAGAGGGCTAAGATCCACAGAGAACTGCCTTTCCTTTCCACTTTTGAAAACTATTGGCACAAATGCCAATTTCCAAGTCCCACACACACACACAAACAGAGAGAGAGAGAGAGAGAGAGAGAGAGAGAGAGAGAGAGAGAGAGAGAGAACTTTCTTTTTCTTTTTTACTCACTAGCATGATTTCAATTAATTGCCACCAACTTGTGTATATAAGGTGGGGGAGCTGTTAAGCTCCCTCTTCATGAGTGCTTCATAGATAAGAATGTAGCAGAATTAGAGGGAAAACTAACTGGATTTTTTTCTGCTGAAGAAATTGTTAACTCTAGGAATGTGTAAGTGGTCATGAGTTTCCACAATCGGCATGGGTACACAGACAGACAGGAAAACGTGCCTCCTCCTGACCTGCCAGTGTCACCAGAGTATACATAACTTGTGGGACCAATGGGAAGAAAACGCTGAAATTCTTATTTATAACATCTGATTGTTCAAACAAAAACAAAAACAAAGTAATACAAAACAGAAACAGTGATTTTCTTTCTATTGAGTCAAGTCAGAATTCCATAAAATTTCTATAAATTTACACCTTGAAGGAGTATCATTCTTAATGCACACCCATGAGTTCCTACTCAGCATTCTCCCACCTCACCCCCCTGAACAGAAGTTGAATTTGTTTGAATATCCACCCCTCCCAAGAGCATCCCGGGACACTCAGGGGAAGCTAACTAGGTCTAGTCGCAGTCCTGGATATCAGGGGATGGGATAACTTTCTACCTATATTTTTTCTTTTCTTGATATATGATGTAGGACTAAATGAAGGAGATTTTTATTACATAACAGGATGTGTTTTTTTCCTCCAGCTTGACAAATATAAGAAAGTATATAGTCATTGTTGCTATCAGCAAACACCTAGTGGCTTGGAAGGGAGGCAAACATTGTTGAAACAGCAATTGCTGTTGTTTTTCAAAACAATGTACAAAAGAAAATTACTATCCCAGATAAACATGAAATGACCAGTGAGTCAGCCATGCTTGTGAGCTTGCAGTTATGCCAGAGAACCCATTTTCTCATACTGAAATCAAACTCAGAGTCTTCTTTCTTTGTATGTGAGAACATCCTGGATACTGCATGATTGTAAGTGTTTCATAATCCTCTCTGGGTAGACTAATTAAATGAAGTCACGGTGTGCTTAGATTGGAATACTACCAGTCATAGATCATCTGTTCTGCATGCCTTAAATTCAGACCTGAAGTCTCTCTCTAGACTGTGCTCCCACTTCTCTCACTATTTTCTCTATTCTCTATCCCTGGTATTCTCTCTTCTTTCACAGGTATCCCTGGCCATGCATGGTCCACTGGCCGTGTTCGGTCTAATTCTTTCTCTCTCTGCTCTGGACTCATCCAGATGCCTCTGGCTGTTCTCTGTCCCATATCTACAATAAAACCTTCCCCCTAACCATACCATAGAGCAGTCATGTCATCATTTTATACACTCACCAAAATTACCTTCTGTTATCTGCAATAAACAAATCCTCACAGGGTGGCATTTGAATGACAGAACAGATGTTTCGCTCCAGAAAATTGACAAATGGCCCATAAATAAGCTATGAGGTCTTCATTATTAAGTAGCACACATTTCTGTTTTAAATTACTTAAATAAGGAACTGGAGAGATGGCTCAGTAGTTAAGAGCCCTTGCTACTCCTACAGAGGACCGGATTGAGTTCTCATCACCCACATTGAGTGGCTCACCACCACCTGTATCTCCGGCTCCAGGGGATCTAATGTTCCCTTTTGGCCTCCACATGTACAAATGTGCTTATAGACATATGAGAAGGCTTTCTTACACATATTATTGCTGGGACTGGATCTCAGGAGTATCTGTGAGCAACAGAATGATATTTCAATGGTTGACTTATACTTAATTACGTCTTTCCTCATTCCCTGAAAGCCAGGAACAAGTTAGCCTAATATATGACATGAGTCATATGAGGGTTAATGGGATGCTGTAATGGATGCAAGTTTTATTAGAAAGTGGGATGTGGGAATAAGAATTGGGAAGAATTCCAGCAGTCTTCATAACAGTTCATTATTCCTGGGATCTGAAAAATCTTTGCAGAAAACTTCTGCATTGAGTTTCCTTATAAAATACAAACATTTGAAACAATTAATGTAACGATTCTTATTATGATATAAATGTCTAGGTTTTAACATAAATATTTTCAGCTATAAATTTAGCTTAGCTTGATCTCTTCCTGTTTAGCACTTTAAATCCAATCTTTTATTGGTATTTTTCTACATTAAGATGTTAAGGGAAAGCTGCAGAGGCAGGCAGGTAAGACATGACAGCCTTCCTCATGCAGACTGATGCTTCTTCGGGGTAGTCACACTGGGAGAGCGAGCAGTTCATTGCTGTCCCACCAAGAGATCCTCATTATAAAGGAGAACACTTAAATGCCTTAGTGACAGCAAGTGTTTTCTCAGGCAGGACCTAATGTGCAATTCTCACTCTTGTTTGTGAAGTTGCTTGCTGTTATAAGTTATACATTAGCCTCAAAACTGCTATCAACACCACCTCTGTTGTCTGTGTGCTCCACCAATAAAACATCCATTTTCAGTATTATGCACATCTTTATCAACATTTTGGCCTTAAAATGATAAATCTCAACCTTGTATAAATAATACATGTAAATGTAGATGGTATCTGCAAACTGATTTTTTATTGGCCCCTTAATGGTAATGAAGTATGACATTTAGTTGGATGAATTCTTTCTAAAATCTAGAAATGGATCCCCAGATATCGTGAATTCTTCTCGCCAGGCCTGTTACGGAGACAAATGGCAGATGTCTGTGGGAGAAAGACCAACTTGACGCCCAAAGGATAGTTTTAAAGAAACAACTCTAAAAGGCACTAAGGGGTTGTTTGTATTTTGGATTTTGTAGATAAATGTATATAATACTCTGTAGCCTGGCAAGGTTTCTCACTAGCAAACTAAAATTAAATATGAGATGCTTGAGTCAATTAATAAATACAGTTGGGAGTATTTTGTCAAACATGACTAACATAAGATATATAATTTGCTTTAAAAAACCTACAAATTTGTTGTATCTTATAAGGTAGAGAGCTGTAATTCTTAATTTAATTTGGAGCTGTCCTGGAGCCTCATCTAGTCCATAGTTATCTTGTAGGACAAGAAATTAAAAAAAAATCACGAAATGATTCACTGCTGGCAGGGTACTATGGCACCTAGTACATGCATGGCCCCCACACGTCTCTGGTAACATCTCTCTTTATTGAATGAAGGTAGAAAGTTACCATGCTAAAATGTAGAGAGCCCCACCAGCACTCCAGGACGTGTTCCTGTCTGATCACGGATGGTAAGAACTTCCTGTTTACTCTCTTACTGGACCTTTTCTTCTGTTCTTGCACCTTGCTCCATGTTCCCTAACTTTAACGAGTGTCATGCGCCTGCCCCAGGATCTTGTCATCCTGCTCTCAGGGCCCCTCTTTGTTGCTTTCTTTCTTCCTCAATGCCATCGAGTTAGAGTTAGATCCGGGACCTTTCGGAGAGATTGCCTGTTGAGACACTTTGTTCATAGATCTCCCTCTGTGAATATATCACATCATCATTTACTAAAAGTTGTGTGAGATCATTGTAACGATAATTTGAAAACTGCTTGCTATAACATTCCTTCCTTGTATGGTAGACTTTGGATTAGGTCTCTTAACTAGTTATTCTTGTTTAATCCTTAAAAAAAAAAGTCTCTATGAAGGTGCTGATATGGTGGTCTATGCTTAAAAATTCCAAAGTCTGGAAGGTGGTGGAAGCAGAAGGATCAGAAGTTCAGTTTATCCTGAGCTATATAGCAAATTGGAAGCCAGTTTGGGCTACATAAAACCCTGTGCCAAAAAAAAACTATGAAAACCTATAATCTTTCTTTATGTACTAGAGCTAAGTTAGATAGATAGATAGATAGATAGATAGATAGATAGATAGATAGATAGATAGATAGATAGATAGATATCACATATACATCACAACAGGTACTATGTTGCTTTTATATTGCCTAGCAATTTTTAATTTCAAATTCTTAAGTGTCATAACACTTTCCCAATTTCATGCCTTTGCTATTCACAAGATTTTTCTCAGAATACAGTGATTGTTTAAAGTACTCTATTCTAACAATTCAGCCTTCTGACAGTTTGTTGATTTATATTTATATTTTCCTTGTTAGTTTGTTTTATCCTCCAAATGGGTGAGGTTATCTTCATTTGTCTTTGCATTTAGTGCTTGGCTTTTTCTTCCCATTGAAGACACTGAGGACACTGCAACATATTTTACAATTATTTAATTTTTTATGATTTTAAGAGAGTTTACATAGGGAGGAACAGAGATTCCTGTTCCAGTCAATCTTTCCTTCCATTCTCCAGATTAAATACCACAAGGTTGAGTCCTTGCCTAACATGTGCAGGCCCGAGAGTTGTTCATGTGTAGGGCGCTAGCGTTGTTCCCTGGCACCAAAAGTACATTAATTACTAGAGTTGACTTAACGACTGCGTGTCCAGACCTGAGCTCTAGCTGTTCTGACCAAGTCCTTGTTACTAGATTCTCTGTTTGCATTATACAGTCTCCTTTTCAGAACACTGCACAATCACACAGTATAGCCTGATAGAGATGATGCCTATAGTGACAGTTTGTTAGTAAGGAAACAGATTTAGAAATGGTGACTATCCAAAAATATCACAACATATGCAGCAAATAATGGTGGATAGGTACTAAGAGCTCCTAAAACAAAAATCAGGAAATGCTGTGCTTCAAGACCTCATTGATAGGACCTGGAGGGGACTCCGATTTCTTATCTGCCACCACTCAGTCTATTTATAATCTAAGCCTTGGTCCTACTGTTATCTATTCTTCCTTCCCTCCTTCCTTCCTTCCTTCCTCCCTCCCTCCCTCCCTCCCTCCCTCCCTCCCTCCCTCCCTTCCTTCCTTCCTTCCTTCCTTCCTTCCTTCCTTTTTCCCATAGCAAACACACATCCTTATTCCTTTGGAAGATTTCAAGCAACAAGTCTAGTTTAGTTTTGATATGAATATATTCATTAATACATTATTGTGTCTTAGAAAAATATATCAGTGAATTAGCCCTTGGGTTTGAAAAACTTTCCAATATGGTCTCAGTGCTCAAAAAAATATGTGTCTCTGCTTTTAAGATATCTATGTAGTATGGTTGGAAGTAAAAGAAAATAAAACAGCTGTGTTGATGAGAAAGCATTGATGAATGAAAGCCTTGTCATCAGTTTAAGCAACACAAAATTCTTAAGCAGCCATATTGAACTCAGACTTCTGAAGACTTTCATGTCAGAGACAAAATAGCAAACCTATGGTGAAAAAGATGCATTATATTGTTCTGATTAGGGTCCTGTTTCTTTGCTCATTAACCTCAGAAGGAAGAAGAAAAGGTCAGTAATCCCTCGTTGACCGTGCTGTGGAGAGTGGCTTAAGAATTCTGTTACCTTTGTGGAGAGGGGGGAGCATGATCTAAATTCTTAGTTACTCTTTATTAGAAATTCTTGTTGATAACACTATAGTGATCATCACTGGATGTTAACAAATCTACTTAGATGCATATCTGGACTGCAGGGCTGGAAGTGCCATCTCTTCATTACTCCTGTGCTAGCTACCATTTATTGTCTCACTAACATAAAGAAAAAGAAGTGAATAATAGGAGCAGTAAAATTATATTATATTTCATTAAATGTAGATAAATGTATAAATATTTAGACCATATCAAAATATTATAGAAGAAATATTACCTTGTCCAAATAATATCTGATAATATCAAAATTATGATAATTAGTGGGATAAGAGAATATCCTATTAAGGAAAGTGATTAGGCAGCAGAGACTGCAAATGATCAAATGATAAAATCAAAACTTTAGTCACCTCTTCCAGAACCCCCATGGCTATGCCACACTGTCTTGTATGCCTAACAATGACTAGAGCAACTATGCCATTGGTTTTTTCTGTGCTGTACCATCCATCAACTGGACATCTTGGTCATTTGTGAGATATGTGAGTCTTAGGATTCATCAATACTTTGGAATGTTTCTTCTCTGCCTCCCAGCTCAACTTAGTAGATGTTAACAGAAAAATCATAGTATATGTGAGAGTTTTTGGATTTTCTCTCCATTTTACTGGTTGAATTTGATAGATTTTGGGTTTCGGTTCCATTGAAAGCTTTATGAATTGTAAATATTTACTTCAGCCTACTCTTCATTCATTTCGCTACCTCTCCAAAAATTGAAGCTAAAATATACAATCATAGAGTTCTTATAGAAGACCAGATTTATAACCTCATTAGTATTTTTAATATTTATTTTATTTTTAATGTGTATTGTTACTGTTCCTATGTGTATTTCTGTGTATCGTGTGCAAACAGTGTCCATAGAGATAAGAAGAGGGCACCAGATTCCCCGGAACCGGAGCTACAGAGGGTTGCGAGCCACCGTGTGGTGAGTGGTAACTGAACATAGTTAGAAGAGCAGCCACTGCTCTTTAACCACTGAGCCATGTCTCCATCCCTCCTTGGTATTTGATTTGAAAACTTTGACTTTTGTAATCTTGAAATAACGAAGTCAAGAGTTATAGAACATAAATCAACAAGAGATAATAGACTAGGTCATAAAAACTACTTAACACCAAAAAACTACTAAAATAGAAATGAGGGATCCTGCAACAAAGTGTGATAGACATACACCCAACCATTCACATAGTGGAATTAAATGTAAAAACAAACAGGCCTTTAAAAACAAGACGCAACTACATATTTCCAAAAGAAGCATACTTCAAATTATAAAGATAAAAATTGAATTTTAAAAGAGAGAGATGGCATTCCTATGCTGACATAATTAAGCCAGGGTGGCTATCATAACAGATTTCTTAGTTTTAACACCAAGACTACACTCTATGAAGAACAGACTGATGGATGGGACTAGGCTGGGAAATAATTCCAGACACCCCGTCATTCCTCATGCTTTAAGCCACACCAGGTTGAATTTAACACACCAGGCTCATTTAACATTTCTATTCAGGAAACTAAAATTTATGCGTTACCTAGTGGTCCTTTCTTCTTCTTGCTCTTCAGTGTGGCAGTTAATAGCTAATATTTGTACTAACATTCAAGCTACAGATCGCTTTTTCTGTGTGTCCACTTAATTTTGTATAGACTTTCTAAATGAAACTGCTTAGTTCCTGTTGGAGTGAACTGATGCTCTGTGAGCTCCAGCTCCTAGCCCAGAGCTGCAGCGCTGGAGAGCAGTGGTGCCTGGCTTCAGGGGACATCCTCAACCACAGACCCTGGCTGATTTCTCCCATCTCACTTGGTCTCTCGTACAGACTGGTGAATTAATTCCTGGTCTTTAAAGGGAATCGTCTTTAAGCCAGTTCCTGAAAAACAAAATATTAACAAAGGAATTAACTCTTTCATCACACCAAGACAGTACTTAGTAAACCTTCATCTGTGCAATCAATCATGGCTAACATGCATGTTTGCAAGTATTCCCAAAATGGGAGAAATGCGTGACCAACCAGCTTCTTCATCTTGATGAGGTATAAATTCTTCTTTAGTCTCCAGTGACACTCTGCCCTTTTGCACCCAGGCTACTGTCAATTAATGTAATTCCCAAAGTGTCTTTCCACTGCCCATAGCAGAACTTCTTTTTCCAGTGAGGTCTAGCTAGCTATTTCTCTGATGCTGTGTAAAAACAGACTCACTTCACTACTCTTGGCGTTTGGCCCAGTTCTGTAACAGTCATAAACCCCAGGGGCAAAGTAATGGAATTCTAGCAGTCTGGATGTCCCTTTTATTTCTCTTTTACATGTGTTTACATGTTTGTGACTGTCCTCTGAGAATGGCACAAAGCAGAAAGGATAACATCCTCCAGCCGTTCTCTCGAAGCATCAAAACGACCCGGACGGACCTCTTATCAGTCTCCATCACCGCACTGTGTTGCACACACAGCCATTCAGAAGCCTCACATGGTATACTCAATGACTTTATATTTATTCCAGTATATTTATTACAAATGACACTGAGAAAGATAAATGAATAGAAATTAATCACTCACCAACCAATTAACATGAACGAAGCAAACTCCTTACAGAGTTTTCCAGAGTAATGAAAACTCTATTTTCTTACTAGCAATAGTCCTAATCCACTTGCTTGGAAAATAACTTCAATATCATGTTTTCACATTATCCGGCAACAAAGAAATGGGACAAAAACTTTGAGCAGCAGAGAAAGCAAGCTGATTTATGTCAGGTGCCTCACAGAGTTCAGTGTCTAACTCTAACATACTTTTACCCTTGGGTTTGCTTTCCCTCTGACACTAACCTTCATTCTCTCCTGAGTGGTTTCTTGTTTGTTTGTTTGAGTGTTTTAGTCCTGGAACAATTCTGGTAACAAAAATAAAGTTCATTTCTACCACCTTTCAGAGGTAAAAGAGTTCAAAATTTGTATATATCTAGCTGCCTTTGGTACTTGGCTATTTGACATGCAGAAGCGTGGATACAGTTGTTTCCCACGTGAAACAAAAAGTTATTATCTGTGGGTCCCTGTGAGACCTACAGGAGTTACCAAACAAGATATAAAATTTTTGGCAGTTGTTTAATATTAGATAGTACAATGAAATAAACAATTTTCCAGATGAAAGGGTGAAAAGTTTCTAGCTGTGGATTATCCAAAATCCCAAGTAATCTCTCATTTTGAAATACCATTAAGAACCGTCACCCTGTCAGAGAACTACACATTTATTCTCTCATGCCATGTTGGTCCCACTGCAACTTGGAGTAATTTGGTGCCCCCAACAGATTAGCAGACATAGGGGTAAATGCAGAGAATGCACAAGTGATCATATTTGTAGTTAATATATAGATTGAAAAAATGAATTAGATATCCCAGCCTTACCAACCATACCAATAGTGATAAAGACACAAGAAACCTCAGTCCATTTGAGCTTCATTCTAAAAGCAGAGATGGGGAGAGCACCTGTGGGAAGCCCAAGGCAGACAGAGAGAGTCAATACTTAGGTGCTGACTTGCTAGCTACAGGAAAAACGCTGTTCCCTGTTTATAATTAATCCTGACAACCATGTTATAAAATGAAAAGGATAGAGCCTCTTTGCCCCAATTTTCTCTGGCTAGTTTTATTTTTCTGAATTCACTCATCTTTATTTCATGTTTCTGAAGCTCTCCCCATTTCCTGGAAGCACCGTGTTCCTATGGAATCATCCTACACATAAGAAATCTGTGCTGCGGGCCAGTTAAAAATAGAGGCCAGTTTGAATCCACATGAGCCACTTGGTACCTCTGATGTTCACAATAATATTTTCTGCTGCCCAGGGCTATGATAGTTGAGCTGATACACATAGAGCATCTTGAATAGTCCCATGCAGGGGATGTATCCTCTGTGAATGCTGCAGAGATTACACCATCTCAGTGAAGACTAGGAAGAAGTACCCATGTGTGCTCTGGATTCTCCTGTTTGTTCAGGGGCTTTGGTTTCCTGTGGGGAGAGGATGAAGTCCTGAGTGAATGTGTGTTGTTGACGTAAACATGGCTGTGTCAAGGGCCCCAATGCCTCTGACTCATGAAAATGGCAAAACATTCCCCATACTTAGGCTCAGAGAAATGACAGAAAATGTCAACCCCAGCTTCCTCCCCAGATATTTACAGCCCAGGACTATTCCCCAACAGAGACCTCACCACCATGAAGATGGCTTAACCTGTCCTTGTTCAGCTGTGTATAATAACCTTCCCTTATCCTTTAGCTGTGTACAGTAAATCTGCTTCCTCAGTTTGGACATAAAAGATAAATGTGCTGAACTTTCATGAGGGATATTGGATTCCCTTCTGTATGCTGTGAATACCGTTGATTAATAAAGGATCTGTCTTGGGCCTGAAGGACAGAATAGAGGTAGGTGGGGAAAACTAAACTGAATGCTGGGAGAAAGAAGATGGAGTCAGGGAGATGCCATGTAGCCGCCAGAGGGGAAAGACACGAGCTGCCAGCTGGAACCTTGCTCATGGTAAAATAAAAATAATGGAAATTGGTTAAATTAAGATGTAAGAGCTAGCCAATAAGAAGCTAGATATAATAGGTAAAGCAGTGATTTAATTAATGCAGTTATTTCGCGAGTCTGGAAAGCCAGAAACGAACAAGCAGCCTCTTACAACACACGAGAGTGCACATGTCCCAGCCAATCCCAGATTTTTCTGTGTGTGTCTATATGTCTTTCCTTTCTTCACTCCCTTGCTTCCTCAATCAGATCAATCCCTAAAGCCATGCAGAGCTTGGAAATTTTCTATTGTGAAGATTTTACCCTTGATTTCTCTTTGCTAAAATAAAAGAAGGAGGAAGGTTATTTGTAAAGAGCACACAGCCTGTTGGTTGGCAATGCAGTTATTTCTGTTGCTGTTGAGGGAGAGTGAAGGCTGTTTACATGAACCCACTTTGCTTAAACAGGGCAGGAGTTGCCTGACAGGAGTGCTCATTTTTAAGACAGCGGTGACTTTCCCCTCCGTTTTAATTTACGTGCTCTTCCGTGTTCCACATCAGACTACTATCTTCTTGAGGGCAGAGAAACACATAAGGAATGCATGAGCAAATGAGTTCCACTATTATGAGTATACATATTATGTAGCCTCCTGTTTAGAAATAAACTTCCAAATTAGTCCTGTACTGTTCCAGAAAGTTTTAAATTAGGGGGATTCTCTCACGTATCTTTTTCTGGGACTCCCTGCCTCCTCTGGTTCCATCATTTCTTCATAGTTCATCATTCCTCCAGACCAGACCCTCCATCCTTGCCATCTTTTCCTGTTGAAATACATTTTCTTGTCTTTTACTTACCTGAATTTTTAATACACACACTTCAGAAACCTTTTATTTTTTTATTTCCTGTAGCAGCTAGTGTCTAAACCCCTTAGCTGTCAGCTAACTTACACCGTTCTGTACCTTTGGTTACCCATCTACAGGAAATATAATTAACCAGTTTGTAAACCCCTTAACCACAACCAAACCTTACACATCCACAGCCAGCTTCATACCTTATGCTTGGTACAACCATCCAAAATAATGTTTAATGGGATGAATTGCTCCAGACCACCTTAAACATACTACATGGCAAAATAAAACTAAACGCAGCACTCTGGTAACCTGTAGGTACATTGGGGAAGTTCAGGTACCGTGATACAGTGGAACAAAGTGGGGAGTCGCCAGCAGAGTTTCCCCGATTAGTTTCTGTTCACGTTGAACTCCTTTTTAAGTTTTTGCTTGATTTATACTTTGGAGATAGAGAATTGACGTAAGAGCATTTCACTTTTAATTTTATGCACTAACGAAAACGCTACCGCCGCATTGTTTACTTTACAAAAGGCATTTCAAAACAAAGCCAGAGACAGCTACTGAATGGGGGCCATCTGTTGCGAGGAATGTGTCGGGAAGGCGTGGGTGGGGGTGAGGTGCGATGTGCACAACTCTGTCCCTCCTCTTCAAGCTTTTCAGGAACATAGTGCTAATGACTGTGGTGTGGGAATCACCCATATTTACAGCGTGCAGCAATAGGCTTGAGCATCCCAAGTATCAGAGTGCAGCCAAACCCCAGGCTGTCTAAAAGGCTATGAAAGAGCTGGACTCTAGAGAGCCATGTAAGTTCTTGTTACATATTTTAAATTCTGGCGCATTTGTCTAGAACAGCCACACAACAGTGGAGCTTGTTCTGGAAGCTAACCTCTTCTACCTCAGTGGCTGAGAGCATCTGTTGCTATGCATGTTTTTTAATCTGAATTCATGTATTAAAATCTTTTGTATCAACTCAATGTGTAAATAAGGCAGATGATGAATGTGCCAGCATCTCTGGGAAGTAATATTTCTTCACTCATTATCTTATAAACAAAATGTTTGTCCGTGACTGTGTGTCCACAAGGGAGACTAATGCCCCCCTTGAATGGACATCATTAACAGCACAGCACTCGTGGACAGTGAGGGCTACTTGAAGTCGCCAGCTAGCCTAGAGCTATCCCTTATGGCTACTTCAGTGAGACTGCCACAGTGCTTTTATTGTGTTCTGCTTCCCAGAGAGTCACAGTCCGTGAACTTCTGTGAAAATATTTTTAAAACACCAGCCCTCTTTTCCTGATATGAAGTTCCTAATCTTGCTTCTGGCTTATTTAATGTATTCTAGTGATGGCCTTCCAGATTTTCTCAGCTTAGTCTCTCCAGTCTTCCAGAGGCATCGTGTAGAGCAGACATTCTGCATAGTCAGCCTACATAGTCATCTCTCCTATACACTCATTCACTCATTCATCCCTCTGACAGCTTCTGGAGATGTCCTCAGTATGTGTTGTGCACTTCCATGTGTGCTGAGAGAATTCATTCCTCTCGGCTTGTATAGATGTCTTCAGTATGTGCTGTACACTGCCAGGTGTGCTGAGAGAACAAGACACAATCCAAGTACACAATCCAAGGACTTTTAATTCTAGGTGCAAATGAACAAATGAGCAAACAGTTATCTCAGACAAGGATATAGAAAGACTACATAGGAAAATATAATGAGATAGGGAGGGACAGATGAGGTGATAAAAACAGGTTTTTACATGACAGATGAGAAAGGTGAGATACAAAGGTGACACAGTTGGCCTCAAGTCACTTACTTAATGCGTGGCTTAGCCAGATTCAGAACAGAGATGCCTACCTCAAGAGCTCATGCTCTTCAGCACTGTGCCAAGTTGTGCTCTTGACCTTATGCCATCCCACACTAGAGAACTGGGAGCAATTCCACAGGAGAGCCATACCTGCCCTCAGCATCACTGAAATTTCTACAAGAATGAACTAATATTAATTAGTTTGAATTAATTTTTTACAATCAATCAAAAACTAATTATATAAAAAAAGACATCCAAGAGGATGTGTTAATACCAGTGTTTGGTCCTATCAACTGAAAACAAACAAACCAACAAACAAGGCTTAGCTGAGAAATACCAAGGTGGTCAGTATAGAAGACTTAACTTTGAAAATTCAGTCAGCAAGGTTTTTAAGCAATTAGCTAAATTTGTTTTGAAATTATTCTAATGACTCAACTCTGCTGTAAATATTTTCAATTTCAGGAAATTCTTAAACCCATAAACTCCTTATCACTCTTTGTTTAGATAAAATGTTTTCTTGGTTAGTATCCCCTTAAATGTGACAAATCCTTAGAAATGTACTTTAACAAAGCCATTCTTGTGTCGATTTCTATAAAATTTGTGTCTACGCAAATATTAAAAGCATTGACAATACAACAGCATCAATTAATAATATTCCAGGGACAAATGAATAGCGTGTCCTTATGATATAGAAGACATGGAAATGCTGACAGTCCACGTGTCATTGGAGGTGTAGCATATCCGCAAACACAAGACAAGCTAACTGTGCCATCCTCTGTAACTTGGGATCATGAGCAATGCTATTAGATAAAGCAGAAATCAGATTCCATGGAAACTGGTTTAGAAATAGAGGATAATAGCGTGCCTTACCATAAAAGAGAATATACAGCGATTTTAGGTCTATTACCAAGGCCCTGGCAGTTTCTAAAAGTACTGTTATAAAAATCTCATCATAAAAAACCAGCAGCGACTGTATAATAGCAGCAAAGGAGGACAAAGTGACCTCCCCAACTCTCTTTCCCTCTTCTGCTTTGTTTTTACGATCTTGTCTTCTATGGGATGTCCATTGAGCTTCACACCTAAGAAGACCAGATGATGTCACTGGAACAATTGTTTGTTTGTTCGTTCATTTTTCTGTTTGTTATCTTGTCATTTGTGGAAGACCTATCAACCTTCATACCTAAGACCAGATCATGTCAGTGGAATACTTTTAAACAGAAGATCAGAAATCTGTTCAAAGAATTAGTCACAGTTAACAGACAGATAACTCTGAAGAAACTTAAACAGACCAACCTTCATAATCTCTAGGTCTCTAGAAGATATGACAGTCCAACAGTAAATGTTCACTGAAGGAAACTCACACCATTAAAAAAAATCCATCTCTAATTCCTTGAAAGAAAGAATTAGAAAGGTTTAATGTAGTTCTAAGTGATTTCCTATGTGCCATAACTTGGATTTGAAATAGTAACTATCAAGATAAAAATTATATTCTTTGTGAACTTAAGTTTTTCTTCCATGTTTTTATCCTTCCATCCTTCCATATAACATTGTATTTTAAAACTATCCAAAATAAAGCATCGAGAAGTTAATATTAACCATAGGATGATGTATAAGGAAATAGGCCACTCTCCGTCTAGCATAGGAAGGCTGTGCTTGATATTTTGTGAAACAGTCATTTAAAATTTAAGTGACTGTTTCATAACAGAGCACACACCAGTGAAGAAGAGAATATTTCTCTTTAAAGGTATAAGCCTTCTGAAGAGTGAGCTACTTACAGTAGATATTGTGGAGCTGGTGCTAGAACGATTTTATAAATTCCTGTCCTTGAAGAACCAGATCAAGAAGAGGTCAGAAAATAAGCACATCAGAGATGAATTGCGAACTATGGTGATAATCTTTGATAATGAGTGGTGAGGAGAGCATTGATGTGTGGGCTTTTAGAAGGAGCTTTTAGAAAGAGAAGGCATGGAAAATAAGAAATATGCCGTATAGTCGAATTGTCAGCAGCACAGATAAAGGACACGCACCAGCAAGTAGACAAGCTGAGACAGAACATTGTGTCTGGACTATTTAAAGCCTCAATACTAGGCTCTTTTCTCTTGCATAAAATAAAACAGCCATCAAAGTATCTTCATTGATCACATATGTAAATGGCAAAGGGATATGTGGGGACATTTAATCCAATAATAAAATACAATATGGATTTGAAAACAGAATGGTTAAAGGAAGGTAATCTAGCTGAGGACCAATTCAGGAGTCCAGATATGTGGAAAAGCATAGACTAGAGAGATGGCAGTGAACTGATATGTGAGAAACTTTGTTGAGGTACAGGTGATGCTTCCTATTTTGTTTGCTGGTATGGACTTTATCTAACTACAGGTAGCCAGTCAGATGCAAGTAGCTATTTGAAACCAGCCATGCCCTTATATTTCAAACAGTGATAGGGCTTGTGCGTAGTGCTGTTCTAATAGTTTGAGTGGTGCCCTTTGGACCAAAATGTTCACACGTTAATCTCTGGAACCCATAAACATGATATCATTTGGAACACTGGTCTTTGCAGAGGTAAGTAAAATAAAAGTCATAAGAGAGAAAACTGAGATTATCTAGTGGGTCGTAGATCCACTAAAAATTGTCCTTACAAAATAGCCATAAAGAGGAGAAGGAAATGCAGTAATGGGCAGAATTTTGAGTAATGTAGATGCAAGCTAAGAAATTGCAGTTATTGGGAACAAGAAGCAATGTGGAACAGACTGTCCTATAAGTCTCTATAAAAAGTACGATGCTACCAACACCTTGAATTAGGACATCTGACTCCTAGAACTGTGGAGTAATACATTTCTCTTGTGTGAATCAATTAATTTAATGATAATTATATAATGGACCTAGGAAATTAAGATACTATAATACTGAAAATCAACTATCATTAGTCAGTTTTATACTTAATGGTATAAAAGTCTTAATAATTTTTATGGTACTCACATTTCCTGTGTTGATTAATCTTGATCTTCCACTTGATAGGCTCACCAGAGAAAATAATCTCTGTGTTTGGAGTTTGTTTCTGGGGGCATTTCTCAAGAAGTTGTACTTTTTGAGGAAGATCTACCCTGAATGAGAGAGAAAGAGATAGATAGATAGATAGATAGATAGATAGATAGATAGATAGATAGATAGATAGATAGATAGACACATACATACATACATACATACATACATACATACATACATACATAAATATACCAATACTTAACCTCTCTTTGCTTCATGATTACAGGTACAATGTGAGCATCACACTAAATCCACACAGCAATGCCTCCCACAGTATGAAAGACTATCCCCTCAACTGTGAATCAAAGCAAATGTTCCCTTCCTAAAGTTGCTTGGTCAGGTTTTATTGTCCCAGTAACAAGAAAAATAACCGATACAGAAAATTAGCATCAAAGAATTGAGGCATTGTTATAATAAATCTGACCAAGCAGTTTTGAGGCCTGTGTTAGGGTTTCTATTGCTGTGGTAAACACCATGACCATTTGGGGAAGAAAGGGTTTAGTTTAGCTTACAATTCCATGCCACAGTCTATCAGTGAGAGAAGTCAAGGCAAGAACCTGGAGGCAAGAGCTGCTGCAGAGACAATAGAGGAACACTGCTTACTGACTTGCCTACGATGTCTTGCTCATCCTGCTTTCTTCTAGAACCATTGCTTGTTGGATGGTCTCACCCGCATCAATCTTTAATAAAGAAAATGTCCTACAGGCTTACCCATGGGCCAAACGAGTAGGGGCATTTTATTAATTCATGTTCCTTCTTCCCAAATGACTCTAGCCAAATCTGAGCTGCCAAAAGATGGAAGAGTTTGGAGTTGCAAACCAGAGAAGCCCTAGACTTCTGTAAGAAAAAGTTACTGAAGCATTCTGGGAGGAATGTGGATGATTAGAATGCAGGAGAAATCCCAACAAGTGGAGGCTTGACTCATGTGGTTCGAGGGCAGGGATGAGGAAGCAAAGACTCTCTCATAAACCATAGTTAGAGAATACCGTAGATGTACTTTGTTATATTCTAACAGACTCTATCTTCATTTTGCCCATGTTCTGAGAACTCAAGTGAAACTGAATCAAAAGTATGGGCTAGTACCTTTTGTGGAAGGAATTTCAAGACAGGTTAGTGTTGTAGGAAGCCGCTTGTTCGTTTTCCAGCTGCCCAGAATGCAAAATAACCACACATAAACTATATTATTTAAGTCACTGCTTGTTCAATCACTTAAGTGTATTGCTAGCTAGCTCTTACATCTAGTATTAACCCATTTCCAGTATCTTACATTTTACCATGAGGCTTGTGATCTACCGGCAAGGTTCCAGCATATCTATCTCTGATGGCAGCTCCATGGCTTCTCTCTGACTCTGCCCTGCTTTCTCTCAGCATTCTGTTTAGTTTTCCAGCCTAGCTCTCTTCTACCATAATAGGCCAAGACTATTCTCTATTTATTTCTTTATTTAATTGAGTATTCTCTACTGAGTACTATGTAGCATCTGACAGGAGAATGTGGCAGAGGGAATACTCTTCAAATTCTAATAATAGGAAAATGAAATGTTTTTATTTCATTAAAAGATATTTGAATGTTTCAGTTGGTTTTTTTGTTTGTTTATTTTGTCCTACTGATACTATATCTTTCAAAATGTAGAAGAGTAAGAATAGACAAACTTGGAAGGGGATGGGGAGAAAGCATGGTTCTAGTCTTATTTTCTTTTATATCCTCACTTCTTTCCTCCCATGAAAAAGTCAGAGAGAGAATTCTGTATGGACATGGGAATGCTTACATCACTGGAGAGAGACCTCAGTCAGTTGAGTGGCTTCTGGAGAGGCCATGTAAATGTCTCAGAGACACAGTTTTTGCTTTATGTTCATGAGCCAGAGTCAGGTCTAGCATTGGGATTTTGCAAAGAAAAGCTTGGAGAAATCATTGAAGTAGCATTTGCATAGCAAGGACATTATGTATCCTTCCATGGTATGTCTGCGCTTGAGGAGAACCTCATAGCTTCCCTTGGACTGTGTGCAAGTTGCTGTAACTTGGATAAACAAATGAAGGTATTGTCAGACATAGAATACTGAAGACTCTGGGCGTACCCATCAAACATGATTAATAAAAAATTAGAAAGAAATTGAGGTTCAACCTGAAGGCCCAAAAAGGAAAGCAGGCAACCACTGGCTCTTACCTCCACCTCAGACCAAAAATGACGATCCTGTCTCCAGGAATTTCCGAATGAGACTGTGACTGAGAGCTGTTTCCTCCCACTTTATAATCCTCTCTAGATCTGGGATTAAATGCATGCACTGCCTGGTTTCTATGGCAAACTAGTGTTGCTACTGGGATTAAAGATGTGTATTACCACTGCCTGGTCTGTTTTACTCTCAGATCTTCAGACAAGCTTTATTTATTAAAATACAGTTAAAATGCCACTACATTTCTAGCCCACAGCCTTCCTCAAGATTGGCCATCAGAGTGGTTGAGTAAAGGAGTGAAATCAGTTTGAAAGTTGCTTTAGAGGAATGTTTGTATTATGCTTGAAAACACAGTCCTTTCCTTTTCCATTTGCAAATAGTATTTATTAATCAATTTTCCTGTTTTCCTTCATTCTTCGATGAAAACGTTTACAATCTGAAAAGAAGACAATATTTTATTCATGTTGTCTTTAAACTAACCTTATTTGAGAATTAGTGAGACAAATCGTGAGAAACATCTATGATGTACTGACAATAAGAATTTTTCTTTTTAATTTCTGTTGGGTGTGTGTGAGCTGTTGCAAGAAGCAAATGATATAACAGGGAAACGCGTTTAGAACCTACAGGTGTGCAATAAAAGAAGTTTTGTTGATTATTCAGCTTTGTCAGGCTTAAACATGGTTGTTCACTGTTGCATGTTCACCAAAGAATTTTTATCTGGGAATCTGGGTTTCATTATTGACATTATGAATTTACTGAATGTGTATTAACCATAGTTTAAAGTGAATATTTTGTGTAGTTTTAAATTCCCTGAAGAATCCATTTCAGAACATTAACTCTGCAAGAGTGGTAATATAACTTCATAGATAATGAGTCAGAGCAATGAACATAATCACAAATGCACAGCATTCGTATTTACATCCTAATGCATGGTCTGCATTGGTCATCTGCACATGTGTTATGGTTATTAGCTTGGTGTTTCTGCAGGACTTCTAACTCCTATCTCTGACTCTTTTACCTGCTCTTGGGACCTCTTTCCTCCTACTCTGTTGCCTCACTTAACCTCGCTATAAAGGTGTGTACCTAGTCGAATTTCATCTTGTGATGCTGTGCTTGACTGATGTCCCTGGGGAGGCCTTCTCTTTTCTCTTGGGAAACAAAGGAGGAGTACATTTGGGGTGGAGGGAGTTATTGGGAGGAGTGGAGGGAGGGGAAATTATGGTTGGAATGTATTGAAAACAAAAAAAAAGAAAAAGAAAGGCTTCTGCCAGTTGGAAAGATACTCAGCAGTTAGGAGCTGGTATTGTAGAGGACCTGGATTTGGTTCGCA
This sequence comes from Myodes glareolus, assembly GCF_982192425.1. NCBI lineage: Eukaryota > Metazoa > Chordata > Mammalia > Rodentia > Cricetidae > Myodes > Myodes glareolus. The sequence continues at coordinate 28,976,556 of NC_142032.1, forward strand.
GCACCCACATGGTGGATTATATCCATCTGTAACTCCAGTTCTTGGAACTGAAATTCTCATCTGTTCTCTGTGGTCACCAGAAATAGACATATATACATCCAGGAAAACACAAACATAAAATAAAGATAATAAATCTATCTTTTTTTAAAAAAAGAATGTTTATGTGATATAGAAAATTATGACACATTATCAACCAAAAACCCAAATAATTAAAATGCCAGAAAAAAAATATAATCTGCTGGTACCACAAGCTTGCAACAATCATGAAATAATAATGAAGAACACTTACAATGAACTGGTTTTATCTTTATCCTGTGGACTGATGTCGAGATCTTGCCACTGTCCTAATACCATGTGTGTTGGAAGGACTGTGGCTCCTACTTCAGAGCTGGCCTCTACCATCTTTTCAGGCACTGTGACTCTTTGGCCTTTCAGAGAACCTTCACACCATTACAACACTTCTTAATTTGTCTATGAAACTAACAAAGTGGACTCTTTACAACCATGCTATGTAAGATATCGCTGATAAAATTCCTCATAAATGTGCATTCCTCTCAATTATAAAAGAGCCACTTCATTAGTCAAAGGCCTTTATTTTTTTTTATTCTTAATTACTAAATTTATTTTTCCTTAGAGAGTTATTTCAAAGACTACTCATACATAAAATTTCAATCTACAATAGGAATAAAATTTAAATAATTACAGATGTTGTATTCATTAGTCATTCTCAATGAGATGATTCAGAAGGCAAGGGCTCATATAGAGTCAAAGGCCTTTAAATCTAAACTCTGCCTTGTAGATGACATTTGGTACTGAGATTCTGTAATTGTTGGAAACACATAAAAGGAAACAGTAAATTTAAAAGGTTTAAGAATCATCTTCTTCTGTCTCCTGCAAATCCCTTAGACTAAAATCTCAATACCATAGCTCTCAGACCCTGCTATAAAAGAGCCTCAATGACTTTAAAACATAGAAAATTTTGACTAAAAAAAGACACAACATTCCTCAGATGAATACAGAAAAATAGAAGAAAAATAACTTTGCTGACCTCCCACTCCCCTCCAAACATTTCAAGTCTGAGAAAGCCAGACTCCCGTCCTATATTACTGAGAATTCCCATATGGAAGTTTGTAAAAAGAACTCAGTCGTGTCCCTAGCGGAAATTCTCATTGAGCTACATAGGATAAGAGTCTGGTTTATAAACAATAAACATTAAATTCTTTAAGATTTGATCTTTGCCCTCCATGAAGCCCCAGATGTTAAGTGAGAAAAGATACCCTTGGGGCTCCAATAACTTTGTTTCCCAGGTTCTTAAGAACTTAGTAGGTCACTCAGAAACTGACTTTATTGCCATCCAGGAGTGTAACTATATTTGTAAAATTGCTTCATCTTTTTTATCCAGTTTTCAATATGGTCAGAGCCAGGACACATAGGAAAAATCAAATTTTAAGCAGAAGCTTAGTATCATTTTTTGAAAGTGTGGTTTTAAGTAGAAAAAAAATTGCATATGCTTTCTGTGAAACATTTGAAACAAATACAAAATGAATAAATGAAGATCCATTAAAAATAACTAGTAGGCTTTTCTGATTAACAAATCACGTATTTCCCTTTAAAAAAAAATGGTTGAGATACCAGGTGTTGATTGAATGATTTTGAGACCATTACTTACTTGTAATTTACTGTATCATTTTCTCTGCACAAAGGAGAGGGAAGACTTTTAATGTGTCTCAACTAATAAGGCAGATTTCCAGAGATAAGAAAAGAAGTAGGATCACAGAAGCTCAGAGGCAGATCTATCTGGCCATACTAAATTCTGCCAGAAAACCGAACGCAGCAAGAAAGCATGTGAGAAGTCACCCTGTAGGTCACTCCAGAGCAGTGTGGAGCAGACAGAAAGAGACAGACACCTGAGGACCACAGCTACTGGCAACATTCCTGGGTGTCCTCTTCCCCTGCTCCTTGACTTTGTTGTTAAGAAATCTATAAACTTCTGGTCTAAGAGATAGAACAGACATCCTTTCCAGAGTGTGATGGCTGTTCCTCAGTAATCACTGCGTGCCAAGACTCTAACCTCAGGACTACACTTGCACATCTGAGCTCATCTTAGCAATGAACCCAGAGAACAGGACTACTGTTGTGGGCAGTTAGCAGTTAGCAGATGGTAAAACAAGTAACTTGCTTTTTTTCTGTTTTCATTTTATTTTTTGAGATTTAACTTTTTCTTTCTTAAGTGGGTGTTTTGCCTGCGTGCATGTCTGTACAATGTGTGCATGCAGTGCCCACAGAGGCAAGAAGGTAGCATCAGATCCCTTGGAAATGGAATTAAAAATGGTTGAAAACCTTCATGTGGATGCTGGGAATGGAACCCAAATAGCCAGTGCTTGCTCCAGCTACAAGTAACTTGCTTACACAGCTAACAAGTATGCCTGGTGTCAACTTTTACTCTATAGACACACAATTCAAAGTCACTATAGCTGCCATATTGAACAGCAGAGAAACAACTGAGGAGTGCCAGTCAACACAGTCTACTAAATGATATGTTTGAAGTTTTTGTGTGAAATTTCAGCTTAGTCAATGAAGTCACAGCTTGTACTTTTTCTTTTGGCTATAACTGCAACCTCACTGTGCTTTTGAATTCTAGTTCTTTCAAAGGCCATATGCCTTCTGAGCTTCACCAGCTCCAACTATAGCATGGACGGTGTATTTGGAGAGAGGAGTGAACTGTTTCAACTATTTTTAGGCTCATTTGCCCATATACCTAACGTATTTCAACCCACTCAGTGATTCTTTTCGAACCGGCCAGAGTGTCTTTGTTCAAACAGGTATAGTGGCTCAAATGTATAATGCTGGTGCTTGTCATGGTGAGACAGGAGGATAAAGCCATGGGTCCCTAGGCTACAGAATGGGACACTGTTAAAAGGGAAAAAAAATTGGACCTGAAGAACCATGGCCTGCCCACAATTTCACACATTCTATCTAGCGTCTGTTTGCTTCCCATCTGAGCTGAGTGGTGCTTTGGTTGAAGGAAGCATTGAAAACTAGAAGATGTGGGTACTTTTTAGCTCTCCCTCTACTCATCTCTTCCAGTGCTCTAGACACCCACAACCTGACTTTCTGCCTATTTGTCTCCAAGCATTCCTCCTTGCCCAAGATCATGCTTCTGTTTTCTCATTGCAGTAGATGTGCGACCACAGAGGCAGTCTGGTAAATTCATTACAGTCAACTTAAAAGCCAAGTTTGCCTAAGTTAATCCTTTGTGGAAAGCCTGATGGGGGCGGTCATTTGTGTACAAAAGAGCCATGGAGATGTTTCTAGTACTTGTTAAAGGAATAGTTATGACTAAAAGGCAAAAACACCTATAAACTTTAGAAGATTCTTTCTGCTTTTGTCATTTTCCCATGCAAAATATCTATGGATATATTCTAGAATTTAATATGAGAAGGAATTGCAGTTTGATTTGAATCTATAAAGTCAAGAATATGAATAGTCTGAAACCAGAGTTCACATTCGTGAAAGACTTTGAAAAGTGATTTGTACAAACACACATATTGATAGTATGAGATCATAACTTAGGCCATCGAACAACAAAGAAAAGAAACAGTGGCTAAGACCTAAGACCAATGTAAATAATAACCTCTTTTTTCTGAGCTTCAGTTTCCTCATCCCTAAAATTAAGCCATGTGAACTTCCTTATCTCGGCTTTCCCTTCAGAGTTGGGAGTGGTTGACCACTTTTGTCCTATGAATATGGAAAACTTCCTGCTGTACTATAGTACATCTCTTGGGGGCAAGATTCAATTAATAAATTCAGAATTATAAACCTTCTGTGCTTTTCTATTAATAGTTTGAGAATATTTACTTAATGGTGCCCAGGTGTCAAAAATAAATAATAAAGAACTCCTTTAACATGGAAGATGTGTTCCATAGAGCCAGCCTAAATAAGAAAATGACTTATGATATTTGTACTACTGACTTCTAGAAGGGTTTCTATTTATTTAATTTTAATACAAACGTGTCAGTGGAGACTGTTTCAATTTTCATATTAAATATAAAATTAGATAACAGAAATAGGGCATGGTTCTACATGGTGTACCTAGTAAGCTAAGAGGATGGGGAGAGAGAACTGACAAAAAGAAACTTCATCACTGTCTCTGCAAGAGAATCACAGAAGAAACTTGTCTAAAACATAAGTTGATTATGAGAACTGAAGATAAAGAGAACAAGCATTTAATAGATTACACCAAGCTAAAAATAAAACAGAGAACATTTGTTAGCATCTTGGCCATCAATACAAAGCAGTTATATTGTAAAATAAATGAACAAAGTTTAGGAGCATATATACATACATATGCTCCTAAACTTTGTGTGTATATGTTAGGAACATATGTATGTATGTATGTGTGTATGTGTGTTCCTAAACTTTGCCAATTTATTTCACAATGCATATATATTTTTATATAAACACACAAATGTATATATATATATATGTAATAACAATTAGTGAAAAAGAGGCCATAAATCTGAAAGAGAGCAAGTAGGATATATGAAAAATTTTGGAGGAGAGGAAAATTATAAATCATATTTTAATCTCTAAAATAAAAGATACTTTTAAAAATAAAAACTTTCATGATTAAAAAAGTTAAGATCGACAAGACCTGCATAATGGCGCAATGGCCACACAAGGTGATATGCCAATGTGAACGGGGAAAGTATTAGAAAGCCCCACCCATAAATAAAGAGTTATCATTGTCAATGGCTACTGAGAGAGGAAGGACCAGTTTTCTCCAGAGAAGAACTTCCTAATAGGTTATCCAATCTCAAGTGGACAGCCATAAAAACATGTGCAAATAAGCAATACTCAAATGAACTCAGTAGATTATATACATGTGTGTCAAACAACAATTATATGTAATATATCACATATATTATATTGCATATAAATATATTTATAGTAGATGAGATCATGAATTTGAAAAATAGGGGGAGTCATGGAACATGGGAGGAGTTGGAAGGAGGTATCTAAATAATGTAAATACAGTATTTATTTGTGAAATTCTCAAATATTTGAAGATTAAGGTGATGTAATTTTCTTATACTGTCAAGTTAGGATGGATCCTTCAAAGTTAAACTTGCTCTGTCGGGGAAAGGAACACTTGCCATCCACTCTCATAACCATGCCAAAAGCAGTGCTGTCACGTACATGCTTAACATTTGTGGGATGAATCAGTGAATGTTGGGTAATGGTGGAATTAAAGTACAGTTTGCAAGAAGAATGAGCAAATGAAGTCAGTAGTCAACACAAGCTAACAGTTGAAACATGTGATCTAGAACCTTTGTTGTAGAGGTGGAGCAGAAAAAAGGAAAAGATCAAAAGCAGAAAAAGTTGTTCAGTGCCAAATGGTCAACCCTGAAAACATGCATGCAAGTAATGTTATATGGACTGAACAGGTTCATATACATACTGGTATGTAATAGCAATTAGTGAAAAAAAAGAGGCAATAAACTTGAAAGAGAGAATGAAGGGGCATATGGAAGGGTTTGATGGGAGGAATAGGAAGAAATCTTGTGATTAAATTGCATTTAATTTTTTTTAATAAAGAAAGAAAAAGACATGTAGTGCTGGAGCAAAGAGTTGGGAGTGTGACACCTGGGAGCAGCGGGCAATGAGAAAAGTTATTCTGGCCCCAACTTTAATGAACTATGTGAACTCATTCTGAGACTCTATTTTTTACTTACATTTTCACTCTTTAAGGGACATGAGAAATTCATTAAACAAATAGTAAATTAATATTTCTTCTTTGGGGCTGAAAATCAAGAAGGCCTGTCAAAAATACATAGGCTTTAGGTATTTCCAGTTTCTCTTCAAAATCACTGCTAGGGTAAACATTATGTATTCAGTCATTATTTAAAACGTGCCGCTTTCTGACATGTCGTATAGTAGACGTGGGTAAAATTTTTCATATGTTAGTCGAGTAGCTTGAGACATAATCTATGAAAAGCAATTGGAAAGCTGTGAAAAAATTAGAATCACTTTGTTTTCAGTATTGCTAATGCCTCCCGCCTCTTGTTCATTTCTCTGCCCTTTGCCATCTGGTCTTCATCATAAATGCTTTCTATAAATGACCTTTCTTAAGATTAGACATGACTGCCTCATCCCAATTGGTCAGTGTTTCTTTTCTAAAACTTTTGTTGTTGAACTTGATACTATTGATACTGTTAAAAACTGTCACTTCCCTGGTGCTATGGTTAGAATATGGTTTGTGCACTCTGACACTTTTACTAAATGTTGATTGGTATCAGGATTTGCTCAACAGTGTTGGGAGGGGGACATCATGGAAGCATTTGGGTCATGAAGGCAGAACTTCATTAACTGACTGATGCTTTTCAAATGAGAGTAATCTCTCACTTTCCTGTGACTAAACTATATACCTTGAGAACGGATTGTTATGAAAGAGAGACCTGACTTGGTTTTCTTTTGCTTGCTCGCTTGCCATGTGATCTCTACCCAATGAGGTCTTCACCAAAAACCAAACAGATTCATCCATTCAATCTGAAAGTTTCTGGCATTTCCAGCCTCCAGAACTGGAAGCCAAAATAAGCCACTTTTCTTTCTAAATTACCAATCTCAGGCTCTATTTTACAAACAAAAATACAATAAGATACCTGATCCAAAAGTTTATAAAATGAACTTGGAGCCACAGGTATGTGAATACAGATCCCCTTTGTTATGAACCTGAGCTAATTACTCAAACTAAACGATGCTCTCCGTCTGTACAATAGCTGGATTTAGCTTCACTCAGTATCCTTCCTAGAGGGAGGGCTTCATGAAGAGAAGGCCTGACACCTGGCACGTAGTGAAATAGGATAAGTACAGAGTTTGTTATTTTGTTTTCCCCTTCCCTCCAGCCACACTGCTACTAACTTGATGTCAGATCTCATTTCTTCTCTGAATTATTTCAATGGTCATCTCATCTATACTCCTTCCTCCAGCTTCCATTCTGTACTGGGTAATAATATCAAATCTAAGTTTGTTTTCTTCTTAAATGAACCAATTAAATGCTTCTTAAAATGCTTGGGAACACAGTGAGTTGTGCAATCAACAGAGAACAGACATGTAAGTGTGATGTAACTCAGTCTCATCCCTCCAGCCTCATTTTAGACAACAACTCTCTGAGCTCACCCTTCTCTTTGGCCATGTTGAATGATACTCTGGTTTACTTTCTGTACTCACACCTCCCTGTATGTACACATAATCCTTGCTCTACTGTGTAGATGGAGACTGCTCTCTCCTTTCCCAACCGCTCAGACCTGAATAATCAATCACACAGAACTATATTAATTACAGCACTGTCGTCCTATTAGCTCAGACTTCTTATTAAGCAACACTTACATCTTAAAATTAACCCATTTCTATTAATCTGTATATCAGCACAAGTCTGTGGCTTACTGGGAAGGGTCCGGTGTGTCTTTCTCCTTCAGCAGCTACATGATGTCTCTCTGACTCTGCCTGCTCTCTGTCTCTGTCTCTGTCTCTGTTCTGATTTCCCACCTGGCTTTACTCTCCTGAGCCATTGGCCCAAACAGTTTTATTCAATAATCATGGTAATGAATTTCTCTGCCTATAAATTCTCTGTGCATCTTCACGATTAACATCATCATTGTATCATTTGAAATTCTTCCTAAAACAAAGACAACTATCCCTCTGAAATGATGCTATCATGAGGTCTATAGTTAAGAGGTAACTATTATTTGTCTAAACTGTCTTCCTCATTAAAGTTCTTCTTAAAAAGGGAATGTGTCTTTGGCCTTCAGTTCTTTTCATAGGGCCTAAATATAATATACATAATGTATGTGTGTTGGTCCAGCTCGATAAGAAATGAATATTAGTGCTTTGGTGAAGAAAAATAGAATGTATGGTTTTAATCAATCTGAATATGAAAGCAAACAAAGTAGAATTAGGTGGGCAGATTGAAAAATCAGTAATGAAAGGATGGTGAAACAGCATTAAAGTCTACCTAATAAATATGTATACGTGTTTATTCTTTTCATGATCTATTGAGGAAACATATTTTAGTTTTTGAAAAGCAAAGAAAAGTATATGTGTATGTGTAAGCTCTAAAGCATGGAGAAATGATTAAATATAAATTACTTGAATCATGAAGAGTGAGGTAAGGCCACAAGGATTGACATGAGGTTGGCTAATAAACTCTGCAGTAATCACCTCCTATACAGCTCACTGACAGATGAAAAACAGCAGAGGCCATTACAGGAAATAGCCCTGTCTTTTGGAATCATGGAAATTTAGCCTGCTGTGCAGGAAGACTCTAAGCCAAGCCATGGATCAACTCCAAGAGAACAATATGAAAATCATCTATCTTTTTATGTATTTTCATGATTTTTAATCTCTTCTGAACGAGTCCTTTGAACCGATTCCTGGGTTTTTGGCTAAGTTCAAGTGAAGAGCCCCTTGAACCATGCTAAAAAGGACTGCGGTGCTGTGTTTTTAAATGCCTCAAACTGTGACGTTTTAACCCAGATAACTGAATTTAATTCTTAAACCTCATTATATTTTTACAGGGATTAGTTTCTTTTATAATATCCTGGAATTGAAATTACAATTTATCTTCAGTTGCCAAAGATCATTTCTTGTCTGAACATACTAAAAGATGTGGAGAAGCGGTGAGAATTCTGTAACTCTAATTTCTCTGGAGCGCTTACGATACTGTGATCAAAACTCAACTTTTATTTTCTGTAGCCATGATCAAATAATGATATGAGAGGAGATAAAACTGCCATAGAGTGAAATAACTAACTTAATAATTATTAGTAATTATATTAAATTATGATTAAAATGTCAAAAATCACACTTACTAGAACTATAAATATATTTGAGGATTCATTAAGAGATCTTTTATCAAAAAAAAGATTTTTTTTATCTTTTCCCTCACCTATTGTACAAGCAACAATAGAGCCATTGTACTTTTTCTCCCTTACCAAACTGGGCATAAAACATTTTTTGAATTTTTTCTTTCCTTCTAGGCAAATTACTTAAATATTACTTAAGATCAAATGAAAAGCTCCAGATTAATAATAAAAGAATACGCAAAACCATTCACCTCTATTTGCAGTACATAAAATACATGCCATTCTGTTGTAGGAGCTTGATCTGTTAACCAATGACATTTGGAGTTGCTTGCCCTATGGGCATGGTTTTCTCTGAATATATGACCTGATAAAGCAGAGGAGAAGGGTCTCATGCGCTTCCTCTTGTGTGGTCAGAACCAGAGCCCCTTGCAGTTGGTCCTCATCTCCCTTAGGAGAAAGCTGGGACAGCAGCAGCTGAATCAGCGACAATGTCTACTTTGTTCTGTATTTGTGGGCTTATTTTTCCATTGCATCCCTTAATAAATTATTAAATAGATTTCTCACTTCACCATTCTCTTTTTTAAAAGACTTATTTGCTTTTATTTTATGTGAATGAGTACTGGGCTGCATGTGTTTTGTTACCATTTATATGCGGGATGCCCATGGAGGCCGGAAGAGGGCATCATAAACCCTGCAACTGGAGTAATAAATGTTTGTGAGTTACCATGTGAGCGCTGGGAACCCAGTCCAGGTCTTCTGCAAGAGCATCAAGTGCTCCTAGTTGCTGAGCCATTCCTCCAACCCCAGTTCTTAAATTCTTTACTGTTTCATGAATATTGCCATCAAAGGATGTAAACTACACAATTCAATGGGCTAAATCCAGTCTGACTTCCAATTTCATAAAGTTTTATTGAAACATCACTGCACATTCATTTAAATAGTTTGTTAATGTCTTTACAATTTAACGTCAAAGTTAGTATTTACCATGCATTTTTTTGTTCATTTACTATCTAATCTAAAAAAGCAAAACAAACAACAACAACAAAACTTGACCTTCACTTTTAACAGTGAATATTAAGGCAAACAAAATCTGATATTTATAATCTAGAACATAGACTACTGAGATGGCAACTTTGACATACTTTTTATTTTTAAAAAATTAAAGATACTTTAATTTAATTTAATTAAAAGAAAATATATCATCAAAATGCATTTAAATCCAACAATAATTATAAAAATGACTCAGTTTCTCTGTTTGAAAGCTTAGGCTGGATGTTGGTGGTGCATGCCTTTAATCCCAGCACTTGGGAGGCAGAGGCAGGCGGATCTCTATGAGTTCAAGGCCAGCCTGGTCTACAAGAGCTAGTTCCAGGACAGGTTCCAAAAGCTACAGAGAAACCCTGTCTTGAAAAAACAAAGAAAAGAAAGAAAGGAAGAAAGAAAAAAAGAGAAAAAGAAAATAAGAAAGAAAACTTAATATGACAGGTACTTATGTGCACAGTAAAGTAAATTATTTGACTGTCTTTATTTAGTCCCTTAAGTAAATAGCATGCATTTTTTATATGATAGAAATGACCTGTGATCTATAACTGATTTCTTAAAGAAAGCTAGAGAATATGAGCTATCACCAACATAGACCCTGATGACTCAGAGACTCTTTCTGGGCCCTATTTAAATCATTTGAAATGGAAATGAATGATTCATATGTGTGATGGCTCTGGCAGAAGTAAGAAAGGAGTCGTGATTCATCTAATACTAGTTCATTCGTGTGCTTTGTTCTTATAGTGCAGAGTGGAGAAATGCATCTCTATTGCCTGAGATGCGTGTTCTTGCACAGGTTTCTCTCCGGATTTGGAACCCAGACTGAAAACAAGGCTAATTCAATTAGCTTCCTAATGGCTTTACTGTGAAAATGTTCACATATGATATCTGAAAACTAGGAGTGACTGATGGGACATGGTGGCCTCAGTGTACATTCAGCTGATGATGAAAGGATGTTGTATATGGATGATTGTTTGCTCATATCTGCAGCACCATATGTGTTAAAAAAAATTCACAACAGATGGTTTCCTAAAGTTGAACAATTTTGTATAAAGTAACACTTTTGTGAACTGAATTACATTTGCCTACTTATTTAAGTTGCATTTTACTAAATGGATCTCAACTAAAGTTTTATTCTCAGCACATTGTTCAAAAAAAGTATACCCTCAGTTTAAATAAAAATTCTCAGAGAGAAATATAATTTACTTGCTAGAATCCTTTTCTTAATAAGGTGAATTATAAAAATAAATAAACAGTAATCAAAACTATCCCTAATTAAAAAATCGCACTGAGTGAATACAGATTGCAAGTATAATTGTCTTCGTCTATGTTGCTGCTATAATGCACTTTAGACTGAGTGTCTTATAAGCAATAGAAATGTATTGCTCAGATATTGGGAGGCCAAAAGCTGCACGATCAGGAAGCTAATAAATTCCATGTCTGATGAGCTCTTGTGTTCCACAGCTGGAACCTCTTACTACGTTCTCACAGGATGGAAAGGGCAGCACAGCCTAATTCAGCTTCCTGGATAAGGGCACTCATCTCACATGTGGAGGATCTTCCTAGAAAACCCTAACTGTTTATACTATCACATCATATTCCAAAATGATGCTTATGGATTAAATACAGAGACAAAATAAGGCTTTCTCATCATAATAAACACTTTCACAAAGCTACCACATTTATCTTTTACAATATATTTTGTTCACATTTCAGAAACCCTTAACTGAAATGAAAAAAATATATGCATTTTAGCAACTACATTTATGTAATGTGCATATAATCTCCTTAATAACTTCCCTCTTGTCTTTCATCAGCTGGTGTTGGGAGTGAGGATAAAGAGATACATTTTTTAAAAAGTCAGCAAAACAGTGAAAAGGACTGCAGAGTCCAAGTTCAGATTAGTAACGATTTCCTCGAGAGAAAGCGGTTTGGTACTATATACTAACCCAGTCTGCAAGTCAGATCACCAATGTCATTTATGTTTTGTGTACCAAAACATACTTTCATGTGTCGTGGAACAAATACTCATACTGAAATTAGAGAGTGCAAATTGCTTTCAAAGAAAGCTTTCGCCCTGATGGTGGTCCTGTGGAAGCAGCTGTGGTTGGCAGCAGCAAGCACGAGGGCGACATGACTTCTCTGCTCATCACTGTATTCCTAGCACTTAGGACTCAGCTCTTAAGCTCCAGAGGGAGCTAAAGGTGCCCTTTCTTTGTTTCTTACCCTAACTCTTGCACAAAGAGGTCTCCCCATCTTGTTTTTTCCTCTTGTGACTCTACCTGTTTAATTCTCATTCCTCTTGCTTCTCCTATGCTATTAGTCTCTGCAAGAAGCCATCCATGAATGACATGGCTACCTCTCTTTTTTCATTCTCTCATCATCAAAAAAGAAAAGAAAAACTAGAAAAGTGTAGCTGTAGAACATTAAATCTCAAGAGAACTCAACTTTTAAAGCATTAAAATAGACTTCCCATGTTGCATGTCTGGCCCCATGGAGGGAATGTTGTCGCGCTCAGGAGGATGGATGTTGTGTTTTTCATTGGTTGTGGACTCCCATATAATACATGCATCTAGATCTTAATAAGAGTTTTTTGATGTTGAAAATTATGATGGTTCAAGGGAGCAGGAAATTGAAAGAATCAAAGAAGAAACAAGTTCTGATCTTTGTCTGGCAGATTTGTATCTGTAGTCCACACGAGAGCAATTATTTTTACCCACATCTATGAAATTTGAACATAAATCACTCTATGTGCATCACTTATTTATCCTTAAAACTTCAAGAAAGCTACAGAAAGCCACCTCAATGTAATCATCTTCTCTGTGCTCAGGGATCCCCAGAGGGTGGAAAGCATTTTCTATTTCCCAGGTGCCAGGAAGTTTTTCCTTCCTCTGTGCTGTAAGCCCTGACTCTACCCAGCTGACTGAAACAACTCCTTATCTCCATCTGGGTAATATTTCTTTGCCTATTTGAAGACTGTTATTACAGCTTTCCTCTGCTTGGGCATTCAATTAGCCAAGTGATTTTAGTTCTCTTAGCTTTGCCTAATTTGTAACTCAGACCATTTTTCTGTCTTTCGGACGCTCCTCATGTATGTGGTATTGAGCTTAAGTTATCAAAGAATAAACACAATAGAATTTGGACACCACTGTGCCCAGTGTCTGTGTCACCTTGGGTTTCCCTTGCTGCAGTTATCTTAACACAGGTTATTAAGCATGTGTTGGCCATAGCTTACTCCCTCTGTCTATGTTTCTGATCTGTTATACTCTTTAGAACGTCCCCATAATGCTTGAATCATGTTTTCCACATCTTTTAATTTAAATTAATTAGTTCTAATTGCTTCCTAGGTAAACTACTCTTCTATTTTGAATGCTACCTGACTCATATTATGGGGGTTGAGACATCATTTTAAACTCTTGCCTCTTTAATATTAGGAAAAATGCTTTCGTGTATTTTCAGTTTAATGCCATGCAGTATACCCAACTCCTTAATGATACAGATAATGAAACTGGGTCTTAAAATAGTTAAATAAATTATTCCAGGGCACTGACATTCCCAAAATCAGAGCCAGGAATGAACTGCTCAGTTGCACATAAAGATTTTTTGTAAGACACCAAAGCCTTTCAGACCTGCCTTGTACAAGTCAACAAAACTGGTAGGCTAGAGTTGCCAAATGAGAAAGGTCCAGAAGCCAAAAACTTGAAGGGGTTTTCATAAAACATCACTTTTGTTATAAATTTCACAGTATAGTCAATGAGTAGTATGTACATACTTAGGCTTACTTTAAGACTTTAGTAAGTGGAACTACTTACTTTATTTAGCCACTAAAAAGTAGAAGAACTTTCTATCAAAATAGGTCATTTATAGCTGAATTGTGTTTTATTCTTGGTTTTCTTGTTTGCTTGTGTGTTTTTTGAGACAAAGTTTCTGTGTCTGGTCTAGAGCTCATACTGCAGACCAGACTGTCTTTGAACTTGCCGTGATCCTCCTCTCTCACCTTTCTGAGTCCTTGGATTACAGGTATCCACCAACACACCTAGCTTGTTCTTTGTTTTTAAATTTCTGCAATGCAGGTCTACAAATTTCATCAAATATGGATAGCACAGAATAATGCTACCATAAAACTATTTTATCAGCAATCCCATATGTTTTCCAATTATTTGATTGAAATTTTAGGCAATATATTATCTTATCTGTAACTGTTTCATCATGTACAACTAAAAGATCAAGATGCTTGATTTAAATTATCATGGTAGTTATAACAAACTCGAGTATTCACAAAAATTTCTAAAATATTTTCTCACATAATCACTTAATATAATAACATGACCAAGTAATGCTCACAGATCTGTAGTTTTGTATGTGTGATCAATACTACATTTACTTGAGATAAAACGAATATTTTGTAGCATATATGTAATTTGAATTTAAGGAGTTGAGTTTAGTTACTTTTAATTTATGAATTGTCTCCCACACACACACTCCGAAAACCAGAGGTGTATATCCATTCCACTAAGTGTAATCTAACTATGTGATTTAGGAAGTTCATCTAATTCAAGTTTCGTGTAAACCCATGGTTAAGCCTAAGTATGTGAGCACACCCAGCTTTACTTTCAGGTAGAGAAGACCACTCCATAGGTCATCTTCTGTCCAGAGTTAAGTTGTTACTAACTACTACTGAGAGTTGCTGAGACCCGTTAGTTCATTGGGGATGACAACACTTTGATAGTTTTCTTCATTGGATGAAATATTTTTGAGGAATAGTCCCATGTTAACTATCGTTGCTTCATCAGTACTTTGACAGTGTCTTTTAATCATTGATTAGGATGTGTTCTTTTAGAGTTTCACTTAATAAGGATGGATGTGAGTAACTTGAGTTCCTGACTCTCTGTAGCCTCTTAAAGACATTTTTGCGTCAGCTCAATTATTGCCTCTCTCTTCCTTCTGGTGCTTTAAATGTGGCACTCCATTGTCTTCTCAAAAAAAAAGGAGATAATGTAAGAGTCTGGTGATAATCTGAATTTCTTTCCCATATAAATTCTTTGATACTTTGCTTGGTTAGCCAAAGTGCTTATTAATATTTAAATCATACTTTTAACTTTGAAACTATTAGAGTTTCATAGTTTTAGTTGGCTCTGTTTTATCAATGCCTGTTCTTGGTTGATTTTCTAGGCACATGATGCACTTTTTCAATATGTAGAATTGATCAGACTTCTTCAAAGAACCATTTTTTTATTTGTTGTGTTCCATTTTTCTAATTTTCCCCTGCTGCTCTTATCAAGGCTCCCCCTGGCACCCTAAACCATGTGCTGGGGATTACTGTTTGTCTCCCCCTTGTCTTAAAATACCTTCAGAAGGCACCCTATGCTGCTAACTTTATTTAAATGAATGTTAAATGAATGAATTTTGTTACTTTTTGAGAAGAAATGAGCCAGAAGAGATTTTCTTTTCTTTTCCTTTGTTAAAATTAGCTTAAAATAATTAGGTTTCAATGTGGCATCTTTTCTCAAACAAAAATTGTTTTTGTCCTTTCTCTCCTCACATCCCCCCCCCATCCTGCCTCCTCCCCTGCTGTCCTTCCACTCTCAACAGCCCCTTGTCTATTTCATGTCACATGGCCACCCATACCTTCCCCATCTCAGCGCGTCTTGTTCCCTCTCATGGTCTCCCATCTAGTTTCATAGACAATGCTCACTCTTACAGCTCCTTACTTATATACACACTACACACAAGCATTAAACATTCAGTCCTCATATGAAAGAGAACCTGTGATTGTTATCTTTCTCAGACTGCACCACCTCATTTGATATAATATTTTCCAGATTTTTCCATTTTCCTGCAAATTTCAAATTTTGTTTTTCTTTACAGTTCAGTTCAATTCTATTGTGCGTATGTTTCACATTTACATTATCCATCCCAGAAAAGAGGATTTTTTTTTAACTCAAAGCTCTATAACACTCTATCTTACAAGATATGGCTGGGAAGATTACTCCTCATAGTTTCAGAAAGTCACCTCTTGCAGCTGTTTCTCTGAATCCCACACTTGCTTCAGAATCAAGCAGTTTGGATTCTCCTCTCAGCAGTGCCTCTGCAGAGTGGGGTGAGACTCTGTCTTAGCTAGTATGAGGCTTAATTGTTTAAAGAATTTGTAATGCTAGGCTGATCTAGCATCTTTATTGAACCACAAATCTATAAGCCCCTTATACCTGGATTATGCCAATCAAAGGGTTTCTCTTGAACATAGATCAGGTAAGTTTGTTGGGTTTCTTCTTTATCCATTCACCAAGCTCTTATATAAAAATATATGAATGTGCTCATATGTTTTTAATATTATTACTAAATAGGATGTACAGTTGCCATTTTACTGTTTGATTTTTATGTGACTTGTGACTCTTTTGGTACATAGTCTTCTACCTCTGTCTTATTACAGAAGTAATTTCAAGTGAGACATTTAAATTCCTCTGTTATTTCTCATAGGGTAATTGTTTTTCAAGTTGTTTGCTTGGGGACAGGGAGATGGCTTACAGAGTGCAGGTGTTTGCCCCCAGATCTGACAAACTAAGTTTGAGTCCAAGGACCCACATAATATATAGAAGGGAAGAATCAATGCCTCCAGTCTGTGCTGTGTCACATGCATATACATACACACCATATGCAATAATAATAATGTAATTCAGGGGTTTCAGTACTTTAGTAGTTTCCCTGGGGTTTATAGTTATTGTCTTAAAGTTACATGTAGTATATACCAGCCCACTGTGTGCTACTATTAACTTGAATATTATATAAAATCTTTCTTTCTATTTATTCTTTGCTCCTTCCCTGGTGACTTTATGGTCATACAAAGTGCATATTTAATATGTCATGTATCAACACAAATTCTTAATCATTGCTGTATAAATCTTTCTTTCAAACATGATATTACAAATGAAATATATTCATACTTTCTTTTTAAATTTCATTTTATTTTTATGAGACTGCCATGCTGCCTATCGCACTAAGGAACTACCTGCAAGATTTCTTTTGTTTTTAATTATGTGTATGTGGGGGAGGTAAGTGCCCCTGACTGCAGGTGCCCATGGAGGCCAAATTTCTCAGGAGTTGGAGTTATAGAAACCTGTGAGCCACCTGACACGTGGACTGGGAACCAACTCGGGACTTCAAAGAATAGCACACACTCCATAGTCTTAACTACTGAGCCATCTTTTCAGCCTCCTGTTTATAGTTTTATATTTACCTACAGCTTATATTTGCTAGTGGGTATTAATAAAAACTACTTTTTGGCTGTCCTTCCTCTAGACTCAACTTTCTGTCACCCTTTCATTTGTGCCTAAAGAATTGTTCTCAGACTGTTAGCAAGGCTGGCCTACTGCCAATGAACTGTCTAATGGTTTTGGTCATCTAAGTATGTCTTTGTTTCTTCCACACCTCAAAGGACAGTTTTAGGTTATATAGATTTCTTAGTTGGTATCATCATCATAATTATTTTAGCATTTTAAATATGATAGACCATTGCATCTTATCACTAAAGGTTCTGATGGGAAATCATCTGAGAAGCTTTAAACATGAATCTCCTCTCTCTCAATCCTCCAAGGTTCTCCTAGTCTTTAGATTTTAGGAGTAGGATCCTGATGATATAAGTGTGGTCTGTGAGGACTTTATCCTCCTTACTGAGTTGAGCTTGTTGCACTCACACACTAACAGTTTTCATCAAATTTAGAACATTTCCTGTATATCTTGGTCTATTATCCCCAGTCCCCCTCCCTCCCTATCCATCTCTCTCTGTGCTATCCTGGGATTGGCTTTTAGAATAGACTGTACTCCCTGAGTCTCTACGACAGTTTAATCCTCCTCAGGAGTTTTGATGGATTTTTTTTATTGTTTTTGTTTTGTTGGGCTTTTTGTTTTTGTTTTTAACCTCAGCATCAGTAATGCTAACTGACCTTTATCTGGGTAGCTGACTGTTTTGTGTGACTGATTGGATCTTCTGCTGAGACCCTTTAGTGGAATTTTTACTCCTGCTATTTCACATCTCAGCTCTAGAAATTATATTTGACCTGTAAATAATTTTGTTACGTTGAGCTCTACTTGTTAAGAAACTATGCTCATATTTTCTTTTACACATAGTCTTATTTAGTTCTCTAAACATAGATGAAGTAGATTTAAATATTCCTCTAATACCTACATCTTGATGCCTACAGGACAGTTTGTATTCAGTGATTTCTTATTGTTAGTATACCGTGTTTTTCTCAGAATAACTAATTTTATTGTAATAGTGCTTTTAAAATAATATCACATGACAACTCTTAAAATTTGAATCTCCCACCCCACCACAGTTAATATCTCTATTTGCTTTAATGTTTACTTCATTTTCTTCTTTCATTGTCATAGATGGCCACTGTAGTCTTATGGTTAGCTTAGCATTCAGCTAGTGGTTGGAGCAGAGAGACCTCAGTACTTTTCAAGGCGTTCTCTGTGCATTTGATGCAAGCCCTCCACAATGCAGGGCAGTGTGAAAATCTGTTTTAGCTTTAATTTTCAGCTTTCACAGAGCCAAAGCATCAAGTAAATGTCAAAGTTTTGTGTTCTTCCTGAGCAGCCATATAGCAGTAGCCATGCTCACATCCCTATACATGAGTGGGCGGCTGCTTATACACGTCAACAACATACTTGTGCGCTTTAAATTCTCCTTTGGACGTATTTTCCCCTCTTCCTTTAACCTTTGAGAAACTACTAATGTGCTTCAACAGTCACTATCTCCGGTAGCTGTGGTGTTAGGCGAGCTCTGCTGAGTTTTTTTCTACAAATGGTTGCAGTGTTCCCTACTGGGGAATACTGAGACTCGGTCAGTCCTGAGTTAAGTCTCACACAGACAATGCAGTGTTCGGTATGTGTTCAGGGAGCCATCAAGCAGGTCAAATGATGACAATTCTGTATAAATGGAGTTTAGAAAGAAGTCTAACCTGTTCTACTTTCGTATGGGTGCAGGGCTACCATAACTGTGTCATGGTAGTTTTCAAGGTTGTTACTAAACTGGAAATGAAGTAATGGTAATAAAACAAAGTAGAAATCTAACACCCCTCACTGTTTTAAAGGATATCCATCCCTGCTCCTTGATCAAAGCTCTCCTAAGTGCTGCAAGCCTTCACTTCATCTTAGAGGCTCTGAAAAGTCCCTTCTGGCCATTTTTGCAGTGGCTGCCTTGCTTCTTGAAGTAGGGCTTTCCAGCATTTGTCTCCAGCGCTTCGATCTATTCTGTGTCTTCCTTTATAGCAAGCATTTCATAGCAGCCTTTGCTATACTAAAATGAAAGTCATTGGTAATATGACCAAACAAAACACACATTTGCAAAGTGGTCAGTGTAATTATCTAATTGGAAAGAAGGGAAGAAGTTAGGCACATCTATTTGTGAACTCACTTTTCATTGGCACTTTACAAATGAAGTAACTAGAGTTGTTTTTCAGAGAACTCCAGAGCCATCTATGGGCATAGATGTTAATACTGAAGTTCTCACAATGTTAATACTAGTGAAGCAATGTGCAGTCTTCCCTCGGTTTACATCATATTTGCATTTCTGGGGGGAAAAGGGAAAATAATTGGATTTTTGTTTGCTCTATTTTGTCTTCATGTAAAACTGCATTTCGTCCTGGGCTCACGGCGTTGCAGACAGGTTTTTAGACTGCGTGAATAGTTGGCAGAGCCGCCAAAGTCAGCATGGAGTGGAACTGTCCTTCAGGTTCCTGTCCCCTGAATATTACCCTCCTGAGACAAGTTTCTCACACCTGGCCGTTAGAAACTTTCCAAACTCCCGCTAGGGGGCAGTCCTGCTCCTTGAGAGTGCAATTTAGATGGGCCTGCTAGAGATGAGCTGTTGGTCATTGTTTTATTTTTCTTTGAATCTGAGATTCACCAATTTCGAAGGTGGGTCTTCAACCAGTAAAGCAATGAGCTGACCAAATACAGCTTGCCATATTTACGCTTATTTCTACTGTCTGTATTCCACCTTTCCAGAAATTTAAAATCAATCACTAAATACTTTGAGGACATGTTTATAGATGTTTAAATGCTTATTTTATTTTTTATTTTTAAATAATTGTCATTTAGTGCATTCAGATAATATGCAAACTTGGAAATATGGAAACTGATCTACTGAGATAAACATTGCTTCCTCTGTCTTAAAACTCCAGGCGCTTAAAGAAGAGGCCTGACATCTTTCTGGGGTTAACTGACCCCAAAATCTGCTCTTTTAGCAGGTTTCCTTTTGCTGTTTGATCGAGATTGCCTATAAAAGCCCTCAGTTCTTCCCCGGGTGAAAATCACGTGTCTCTACAATGAAATGCTAGAGTCAAGCCTGGTATCCTGAATCAGTATTGGAACCCTTGCTATTTGGTCCTATGCATCATGGTTTTATCAACTTTTATGATGAATATAATGGCAAAAGTCCTGCTTATTCTTAGTGAGCCATCACCAGGTTCTGCTCCTCTGTCCCAATTGTGACTGTTTATAAATATAGCTGTGAATGTTGTAATTGCCATCATCTTTATCTGACCTTTGAGCTGTAATACCTAGTTAGTCAGCTTTGCAGGCAAGGTAAACGCGCTGCTCCTGTATTTCATTCTGATGAATTTCAGACCACAGTTCTTTAACACTTGCCCTTCCTCTGCAGTAGCTGCATGCGTGTCCCTAACTCTGCAAGTAGATGATATCATTTTATTAAAGTTAATCCTTTCACATCTCTATTCAATCCTTTGGTCTCTAGATAAAAAGAATGGAGGAGGAAGGGAGGGGAAGGGAAGAAGGAAGAAAGGAAGGAGAAGAGAGGGAGAAAGGAAGGGAGGGAGAGAAGGAGAAAGGGAGGAAAGAAAGAAAGAAAGAAAGAAAGAAAGAAAGAAAGAAAGAAAGAAAGAAATTCTTTTTTTATTCCACCAGAGGGTGCCATGACAGTTCCCACTGTCAAAAGAAAGGCCAGCTAAAATATTTCCAAAATTGGAATGTTAAAATAAATGAACATAATTAAAGCAGCAATAACTTGACCAAGACATTGTTCAGTTATGACTTTAAAAATCCTTTTAGGGTGATTCATTTTTCTAAGGATATGTTAGTCTCAGAGACACAATTCTGGCAAGTCAAAAAGAAAAAAAAAGTAGGAACGTATATAAGCTATGGTAATAGTCATACATTGTTATTACCGCCCCCAAGCCTCAATCTAAACAAGATTTTCTTACTTTTTCATTATGTTAGAAATTCTACAAAAATTTCCTAAATGTTGACATTTTATTAGAGATCACAGCTTCCAAAAGAATTGGGAGATAATAGGATGTCCTCCAGGATCCCCGTGTGGAAGTGTTGGTGCACAGGCAACATGGAACACAAAGACTGCTAAAGCTCTGGTGCTCGAGCAGTCATTCATTCATTCATTCATTCGCTCACTCATTTGGTCATTCAGCACAGTTGCTATGTACCCACTATGCTCTACTTTCCTAAGAGTAGTGTCAGAAATACTAGGTTTTGCTCTGCTGGAACTTGGCTAGCAGAGAGAGATTGATTAAAAAAGGGGGGGGGCTAGAGTGTCCAATATAAACATACACATTTTGCAGTTGAGAAATCAAACAAAAAGTCAATAAAAAAGTTTTATGAAAGAAAATCATGGAGAGCTTACTCAGACTAGCGTGTAAGAAGCAGCCTGCATAGGTGACACGGGAGAAAACAGTCTGCGGTGTGATGACACACTATGAACACAGCCTGACTGAAGGCCCCTAGGATAGAGAGAGAGGTTCTCATCCAGGGACACAAAGGAGGCCTCCGTGTGTGCAGCAGTGCATCCTGGGCAGAGGCTCGCAGAGCAAACTTAGGCAGGACCATGCTAAACATTTTGAATCCTTGTTTTTTGTTTGTTTGTTTGGTCGGTTGGTTGTTTTTTGTTGTTGTTGTTGGGGTTTTGTTTTTTGTTTTTTTTTTTGGTTTGAATTTTATTTCTAGTATAGTTTTTAAGCATTTGACATGGTCCAAAGGACTGATCTGAAAAGATGCAGATGAAGTTAGGAGAAGAGGGTGGAGGAAACTGGAGAAATGAACTGGAACAGCAGTGTGGTGGCTCCGAGGAGAGAATGCTGACAGGGGTAGGACATAAGCAGTGTGACTAACTGACTGTTACAAGTGGCGTCTGCAGGCCTTGCTGAGGCTTTGTATGTGGGGAGAGAATTAGACACACACACACACACACACACACACACACACACACACACAATGACTTGCCAGTTTTTAGCTGGAACGACTGAGCAAATGGGTGTGCAGTTGGCTTAGCCTGAGAAATGGGTGGCTCCCCACTTCTCTCGGGGGCTGTGCGCCATCCCAGGTAAGCATGTTCCTTCGAGCGTTCCAGACACGTCTGCACCACACAAATCCCTGTCCTAATGTGCACAGAGATGCCCCGTGTGCCGTGTTTTCAAGGTCTGAAGTGAAGGGCAGGGAGCCCTGCGCCCTTTCTGCATCTCCCACTACATTCTATCTGATGTGGCTGCTAGCTCTCTGCTCCTCGAAATAACTCCAAACTCTTATGCTCAGAGAATCTGGAGCGTCAACAGCTCTAGGTTGGAGAGAGGCGACCTCGGCTTTTTTTTTTTTTTTTCTTACTAACTGTGTAACCTGGGGAATGTCATTTCACTTGTGGAAGCCTTGAAGGTCTTTCTGAAGACAATATCAATGATTATGTGTAAACTGTAAGCAATTACATAGTCACTTGTGTTCTCGTTTTCACCGCAGCTGCCACCTTTGTTACAAATAACCTGCTGTTCCTTTTGCTCTGTTCTCTTCCCTTTTCTTCTTGCCTGCTTCTTCTACCTCCTGTCCTTTCTGCCAGATAAATTTGCTTCCCTGCAAAAGGCTGATTATTTGGAGACATCATCACTAGCCAATCAGAGCTCACCATTCCTTCTGGCTGGCAAACCAATCAGATGTAAGCACCAGGTCTCCTTTCAGTGTTGCTAGGGTTTCAGGTCTACTTCTAAAAGCTGGCTTGCTTGCTGCTGGCTCATCCCCACCCCACCCCCACTCCCCTGCTCCTTACCCCTTTCCCTCCTCCCGTCTTTTGGGTTTGGAGCAGTTCCAAATGCTTAAGCCTTCCGGAAGTTTGGGTTATTAAGAACAAGCAAGGTTTAACTGTGTATTTTTTTCCCTTGAGAAACAGAGGACAGCTATTCCATGTTCGATTTTTAAAGCATGTGTTTTTAGCCGCTTAATGTCCCTTGGCTCCATAACACGGAATTTAGTTGTGTTTAAGGGAATTTTTTTTTTTTTTTTGGTTTTTTTGGTACAGATTGACTTTTATTCAGATGACTAGAACATAAACTGGCATTAAATTTGGCAGGGAAACGTCCTATCACTTGAGCCTCACTGGGCTTAACAGAATGAATTCTAAGTATCTTAAAGCTCTTCCCGTTTTAGCTGATGATGGATGACAACATCTGATAGCACCGCAGTTATTAGGTTTTGTCTCGAACTTTCAGTGCTGGGATTACTAAAATCACTGGTCAGCCGTGATGGGGTCTGTCACCTTATTGCTAAGTGGATATCCCTTCGCTCCTGTCTGGCTCAGCTAGGGACCCACGGCTCCTCTTTAAAGACTCTCTAGCTGGGCATATGAAGGTGCTCTAAACACAAACTGGCTCTGCCTTGCAGAAATCTAAGGGCAATGCCAAATTGATTAGGATAACAACCACCACACAAGTTACGTCTTTCTCGTAAGCTTTGCTACATACTTAAGAACTGGAACCATCTGAGGATTTGCAGTGTAAAATGACCAAAGACAAGTGGCACAAAGCCAGAATTCTGTCAGAGGCAGCTTAGAAAGGCTTAATGATTAACAAAAGGGTCCCTGCCTTAGGCTCTGACCTTTAGAACTAACCAGCTTTAAGCTTTTGGTTCTGTTTATTTGAGTCACTTGTATCAAGGAGAAAGGTACTCCCAAAAGGCATTACCACCCATCCATACAAAAAGAAAAAAAAAAAAGAAAAAGTGCCAGGACTAGGGAGCATGTTCTCGGATTAACATGGACTTAGTCCTAAGGGCAGTATTAATTGCTCAGATACTATTGGGGAGGGCAGGTAGCGAAGGCCTTCGTATTACTGCATATCCTGCAGGTGAAATGTATGAAATTTGCTTAACACGGGAACAGCTCTAAAAATACCTAGGCTACAGTTTAACCACAGAGTTTCCTCCTTAACGTAAAAGAGCCGCTGTCGTGAGGTGTTCGAAAGTGCAACAAAAGCAATCTGTCTGACTTCGTGCAAGCTGCCTGTTAAGTCAAGCCTGGCAAGGACAGTGTGCAGCCTCTTGGCATCAGAGCAATAATTAAACTTCGGCAAGCCTGGTAAGTCTGTACACTAAAGCATAGCCCAGCCGATAAAAAGGTTTAGGCATTCTTTCCCTGTTTCAACCTCTTTTGCCCCACCCCCTGGCAACCAAGCAGGGTGTGGCAGGGGTTCAAACAGTCACTACAGCGTGACCACAGGGCCTCACCCAAGGAAAAACCTGGGTCACAGAGACCCAGGGGGCAAGGAGCCTGCAGCAGTTTTCCCAGCACACACTGCACCAGGCTCACATCAAGGGTGCAGAGAAGGCAACATTGCTTGCATGAGGTTTTGCGTGGAGGCCCTTGCTTGACAGAGACAAAGGCTGCTGAAGGTGTGACCTTTCCCTGGACGTCTTTGCAGTTGCCAAGGCTGGGCTCCTCTGAACTCCAAGTCGCCTTTACAGGGTTAAGAGATTTCTTACAAAATCAGTCTGTCTAGGTTGCATAGTTTGGTAAATGAAAATAGTGACACCCACTTAAACTAGAATTTCAGATAAACAATGAATAATTTATTTAGTAAAAGAATGTCTGGTGCAATATTTGGGATATACTGAAAAAAAAACCTCATTGTTCATCTGAAATTCAGATTTGGGTGTCATGCATTTTGACAGCTCTGGTAAAATCCTTCTATTTCTTTTCTTCCTCAAAGTCTTCTCACCTCCCAATGCCCAAATGACATGTTCAGTTGTACTTTTTGCTTAAGGCATTTGTTTTGTTTTCCTCTCTTTACCCTGCCTCTTAAGCCTGGGTCAGTTTACAAAGCTGGAGGTGGGGAGACGAAGCAGCAACGACTGGGTTCATTGTTACCTCAGTGTTTGGTGCTTTTGATGCATTTTTTAAAATATTTTATTTTATGTATATATGTGCCTGGTACCTGCAGGGGCCAGAAGAGGGCATCAGATTCTCTGGAACAGGGGTTGTAGGCGGTTGTGAGATGCCCTGTAGGTGCTGGAAATAGAACCTAGGTCCTCTGAAATAGCAGTCATTGCCCATATCTGCTGAGCCTTTCTCCAGCCCAGTGAATGGCTTTTTAAATATATCATCCTGTGTGATGGCCAACTTAGAGTGCACATTTTATAGATAAGGATGCCAGGCTCAGAAAGTGTAAGCAATCTGAGCAAGGTCATACAGCTAACAAGTCCCAAAGCCAAATGAGAATGATGCTAACCTGTGTCTCAGTTACCTAGCCCACTGCATTAGGCATGTTCCAAAGTGGTTGTAGTGTTTAATGCATATTAATGCCTAATTAGTTATTAGGCATTAATATTAATGCCTAAGAAATGGCAAAGACACAGAGTTCATAAGTGAAAAGCACCACTCCCCACCTGAATTCGATGTTTTTCCCTCAACTCGTTCTAAACGATGTTTGTCTCTTTCCTGTAAGTGAACTTTCAACCCACTTCCAGTTGCTCTTCTCTCGAGCGACTCTTGAGTGTCCTCTGTATGATTCATGTTGTGACCTATATGATGAGCACAGCCTATTATAAGCATCACTGTGTGATCTAGGTGGTACTGAGGCTGGAACAGCAGCTGCCACTGTGATTATAAACCCCCATAGACAGGTTTAAAAGCCAAGACTCCTAGGTGTCAAGCCATTTACTGAAAACCGCACATCCTATACTTGGCAGCTTAGAAGACCAGATTTAAGTCAGAGTTGATTGGGTTAGCAGTGTACAACCTTGGGAGAAAAATCTAAACTTCCATTTCTCTACTAGATAATTATAAATAGTAGGGCTTCTCTCATACAGACGAAGAGCTTGCCCCATAAGAAGCACTCAATAAATACAGGCTGAGAAACTGGTTTTGGAAATGATCTCCTGCTGGGTGTTATGGTTTAGATATAAAATAGTTCCAAGTGTCTTTCTGATGATAGCTTAGTCTCCATGTGATGTCACCTTGAGGAGTGATTGGATCACGAAGTGCCAACATCACCAATGGACTAATTCTAGTTTTGGGAAATTGGTACTACGACGGTGGCCACACTCTAAAACAGTGCTTCTCAAAAGAATGGCCCTGTTGCAAGGGTCATATATCAGATATCCTGTATATCAGATATTTATATTCTGATTCACAACAGTAACAAAATTATAGTTATGAAGTATCAACAGAATAATTTTATGATAAGGGTGTCACCACAGCCTGAGGAACTGTGTAAAGGGTCATGAGGACCACTGCTCTGAAGGGTGTGTCTTACTCTGGCTTCAGGCTCATCTCTGCCTCTTGTCTGCCATGTGAGACCCTTTGTTCCACCATGTCACTGCATAATGCTCTGCCTCAGTTCACAAGGCTCTAAAGCAACAAGCCCAGTGACGTGGACTGAAACCCTTGAAATTATGGTCCACAGTAAGCCCTCCCTCCTGTGTTCTCTTGGGTATTTTGTCATAGGAATGAAAAGCTAATGTCTTTGAAAATGGGGTCATCAGAGAATATTCTAGGTTAAATGTTGGTTACAATTGTTTTAGACTTAGCAATCTAAGAGGCAGAATTAAGGATATGTACATACTCTTGTGAAAAGAGAGGAAAAATTTAAGAATAATAAGATTTTACATATTTCAACTTTGAAATGTCTTTTCACACAGACAGGCATTGCCAAGTGCTAATGTGGGTCCATGAGCTTATGATTTTAATTGAACACGTTCAGTGCTTGGACGGTACTTACAGAATTCTGTCTGGTTCCTCTCCTGTTTGCCTTTGGCATGCCATTACATTCCACTTCCACCTGAAGGGTTGGTGGGAGCTCTTGTGTGGCAGTTAAATCAGTTTTGAAATATGGAAATTGCACTTGACTTGCATCAAAGTCCGTGAATGTGCTGCTGGGTCTGTAATTTCACCTCAGAAAAAGCAGAGCCCCTGCATATTTGTGTGGAAATCGAGGTCTTGCTTCTTGTTTTAACTCTGTCAGCACAGTAAGTGGAGAAAACAGCTTGACGTTACATGTCAAAAACAGCATTAGTCTTATTGAAATGACTTTGCCAACGTATAAATTACACTGAAATGCCATTTTTGTCTTGGAATTTCAGTTGAGTTCATTAGGAAATATTATCAAGTCTGTAAGAAAGTTCAGTCTCAGAACTATTAAATGTGCAGTTATAATAGTGGGTGGTAGTCTGTCTCATTCAAAACAAATTTAGTCTTGGCCCTGAGCTCAAAAAAAAAATCATAATAACTTATTACCATACTTAGCAATTGACCTCCTGTGTTGTAGAAAAGAAAGACTCTCAGATTCTGTTCTGAAAAAAATATTATCATGAATCTAATGTTAATTGTCTAATGCTGCTTAAAGCATCAAAGGTAAAGGGCCTCACCATCGACAGTTTCAGGAAAACACGCTCACTCCAAATACGTCCCCCAAACGCCTGCTGATGGCTAACACAGCTGACAGGCATAGGTTCAGAGAGTCAGGCATTTTTCACAAGCTATCTCAATTTTTACAACGTGCCTTTTTGTTCTACTTCAGAAGAAGTGTTTCTAAAACTGTTTATTGACAGTTCTCCTCTAGGTTATTCTGAATTAATGTCTGCTTTGCGACTCAAGAACTATTATCACCTGTAGTTTTAAAATGTAGCTTGTTCACAGAGGCTAATGCTTAAGTCATTCCAAATGCAGGGTTGATTCTTCAACTAAATAATAACTACTGTATCAGTGCAACCTCTCAGCACATCCAGAGGCAAGGTGACCGACCACTCACAGCCACTTACCCAATGTGATCCTTTTCAGTTGATGTTGCTCTCAATATTTTTGGGTTTGCAGCAATTATTTTGCCAAAAAGCTAACAATGATTTTCTTTTCTCTGAGTAATTTCTTCAACATCAATAATCAAACACAACTTAATTTTATTCACTATCAATATACAGCTTGATTGCTTAAGAAATAAATGAGGTGTTCAGGAAATTACCTTACGTACAGGATCATTTTCCATTTTTTGTGTGAAGAAAATCCACAAAAATAAGATGAAGTTACCTTTTAAAAATTTTGGCCTTTTGCTCACCAGTGTAGTGGGAATAATGTGATGAATGCTTTTAACCTCGTGCTAATGATGCATCCTACCCTTTGAACAGAGCTACAACTTAATGTTTACATTGCAAATAATAAGTCGTTCACACTCCTCTCCTCTGTACTTATCACTTGAAGTCCATTTGTCTTCTTTTGATATGTTTCTTGTGAAGCGATAATGTCATTGAGACGTTAGTATGTTACAGAACACTATGAGACTTTTATCACTTAACAAGTGATATAACAGGCTGGATAGATTTGCACTCTGTGTAACAAAATGATTGAGTTGAAGAGCACATGAGAACAAAACAAAAACAATAAGTCAAATAAGTCAAATGGGAAAAGTTCATTAATGAGCAGTATGCAGAAGAAATCCAAATTGTTGGTAAACACACAAAAGACAAACTCCCTGTTTACTGCAGTGTGGTACACCATCCCACATGAGTATCAAAACAATCCTTGTACTAGGTCAAGATCTCGGTATCAGTATACAATACTATACTGTATAAGTATTATCAGTATAAGTATTCCAGCTTAGGAAATTGGACAAGTTACACAATGGACATCCTGTCTCTACAGTGTCTGAAGTCTCAGCTGAGAAGTCCCAAAGCCAGATGACAGCTAAAATAAGTTCTGAAGTCATCCTGATGCATATTCACTGTCACGGCTGTGGTTTGATGTTGGTGAAGGCTGGAGTTGTCAGCCAAAAACCCATGTTAGCTTCTGCAAATGGCTTGAGAGTCTTCGGAGCTGCATGGCTGGGTTTCAAAGTCAAATCTCTCAAGAAAACCAGGTCTAAATTGTGTCATCTCTTATGATCTAGCTTAAAAGTCACATATTGTCACTTTTGCCTTAATCACAAGCCTTCCTAGAACCAAAGCAAAGGCATATGCAGTCTGGTAGAGAGGATGTTAGAGTCATACTTGAGAAAAAAAGGTAGGATAGGAATACTGTTGCAGCCATTTGGGGTTTATCTACAACACTGTTTATCTGGAACATGCAAGCGAAATAGCTACAAATCCTTTATTATGTACAGAACTGATAATCCTTTTCAATTTCATTCATTCCTTGGTAGAGAGGAGGAGGAAAGAAGTTGAAAATAACAGAAACAGAATGAAAAATAACATATTTTTAGCTATGAAAAAAACCTTATCTGAGAAAAACTTCTTTCTGCTCAAAATGTTGTTAAGCTTGAGTGTTTTAATTGCTAATAATCGTGGAGTAGTAGCAACCAGCACCCTCATGTGTTTCGCAAATCTAGACAAAAACATCCAATTTGCAACTTAGGGAGGAGGTGAGAAGCCTAGAAAAGCAACTGAGCATCACAGCAAACACTGTGAGAGATGAGGTAAAACACAGAGATTCTAAACATGGGATTGTAAGAGACATGGCAGACATAACCTGCCATACTAAACATAAGTAGATGGGAGAGGAGAGAATTCACCCCCACTCCCAACCTTAAACAAAAATGAAAACGCTCCAGAAACAAAGACTGCAAAAGTAAATTTTTCGACAGTGGAGCTATGAGAGGCAGACCCTACGAAAATACCCACGGCCATCATCCTGTGACAGACACTGCCTATTATACTAGGCAAGCAGGGAGCAAATCCCCAGGAGAACTCTGCAACTGAAACTGCTCTACTGTAAAAAGTAAAAAACACTGTCAGAATGGTTTTCAAACCTCAAAGTTCCCCCACTTGATTCTCCAAAAGTAGGAGACTCAGAGAACCATAGGAATACCCCAATGGTATTGAAGCTGACTAGAGCAAGAACATGCACTCTGGGGCCAAGGACATGGGTAGTCTGATCTCTAGAAAGATGGAAAGATCCAACTCCAAAGGTATGCATGAATCAGAGAATGTCAATAGCAGAGCCTTGGATGTCGAAATCCTCATGGGGAAAAGAGACCATCCAGTGCCCATGGGAAACTTGAGCTGGTCTGGTTATAAGTATCCTGAAGTGACAGACCAACCATGTGGAGGGTTGGAAAATCCCTAAGGGTGTTTGTTGTAGAAGTTTGCTTGTTTGTTCACAGCTGCCCAGAACCGAAATAATCACATAGAAACTATATTATTTAAAACACTGCTTGGCCAATGTCTCTAGCATATTCTTAACAAGCTCTTGCATATTAGATTAACCCATTTCTATTATTTCTATTATTTTGTATTTTACCACGATCATGGCCTACTGGCAAGGTTCCAGCTACTGACTTGCATCTTTCTCTTCTAGGGCTCCATGGTGTCTCCTGACTCTGCCTTCTTTCTCCCGGCATTCAGCTTAGTTTTCCCCTTCTAGCTCTACTCTACCCTATCACAGGTCAAGGCAGATTCTTTATTCACTAACCAATAAAAGCAACACATATACAGCAGGTTTTCCCACGCCATAAGAGAGTGCTGACCATTGTTGAGACCAGGGCAGAAACTCAACACCACAGGCAACCTGTACATCTGCACTGAACCCTTCATATCAATCAGTCCAGTCAAACAAATTTGAACTGGAGACAGAGGTGGGCAGCTCTTCAGTTAGCATAGGTTAGTATGTTAGTTAGTATAGCAAGTAAAGAAGGGTCATTCTCTAATGCTATAAGCAAGGATGCGAGTTCAACTGAAGATGTGATTATTTGTATTTCACTTATATTTTTAAATCTTTACTCTTGAATTGGTTTTAAGCTAGTTCCTCTGTTGCTCGGCTAGGCTATGTTATTATTGTCTCTGTGTATGCATGTATTGTAGAGGGAATGGTGGGCTGCGTCCTGCCACTCGCCCAGCTAGCTTTACCCGAAATAATAGCACGGAAACTATATTCTTTTAAACACTGCCTGACCCATTATCTGTAGCCTCTTATTGGCTAACTCTCATATCTTGATTAACCCATTTTTATTAATGTGTGTAGCACCATGAGGTGGTGGCTTTCCAGGAAGGATCTTAACTGCGTCCATCTAGGAAAGGAGAGCTATAACGTCTGCCTCACTGCCTTCTTTCTCCCAGCATTCTGTTATGTCTTCCCCGCCTACCTAATTTTCTGTCCTATCAAAGAGCCAAGGCAGTCTCTTTATTAACCAATAAAAATAGCACATAGACAGAAGGCCCACCTACATCAATGTATTCTACTGTATACCAAACAATTTCTCTTACCTAGAGCCCACTTTATTTTTTATCTATTTCTTCCCTTTCTCTATGAACTTTGTAATTACAATTTTTTATACTTTCAGTGATCTTTAAGCACCATTTCTTCTAACAATATCCCAATTATCCCTCAATATTCACTAGTTGTTTTTCTTACAAATTTCTATGTTGCTCTTATGCTAATTCCTACTCTTAATATAATTTTTTCATCCCTACTTTTAACAACAATATCCTTGCATCCTTCATTCTGCTTTTGTCCACTATTCTGCAAAACTTGTTGCAACTGAAGGGGCAGTTGTTCCCATGACTATATTTTCCTAGTAACCCTATTCAGAGGCTGGTAGTTGTTTCTTCAGGTGATGTTCTCTTGCTGGAGTGGTGCTGCAGATCATGGCCAGTGTCCTGAGAACATGGACTGAGGGGTTAGGTACTAGAATCCACCCTGGACCAGAGGGTGGGTAGGAATGACTCAACCCTACTAAAAGCTAGTCACACTTCAGCACATCAAAATCTTCAGCTGAAAGAACATGAATGGTTTTTATTTAAAAAAAAAAAGTATGACCAAATGTGTAAGATCCAGTGCATAAACACAAGAAACATACAAAATCAAGGCAATGTAACTGCTCTGGGAATCATCTATCCTACATTAATAGGTTCAATGGGAGTGAATTGGTGAAATACCAAATAATTCAAAAGAGTGGTTTAAAAGAATGTTCAGTGGACTTAAAGAATACACCAACTCCTGAGTTGATTCTGAGAGAATATCAATAAATTGATGAATGAAATAAGGAAGCCAATAAAAGATGTGAAAGAGGAATCCAATGGAAAAAAACTCAAGAACAATCATCAAAGTCTTGGAAGTGAATTCTTCAAACAAATGAACAAATAAATGCGCTACAAAGCCATCATAAAAGAAAAGATCAAGTGAAAGACAGGGTTAGGATAAGGTTATTGGAACATGCTGATAATAATCAAGTAAAATAACAAAGATATACAAAAAGACTATGGGAGCTCTTTGGCACAACACTGTAAATTAGATTTTCAAATTATGGCCATAGGAGAAATATAAGCTAAGGAAATAGAAAGTACACATTATACATAATAAAGGCATAGTAGGACCCCTCCCCCAATTCTAAAGGCAGAGATGCCCATCCATGTACAGGTGTCATTTAGAATGTAAAAAGACAAGACTATAAAAGAACCACCCCACATTATATTATGGTTAACCCAAAAAGGAAAATTGAGAGCTGCAGGAGAGAATCTCCAAGTCCTCAAGAAGAACAAACCTACCAGAATGACAGCTTATTTCTCAATTTTCTCTGAAAGGCAAGAGTGCATACGACAATGTTTCAAGCTCATAAAGACAGTAACTACCAAACCAATTTACATAGCTTGGCTGCACTCCACAACTGAAAGAGAAAGAAAAACTTCCCATTATAAGCAATCCACAGTTGCTAAGGTACCATTGTAGAATGTCCTACATTGGAGAGAAAAAAGAATCCATAAGATACCAGGAAAGAATAAACTATAATAAAGTGGTGGCTTAACAAACAAGAACTAGGAAAGGAAAAGAAAAAAGAACCCCAAGATAATTAGAATTAATAACAACAAACAAACTTTCATTAATGGCTCTGGATAGTAATGGCTTCAATTTCCCAACCAAGTACACATACTAGCAAATTCAAGTGAAACACAGGGCCCACTTTAGCTACAAGAAGCACATCTCATTAGCAAATAAAAACACTAAGTTAATGGTGAAAGGATAGGAAAAGGCATGCCAAGAAAATAGGTGTAGATGAAAATATAGCCACACTAATAACTGACAAATTAGACTATAAATTATTCATCAAGAAGATATGACAAACCTAAGGCATACACACTGAACCTCAACTCACAGAAAACAGTTTCATAAAACAAGTACTACTGAATGGAAGGCACAGATTAACATCAACACATTGATAGTGAGTGACTTCACCACCTTTTACTAGCCAATAGAAATGCCATCTAGACCAAAGGGAGAAAAAAGGCGAGAGAACATTAGAGTTAAATGATATCATAAATCAAATATACTTAACAGATATCTACAGAGTGTTCTACACAATACTATAGAATAGTATTGTCCTCATCAGCCTATGGAACATTTTCTTAACTAGAGCACATTTTAGAAGACAAAGCAAGTCTTAACAAATACAACAAAAGTTAAGACCATTGTCTATACTCTATACTTTATCTGATCACAATAGACTAAAACTAGAAGTCAACACCAATAGAAACTCCAGGAAATACATAAGACTTTTGGTGAGTGAACAACAGCACACTATTGAACAATGAATAACTCATCAAAGAAATCAAGAGGGCTATTTAAAATTTATAGAATTAAGTGTGAATGATAATGTGCTATAACAGAACCTGGGAGATAAACTGAAAGAAACTCTAAGGAGGAAATTTACAGCTACAAAAGCTACATTAGCGAGATTGTGGATAGGCCCTATGAAACAAGAGCAAGCCACACCCAGACCAGGAGATGGGAGAAAATAATAAAGATCAGAGCCTAAATCAGTGTAACAGAAACAACAACAAAAAAAATCAACACAAATAATCGGAGAAACAAGTAGTTGGTTCTCTGAAAAGATAGCCAAGATTGAAAAATGCTTACATAAGCCACAAGAAAGTGAGAAAACTCCCAAGCTGATGAGGTTAGAGACAAAAAGGGAAACATTGCAAAAGATACTATGAAATTCAAGAGGTCATTATGGTTTACTTGAAAACCTGTTACGATGAATTTGAATTTATCAAATATGTCATCTACTAAAACCGAACCAGAAGGATATAAACGAATAGGTCTATAGTAGCAATGAAATTGGAGCATTAATAAAAATAGAAAAATAAATAAGTTCCAGCTGAGAAGGGCTCAGTGCAAAGTTCTGTTAGATCTTTTAAAAAAAATGACATCGATGCCTCTCCAATAAACCCTTACAACTGAAGCCACCGGATTGGTGACAAAGATGTCAAAGGGATACACTGTGGAGAAGATAGGCTCTTCAAATAGTCCTAGGAACTGGATATTCACCACTGTAGGAATTAAACCAGATATATCTCTCGCTGCATCAAAATACTTTCAAGTAGATTAAAGACCTTACTAGCAAACCTGAAGCTATGCAGCTGGCAGGAAAGAAACCACAGATGTAGGCATGGGTGAGGACTTTCCTAATACGATTCCAACAGCTCACAACTGAAACAAAACATTGACTAATGGGATTGCATGAAATTGGAAAAATTTTGAACAACAAGGGAAACAATTGAGTGAAAAGACAGTACACAGAATGGATGAAAACATTTTCTGTTTATTTGACAGAGGATTAATAGCTACAATACATGAAGATCTTAAAAATTCAATAGAAGACTCACTCTAATCAGGAAATGAACTAACAAAATAGACAGTTCTCAAAAGAAGAAATACAAGTTAACAGCATACTTAGCCAGCATGGAAATAAAAATTAAAATATCATTATGAGTCCATTCAACCCAGTCACAGTGACCATCATTAAGAAAGGAATAACAATAAATGCTGGGAAGGATGTGGGAATTGAATTGGAGTGGGATTACATAACACACTGCTAGTGGTAGTATAAATTAATTTAATTACTCTAAAAATCAGCATAGAGGTTCCCCAGGAAAGAAGAAAGCAAAACTACTGTATGGCATGTCTCCACCACTCCTGGGTATACACTCAAAGGACCCCAAATCAACATAACAGAAACTTGTACATCTGTGTTTATTGCAGCACTATTCACAATTGCAAAGTTAGAGAAATTGTAAAATAGCATCAATCTAAATGTCAGCCAAAAAATAATGAACAAACGAACTTTGGAAATATATGTGCCATGGAGTTTTATTCTGATGTAAAGAAAAATGAAATTATATTATCTGCAATAAAGTTAGTGCACCTGGAAATCATCATATTAAATAAAATAAGACTCAGAAAAATACCCTATGTTTTCTGTCATACACATGCACATATATACATACATATACCTGCATGCACATATGCATACATATGACATGAATATGAAAGTGAGATTGTTTGAGAGAATGATGGAAATAGTGGAAAGGGAATAGAAGGAGGGTGGGATAGGGTGGGGTAGGAAACACGCTAAAAATCATGGTGTACATTCATGGGAATGTCTTTGTGAAACTCACCACTATCTACAGTGAATACAGGGCAATAAAATCGATCACAAATGCAAGTGTTCTGATTTTAAAGCAATGCTTGGGATTACACTATAAAATATTATTTGGTCACAAAAATATTAAATATATTAGGATATGAAACAGTTATTTATCTTCCTGATTGTGCCTTAATAGCAGTCCAGTGTCATATCCAAATGAACAGAAACAAGTCCCCTGCCCTTGATTGAACTTGCTCTTCAGCATGAGGGAGTATATGTACTGAGCACACAGTAGCACTTTTTCTGTCATTAAATCATCTTATACCGGGAGTTGGACAAGAAAGAAGGAAGAGAATGACAAAAAGGTTGTGTAGGTACTGGGTGGGGAGGGGTAGGAGCCTTCTCTGACCTTCAAAAGCCAAAAAGATGCTTTATTTAAAGAGAATTTTCCAATATATAAAATTTCCTTCCATGAATATTTTTCTTTCTTTTTTATTTCTAAAAAAAAAACTATCTTTTCTCATTTTACATACCAATTCCAGTTCCACTCCCTCCACTCCTCCTGTTCCCTTCACTTTCCCCCCAACCCATACCCCATACACTCCTTAGAGTGGGTTAGACTTCCCATGGGGAGTTAACAAAGACTTCCCGTGGGGAGTTAACAAAGTCTAGCACATTGCTTTGAGTAAGGACCAAGATCCTCCCTACTACATCTAGGCTGAGCAAGGTATCCCTCCAAAGAGAATGGGTTTCAAAAAGCCAGTACAAGCAGTAGGGATAAATCCTGGTGCCACTGCTAGTGGCTTCACAGTCTACCCCAGCCATACAACTGTCACCCACATTCAGAGGGTCTAGTTTGGTCTTATGATGGTTCCTTCCCTGTCAGGCCATCAGTTGCTGAATGAAGGTTCTCTAGCGACATTTAAGATAGTCATCAATCTGACTACAGGGCAAGGCCAGTCTGGGCACCCTCTCCTCTATTTCTTAGGGTCTTAGCTGGGGTCATTCCTTTGGATTCCTGGGAATTTCTCTAGAAATTCCGGGTTTCTTGGAATTTCCAGCCAGGTTTCTTGCTAGCCCCATAATGGCTCCCTTAATCAAGATATCTCTTTCCTTGCTCTCCATCTCTGTCCTTCCCCCATCTCAACTATCCTGTTCCCTCAAGTTCTCCTCCCTCTCCCCTTCTCCACTCCTCCCCTTTCACTCACCCTTTTACCCCCACTCTCATGCAATACACAGCAAGCTAGTAGCCAACATCAAATTTAAATGGAGAGAAACTCAAAGCGATTCCACTAAGATCAGGAGCAAGACCAGGCTGTCCACTCTCTCCATATCTATTCAACATAGTTCTTGAAGTTCTAGCTAGAGCAATAAGACAACAAAAGGTGATCAAGGGAATACAAATTGAAAAGGAAGAAATCAAACTTTCGCTATTTGTAGATGATATGATACTATACACAAGTGACCCCATGAATACTTTTTAGTGATGGGCTGATGTTGAAATTTGTTAAATGAGAGTACATAACTATGTGACAATATTCTTACTAAAGCTCTTAGAACAGGGCTCTTCTTTTCACTAAAGGAAATGACTTAAATTTAGGTTACTTATCAAAGCCACCTGCATATCTTATAATTTTGTAAATTCGAGTGAGTGATTTTGTACTTACTTTCTGTCCTAATGATACCCAGATAATGTCGGTTACATAACTAATTATATAGAATATAGCAAAATATATCCATCTGTTTCACACAGTTGGATTACTGTATGTGCTGTTGATTGAACTTCATTGCCTCACTCTGAGCTTGGTATTTAACGCTATTGAAATAAAGCCGAGGCGCAAACCACTAGCATAAAACAACAAAGAGTGTGTGTTTTCCAGCCGTGCTAGAGTAGTAGTGGACTTGCTCTTCCTGCCATTTCACTGTGACACTCGTAAAAGGCTATTCACTTGAAATTGCTAATGAAACACAAGCACTTGGTTTACAAATTATATCCTGAACCTGTCACAGAGACATTGACTCATGTATGCTGCATCATTCAATTTCTCAGTATGCATGACTTCAAATAGAAGTAAGTTAATGCTTTTATGGGATGCCTGCTCAAATATTCTCCTTTTGCACATGAATCTTTATGCAAAAGGGAAGCTTGCACGGTGAAACTGTTACTGAGCAAAAGCTAGAGTATGAATCAGTTTTCACTCCAGGCATATCTGAGCTCACGAACTTGGAATATGAAACAATTACTTATTTTGCACATTCTGTTTAAATAGCAATTCAATTTCACATTTAAATAAACAAAACAGACATCCTCCGTTCCCAATTAACTCACCGTACAACATGAACACTTGTATTCTATTGAACATAAAAACTGCATTTTTTCTGCTACTTTGTCTTTTGCTGAGTTAAATGAATAAACTTAACACAGTTGATAACTTATTTATTTCAAATTACAGATCTGCATTTCTAGAGAAAAAATTCCTAATCTTTCCTAGGCTTAGATATAACAAATGTTATGTATCATTTATAAAATAGAAATAATACTCATTCTTACAAATAAAATAGAGAACAAGCGGATAGGAGCAAAAGCTTATTTACATTAGAAACTGTTTACCAGGCAATGCCAAACCAAGAGATCAGTGTAAAATTCCAAAAGGGGTTTTGGGGAACTCTTACAAGTTGTGGTTCTTTGGGCCTTGTGATCCTGTGACTTCTTAAGATTTATTTATTTCTATGTGTGTGCTACATGCATGCAGTGACCACAGAGGCCAGAAGAAAGCTTCAGATCCCTGGAACTGTAGCCTTATGAGCAGTATGTGTGCTAGGAACCTAACACCAACCAGTCTTCTGTGAAAACATAAGAGCTCAGAACCACCGAGCTGTCTGCCTCTCCAGCCCATGATCCCATGACTTTGCATCTCACTTCGAAACTTTGTGGCTTTCCTTATGCTTTCATTGCCCAGAATTAAAAGTTACTTCCAAATTAATGTGACTGTTTTCTGTTATTTTTAAGGCAGGGATCTGTTTTGTTGTGGTGGAAATGTCCTGGGCCTTATTCATCAGTGTAGTAAATGAGAAAAAGAAAGGGGGTAATCTGTGTGCTAAGAAAGGATCTTCCTGTTACTGTGAGAAAAGAAATGGGAGGGAGGAGAAGGGAGAGAAGGAGAAACACATTGAGACATTTTTGTTTGTTTGTATATTTGGTTAGCTTTCTTTTTTTTTTTTTTTTTTTTTTTTTTTTTTTTTTTTTTGGTTCTGGATACCCTGAGAAGGAAATATATATGAAGGAATCTGTTAACTGAAAAAACTGAGGTAAGCAAGGATGAGGTGTCTTGGGTTCGGCAGAGGGAAGGAGAGGACAAGAGTGTTGCATTAGATGACAACCAGCCATAAGAGCTTGTTTGCTAAGATAGGGTACGAGCACCAGGATCTAGCACAGGCAATCAGTACTTGACACATGCAACTGAGGGTGGAACTGGTGTCCGATAAGATTTTGACACCTTAATGCTGTGATATTGCACATCTTTCTGAGAGGAAACAGGACAAAGTCTTCATTTTCTTCCTCGTTGGTTCTCAGCACTGAGCCTCCATCAGTGGTCCTCCTTACAGCTGTCTATTTCAGCTCTTCTCATAGGACAGTCATTTTGTTCTGATCCAGGGATTAAAATACAAAATTGCTAATCTTCACAATACAGCAGCCATTTCAGCTGGGTCGCATTACTGTTTAACAGGAAGAGACCCTGAAGTTCAGTGAGAGGATAACTATGTGATATGTAGATCTCATTAATCATTATTATTGTTACATGCTTAGTTACACATAGTATTTTGATTAGACTTGGAAATGCAGGTGCAGTTAACCCCTATGGTTAGCACTGAACATTTGCAGTGATAGAAAGTTAAGATGAGAAATTGAGGAAAATAATCAAAACCTTACAGTGAATTTTTACAGCTCAATATCATGGATAAGATGGAAACAAAACAAAAATGAAAAAATGAATAGTATTATGCATATTAAGAATGTTCTTTTAAAACATTGAAAAGAAAAAGTTGACCTGAAAATAAAAAATAATTGTCCTTTCCATCAAATTGAGAATGTTGCTATTCATGAAAGTATATTTAGACCTAAATAAAATCCCAAAGGTTACACTAGGCAAAGGATAGTGTTTCTTATCATTTTTGTTCCCTATTTCAGCTTATTTTCTTTGGCTTTAGCTGAGCATTGTGGGTAGCTGTTATTTTGTAAACAGAAAAGCATATTGCAGGTCTGCAAAATATAAAATGAACATAGTTTTTTGAGTAGCTCATTCCACCAGATTCTGACATTCTGCCTCAACACCACAGACTCCAGTTTCTGGCAAACATTGTTTTTATAATTTCTAAAACATGAAAGTTTTATATTAGAATATTAATTCTCTTAACTCTGTACAAAGTAACTCTACCAATATGTATATATAATATATATTACTATGTATTATATATCTGTGTGAAAATAAGAAGTGATTTGTAATAAATGTTTTATTACTATAAATTTTAGAACAGCTATATTGCTCAGGAATGGCATGTCCTGAAGTAATTAAGTGGCGAGGCTAGGAAGAGCGGCTGTAAAATATGCATTATGTTCTGTGACATTTTGTATAATTTCATACACAATGCTGTATTTTCATATTCTTTCCCATCTGAAAACTCAGCACTTTCCCTGCAGAAAGAACGATGACATAATGGTCTAAAAAGTTTAGAATGCACAGAAATAAGGAGCGCATTTCCCAATCATTTTACTGTGGTTTGCTGACTTACAATATATGTTCTAAAAGGAGAACCAGAAAGCCAACTGCATTTAGATTCTGAAACCCCCAAATGAAAATTCCTGAGAATGAAATTGTCAGTAACCAGGATGGAAGTATTTTACATCTTTGTCCAAAATCCATCCTCCACTCTTGTAAATGGTTGAGGTGCCTTTTATAGTGACCAACACAGTGCTAGATGTTACAGTAAACATTGCTTAACTAACCCTTCATTACATCAAAAAAAAAAAAGTTTCTACAGCTGAAAGTCATTTTTTTTCATAGTGGTGTGTAGAAATGGAGCTGCGGGGCAGGCCTGCTTTTCTCCTCACCTGGTTCCCGCACGGCTAGCTTAGTCCCAGAAATAATAACACATAAGTTATATTCATTTAAGCACTGCCTGGCCCATTATCTCTTAGAGAGTTAGTTACTGACTAACTCTCATATCTTGATATTAACCCATTTCTAATAATCTGTAGCACCACGAGGTGGTGGCTTACCGGAAAAGATTTAGCATGTCTGACCTGGTGG
Organism: Myodes glareolus; assembly: GCF_982192425.1. Taxonomy (NCBI): domain Eukaryota; kingdom Metazoa; phylum Chordata; class Mammalia; order Rodentia; family Cricetidae; genus Myodes; species Myodes glareolus. The sequence goes on from NC_142032.1 coordinate 29,017,404, forward strand.
CTGGCTCCATGGCGTCTGGCTCATAGCCCTCTTCCCAGCATTTTGTTCTGTTTATTCCGCCTACCTAATTTTCTGTCCTATCAAGGGCCCAAGGCAGTCTCTTTATTGACCAATGAAAATAACACAATAGACAGATAACCCTCCTCCATCATTTCCCCTTTTTCTGTTTAAACAAAAAAGAAAGGCTTTCATTTTAACATAGTAAAATTACACATAACAAAACAGTTATCAAGCAAGAATTACAGTCACAATATTTATAACTATATCATAATAATGGAAAACTATAATTACTATTATCCATTCTTTAACTCCATCAAAGGCTCCAGAAGGATATATTACCTAAGTAAGCATGAAGTGAGCAACTTCCAAAACTCTAGAAATGACAGAGACATCTCGCTGCCTGGACAGTTACCCAAAGTTCCTCTGTATCGTTGGGGCACCCATCTTCAGCCTTCAGGCCCATAATATCCAGAGACATTTTCATGAAGCAGGAAATTTCAAAGGCAATTCAGTCACTATCTGCTGTGTCCTGCAGAATGTCTCGCAGACTCTTTCATGAATCAGGAACCCCGAAATATCATCTCACCTTTAGGCAAGTTCAGCAGTCCTCTCTCTGTGGGTTCTCTGTGTCCAGTTTATACAACAGTCCAGGCAAGAACAGTTTCTTGCCCAAATGGCTAACCAATTCCATAAGGAGCCTCTTCGATGCCCTTCTTCCTCTTGAAGTAGATTGGTGCTGCCAGGAGCAGACGTGTCTCATTGTCATGAAAAGTCCTAAGTTATTAAAACATTAAATGCCATGCTCTGTAGTCTTTGAAAGATATGAATGTCTTATCTGAAATATATCTGTGCACTTCTAGAAAATCAGACTAACATTACTACAAGCTTGACTATTATCGATGATTATCCATTAATAACCTATATTTTTAATTATACATTACATTTTTAAAATGAACTACACAATCACAATACATCAGTCAAGATCAGAAATATATATACATATAACAAAATTGACCTTAAAATCCATACCAATGAAATTATTCATATCTATATCATATCCCCCTTTAAATGTAAAAGAACATTTATAAACAATATTTGGGAATATGGACGTGGTGAAAACTTGTTGCTATAGAAACAATTGGATGTCATTTTAGCTTCAAGGAAGCTTCAGAGAGAGAGGAATGGGGACTGAGTCTGTAATACGGTGATTGTTAGAAAATCAGAAGGTTCTATGAAGAGCCAACTGTGGCCACATCTTCACAGCTAAACACTCTTTCACTTTGGTCCCTGGGGAACAGGAGGAGAAAGGTAATAGATGCAGGAACCAGAAAAGTAAATGTCTTTTTATTTTGCAATTGTTCTTTATAATTACAGGGGTTGAGAGTCAAAAAGAAAACAAAAGCAAGCAAGCAAACAAACAAACAAAAAACACCAAAAACTACCTCTTCCTGGTGTCTGAGGAGAAAACAGAGAACTCAATTCACCATGTATGCTGACAGCAGGCTCAGTTTGGGCCTTCCCAGTGCCATGCCTTTAGAACAGAGTCTGACCAGTGTCGGGGATCACCCGTTCAACCAAAACAGCTACGAAGTTGCTCCTAAAACTCAGCCTCAGCTATGTGCATCACCACTAGGGGAAAACTAAGATGAATTGGGATTAATTAAATGGTATGCTATATATAAGCTAGAGGTACTTCTGTGTTCTTTTCTTCACACTTAAACAGCATATAAAGTACTGACTATTGGGATCTCATATCTAGGAAGTATGTAGATAAATTAGTCCTGCTTGATGGGAAATGTATTTCCCTAGAACACCAATGCTTTTGAAATTCATCCCACGGGCTGACAAGAAAATCTGTGCATAACAACTCGATATAATTTACATGCTAAATGTTTTTATTTGGGCAATAGTATTCTCAGCAAGCATGTGAGTTTAAAAATAGCTTAATCCTAAAATTTTCAGCATAATAAACCTCAAATGATCATAATACAAAACAGAGAAACTCGTTTTTAATGATACTTATGCAATTCTGGAATAAAATTAACATTAAGAAAAGTAGACAAGTGTGGTGATACACACTTACAACTACAATACTCTAGGAAGCCAAGGCAGGAGGATCACTAGTTTGAAGCTACCCTTGGTGGTAGGAAAATTATCCGAAATACAGGTTTTCATTCATTTCCAAAGACAAATACCTAAATATTCAGCCTTCTAAGGCAAATTTCTTTCTTTAAAATCCACAGATTAGGTTTTCAAAAATATTAACTCACCTCCAAACCTTTGGCATGCATGATAATCCAATAAGTGCTCATTTTGTTTTTGCCCTCTGCTCTGAGACCCAAAGTGTCCTTCATGAGTCACAAGATACTGTTAATATGAACTACGCTGATGTGTCAGGACATCAGAATGTCACCAGGCTGTAATATAACTCGGTGGTAGAGTATATGTTTAGCAAGTAAAAGGTCTTGGTTGGATCACCAGTGTGTGTGTGTGTGTGTGTACACAAACACGAAAGATGCACTCAGAAACACCCAAAAAAATTCAAAAGTCAATTGCTATTGAGTTTTTTCAGTGTTCTTTTTATACACTAGGTATTGTGTTAAGTACTTTCTATTATCTAATTTCATTTTTGAACAGTCCTTTAGGGTGGGCGCTATTATTATTCTCATTTTACAAGAAAACAGATGCTTGGAGAGATTAAGTAACTCGACTAAGGTCATACAGATGTCAGAACCAAAATTCAAACCCAGATTTTTCTGGCTCCAGAGATGCCTCTCAGGATAAAAGAAATATTTCCCCAGGGAACTCCTACATCGCTGTAACTGCTGAAGTCTGTCATCAATAAACTCTAGATTTATGGCTTGCCAAAAGTACTTCTGAAACTGTGCTTCCAGGCTTAATGATTGCTCTGCCTATGGGGTCCAAGTGCACACTCAATTTATTCCAGGTGAAGTGAAGGGAGACTGCCTCTGTGATGGTTTCACACAGGAGGAGTGACTCGTGAGCGGTAAATTGTGCTGGCTTCCTGTGGGGACTATTTATGGAAACTTGGTCTTTTGGTTCTATTCCTACATCCACTTTAAGTACAGAAAGACCAGTTATCCTGGCTAAGATACCATTATCTTTGTGTATCCACAGACCTGGATGGCCTGATCTTAGGAATTGAATCAGTATAGTTACAGGACAAATCGCCCTCCTAACTTCCTCTGCCCATGAGCAGTCCTTTCCATAAGGTGGTAAATCAGAACAGGAGCGGTGCTCTGTAATTAGCTTCAAGCAACAAACTTGTGATAGGACGTTGAGGCTTTGAGTAAATGTCAGCATGAACAACATTGCCATTAACTACAACATTGGGAATGGGCACACAGTAATAGTGAGCATGAGTGCTTTATTATCAACATCACTGCATCCATTATCATGCCAAAATGTCAGCATCAGGTGAAGAGGACAACACTGGAAAGTAGAACCACTCTATAACAAGAGTTGAGACTTCATAAACTATAAAACACTTTCACTCGTCATACTGCAGAGCCGATGATTTGACCTTAAGATGTTCATTGCTGCCATTCATAAGATAGAAGGTTATGTGACTGTGCTTGGGTGCTTTCCTAGAAGAAACTTGAAAAGCATGTGTGTAGTACAATTCACTCAAGGTCCCAGCAAGAAAGACATTATCTCTGAATGCTTCTGACTTCAATGTCTTGTTGCAAGTCATTTACCAAACCCTGGAATGGTTAAAGCAATCAGTAAAGGAAGTTGTAGCATCTAGGGACTAATAACAGCAGGAAGCCATTACCTCCAGTTCTCCTAAATGAGTGTGGGAAAGATAGGTAGCCAGTGCCCCAAGAGGGTTGGAAACAGGAGGGAAAGCCACCTAAAAGGAATGTCATTGTGGAAGGGTCAGCAGTGCCAGTACGCAGCAAAGCAGACCAAACAGGAGGGATCCGTATTTATCCGTAGTCACTGTCATTCTGTACCGCCACACCCTTCTATGTTTCTAACTGGCCAAAGGCTTCCAGAAACCAGAACTGGTGGGAATTCAGATTCTAGAGGGTCAGTGGTCCTCGCTCCAGATGAACATTTCTGGTTTCTAATTGTTTAAATGCAAAGAGTGAGGGAGAAGCAACACTTTGATTGCCAGCATACATATTATAACGTCATATAATACTAAGAAACAGATAAGACCTAAAGAAAGTTATATAACATACAATGAGTGAAAAAATCCCCATAATATCCATTATTAAAACTCATAGTAGTAACATGAAAAATAAAATTGGTCAATTAGCAAAGTGATGTGAACAGTTTGCAAAGCTGAAAGTACATGCTTGCTACAAGGTATCTGAGAGATGTCCAATCTTATTATATTAAAGTCAAAATAAAATGTCTAGTTCCTTTCATATAAGCAAGGGCATAATAAAATGGTTCTTTCCTGTACCATTAATGGAAGCTATAAATTGGTATAGCTTTCTAAACATTAACACTCGTTCTGCTTCAAGTCTGGGAGGTATAATTAAAAACATAGATAAAGATCTATACATAAAAATCTTTATAATGGCTATGATCACAGAAGAAAGAAACAAGGCCCGGCATTAAGGAACAGCATCCATTTCACCATTAAAAGTTATATTCACAGGGAAGTCGTCTGCCACATAGCAAACAAAAGCTTATAGTCTGCAAAAACTGTGTGTCTGACATGTTCCTCTTTGAGGAAAGCCAGGAAGGTAGAAAGGAAAAGTATTATCAAAATGCAATTGTTGTCTCTCTGGGTTCTGACAACAGAGTGATTTTTTCCCCCATTTTATATTCTATGAAGTTAATGAATCTTACATGAGACTGTCTTCATTAATAGTTGTCAATGCCATAAAAGAATGAGCCAGAGAACTGGACATGCAAAGCCTGCAAGATACAGTTCTTGTCTCAGGTTATTTATAATCTAGTTCTTGATTGTATGTTGTGATTGTTTAATAATAATTATCATTTAATTAGGGCATATAAAATAAAATAGCAGTCTCTGTATTCTTCAACTGTGCTCTTTTCCTCACACCAACTTCTTCCCAAGCCAGAATTAACTTATCAGAGTCATCAGCCAGACTTAACCCTATCAGACAACTTCAAAAAAAATTCTAGCTTTCAGGAAAATTGCATATATTTTCTATGTTTTATATATATATATATATATATATATATATATATGAGACAGTTTTCAGAACCTTGAAGTAGGATACTAGGTAAAGATTTATAAACAGAGATATAAAAGTGCTATCGTTGAAAAAAATAATAAACTCTGAGAAATCTTTACATAAAGCCATACTGTTAAAAGAGGAAGGGATGAGCCTCTGAGGAGAAAACTCTTGCATTTCTCTTGTAAGAATTGCATATAGAATTGTCACACAGTGATAAAAGAAAGTCAGACAATCCTACATGACATTAGGGCCCACTCATCTCAGTCCAGATGGATGGACACTCAGTTATAACTTCAGGATGCATACACATACACTTATATGGATGGACATAATGTATATATCTTATATATGTACATAAGATATTCTATCTAAAATGGAACTATCTCTGGCTTCCTCCATTGTTATAGCAAATCTAAAATTACTGCAATAGCCATTTAGTTCCATTTCATCCTTACATGTTTATTGTCTTCTCCTTTTCCCAAAATTACAGTTATTTCAACAGAAACTATATCATGTGTGTCTTTGACTGCCAAAGCAGTAGTAGCTTACCATGTCAATCAGAGTAGAATCCTCTAGGGAGCCATATGTTTGACAGCTGAAATGGCACACCATCCTCACCTGTAAAATGTCCCCTTATACTGCTTTTTCTTTATTGCTTATTCTCCATTTACCCGGCTCTGCATTTTAGAATTTGCCCCTTGACTAACAACATGAAAGCTAAGTGGGAGCCTCTACTTTTTAGATCTGCCTTAAACCCCGCACATCAACTTGAGAACCTGGTATAGGGTAGGCAATCACGGTGGATGAATATTTTGCCACCAAGAACAGAAAAAAAGAGTATATATTATCAGCCTTCCCTTCTCGAGTACAAAACTAGAGGAATGAGTCACAATAGGAAACTAAAAAGATGAAATTACTTAATGTTACTCAGGCATACTGTCCAAGTCTTCTCTTCTTGCCCTTTTCTCCTCTCTTTTCCAAATGTCAACCTGCATGTGCACAAATGCTCACAAAGGCGCACACACAAGGGTTGTCCAGTAGGACAGTTCCCTAAGTCAGGAACTCTTATCTTCCTTCTATCTTTTAGTCCTTTGACTCTCATTACAATAATAAAATGTCTCTTAATTTATATGCAGAAATATATAAAATAATAGATGATTTGAAAGTTATATAATACGCAAATTCACATTGCATAACTGTAGAGATTATGTAATCCCATTGACTCACAATTAAATGAATATGGCGGATGGTGGCATTCAAGTAAAAGTTGATGATATAGAAATTATGCCCTTTCACTTGAGCCTTGCTTTGTCATCATATGTCCTTTTTCCTTAGAGACAGAGCCTCACTATGTAACCCTGGCTGTCCTGGAACTCCCTATGTAGATTCAGATCACCTCAAACTTACAGATCTGTCTGCCACTGCCTCCAGAATTCTGGGAATAAAAGTATGCACCATGCTTGGCCCTCAGATTTTTTTATATACCATGATACTTGATAAATTATTATTTTGCTTTCTGGAATATATACATATGTACATACATATTATTTGGAATCCTTTAAGGTTAGTTCCTTCAGTATAAAAAGGTTTTTCTTTTTTCAAACAAAATGGGACAGGCTTTTAGGTCTGACCTGCATTTCAAAGACCAAAAGCTTGACATCCTAAAGGTGACAGTTTTGATAAGTGAGTCTGTTGAAAATTAGATTGTTTCGGTCAGAAGTCTTAGCTCCCATGCCCCATCAGACATGGGTGTTTATGGCTGGTTGTCTTCTCTTTGTATGCCAATTACCTATTCAAAAGACTACCCAAGGGGATTTGCCACTTGACAGATTGTTTAAAATTTAGCTACATGTGAAAATATGGTAGAGGTGAGATTCAATTAGGCTGTCAATCCACTTGACCCCTTTAGCTTTAGTTTTAAAAAATCCTTCAGACCTTTATAGGTTCTCAATAGTTCACAATTTTGTTTGTTTGATTGATTGTTTGTTTTCATTTTTCTTAATTAAAAGATTGTTTGTTCGTGCTTTTAATTCCACAATTGGGAAATTTAAGAAAATGATCTTAATTTCTGGAATTTACAACACGCACCTCTTCTCTTTCAGAAAAAAAATAAGCTTAGTTTGATGTCAAGCCATAGCTTGAAAAGTGAATCACATAAATAAAAATAAGAACCCCTCATTCTCAGATTTTAATGGGGCCATTGTCAGATGAACATCTGTTAATTAAGCAGGTAAAACTTTTTAGTAAGAAAGAAAATGATGTCTGAAAGAAATAATAAGCTTTTACTTATGGATTTTTCTTTTTTATTGTTTTTATTGTGCTATACATTTTTCTCCACTCCTCTCCCTTCCTTCCCATTCCCCTTCTACCTTTTCCCATGTTCCCCATGTTCCTGATTTACTCAGGAGATCTTGTCTTTTTCTACATCCTATTTAGATCCATGTAAGTTTCTCTTAGGGTCCTCTTTGTTGTCCAGGTTCTCTGGAGTTGTGGATTGTAGGCTGGTTTTTCTTTGCTTTATGTCTAAAAGACACTTATGAGAGTACGTATTATATTTGTCTCCCTGAGTCTGGGTTACCTCACTCAATATGGTTATTTCTTAGATCCATCCATTTGCCTGCAAATTTCAAGATGTTATTTTTTTTATTTCTGAGTAGTGCTCCATTGTGTGTGTAAATCTACCACATTTTCTTTGTCCATTCTTTGGTTATGGGGCATCTGGGCTGTTTCCAGGCACTGGCTATTACAAATAATGCTGCTATGAATACGGTTGAGCACATGTCCCTGTGGTATGAATAAGCTTCTTTTGGGTATTTACCCAACATAGTAAAAATGGCAATTTTACCAAGTAATCTGCAGGTTTAGAGAAATTCCCAGCAAAATTCTTCAAAGACCTTTAAAGAACAATACTCAATTTCATTTGGAAAAACAAAAAATCCAGGATAGCCAAAGCAATCTTACACAGTAAAGGAACTTCTGGAGGCATCACCACCCATGACTTTAAACTCTACTATAGAACTACAGTAATGAAAACAGCCTGGTATTGGCATAAAAACAGACAGAAGGACCAATGGAATTGAACTGAAGACCTGGATATCAATCCACATACCTATGAACAGCTGATTTTTGACAAAGAAACAAAAAAATATAAAATGGAAAAAAGAAAGCATATTCAACAAGTGGTGCTGGCATCACTAGATATCAACCTGTAGAAGAATGCAAATAAGTCCATGTCTATCACAATGCTCAAAACTCAAGTCCAAATGGATGAAAGACCTGAACATAAAACCAACCACACTGAACCTCGCAGAAAAGAAAGTGGGAAGTACACTTGATTACACTGGCACAGGAGACCACTTCCAAAATATAACCCCAGTAGCACAGACACTGAGAGCAACAATTAATAAATGAGACCTCCTGAAACTGAGAAGCTTCTGTAAAGTAAAGGACATGGTCAACAAACTTTTATTTTTGAGTGTAAAATAACCATATATGTCTGAGAAGAAAGCAGTGTTGGGAGTTTGTTCTGAAATCACAGTCAGCAGGAACAGGTCAAGGGAATAAACTGTAGAACTACTACAGTTCTATAATGGGAAGGTGACAGACTAGCAAATAAATGGCTTAGGCATATTGAAGGGGCTACAGCCTCCTCACCTATAACATGGGAATAATACTCAACCTTAAATATTATTATTATACTTACGTGAAATGTTACGATAATAATTAGCAAAAGCATCCAACTCATAGTTAAGTAGCAAGTTTATAAAATCTATAATGTTGCCAGACAGTCCATGGCCAGCAAATAGGATATGAAACTAGAGAAACAACTGAGAACCAGATTTTGAGAGACTTGATTGGGAGTCTAATGAACTCAAACCTTCATCTTACTAAATGCAATTGTGCCAGCATTAGTAAACATTCTGGAAAAAAATAAAACAAAGAGCATCTTACGTTACCTTTGAGAATTCATGGTGAGCAAGACAGGACTGCAGGGCAGACTTGGGGCTTGTGTGAAGGAACTTTGGATTGATGACTAAAGGGAAAGATTATATATTTGAGTTTGTGTTTTGTTTTTTCTTCCACAGTAATTAGTGAATTCCAAAGGCAGCAACTGGCATCTGTGAGCTATTCCTCCCGCTATGCTCTGGGTCTCTTTTATGAAGCAGGCATGAAGATTGACGTCCCTTGGGCTGCCCAGTACATCGCCAGTAATCCCTGTATACGCTTCATCTCCATTGATAATAAGAAGCGCAATATAGGTCAGTACTCCCGTTATTTCCGTTGAACACAGTAATGATGGTGGGTGTAGGTTGAGAAAAATGTTGTTTAATTGAGTGTTGCCATTCTGAACAGAGCAAGTGTTTAACTCCAAGCCACAGGGGATAAAACATAATGTCACATTTGCTCAGTCATGAAGTACACAGTGAAACCAGAAAGGTTTTCCAGAAAATCTTTTACCACGTGGTTTGTTTTATTGAGTTCATAAAAATACTGTCAGAAGGTCTAGGATTGCAAAATGGCCTGGGTTCTCTTGCTTTAATTTGTATATGTGTATATGCAACATTTCTCTCTTTGTCTGTTTTTGGAGAGATTCCAGTGGGTTATTTTGTTTAGGCTTTTTAAATTTGGTAATTGGTGACCTTTCACTTGCCCAGCTATATTAAAAGGGAAATTTTACCATGCTATAAAAATCCATCAATTCTGTAATATTTTGATGTCTATGTACATTTCATCTTTTTTAAATGGAGTAAAATTGGTTCATATACAATATAACTAGCGTGCCCGGCAAATGTCTCATGAGAACCTTTCTAGGATTCAGTGAACTCCACACTCTACCTTTTGGTTAAAGATAGTTCTAAAACTTAAATTTGATTTGTAAGACCATGTGTTGTAGAGGCATGATCTTTTAGAGTTTCAGGTCTGCACAGCACGTTCTGGGCCAGCCAGAGGTACAGAGTAAGTCAGGGAAAACACACACATACATGCTGCACACACACACACACACACACACACACACACACACACACGGAAGGAAAGAAGTGAGGAGGGAGGGGAGAAAAAGAAAGGAAGGAAGGAAAGAAGGAAGAAAAGTTGAATCACAAGGAAAAGGTAACTGATTTCAGAGAAAAGTGTGTGTATTCATATCCATAGCATTGTGGTAATGTCTAAGGTAATGTTTTCCATAAATAACCTGTGATTATCTAAGGTGATAGACCTCAACAAAAGGAATCATGGTTGAATTTGTTACAGCACTTCACTGTACAGCAACGCTCTCAGTGGCCCCTTAGTTGGAAATTTTGCCTGATAAAATCACCAACTCATGTCTCTTGGCTTGTCAGAAGTTCATGATAGGCCTCAGCTGGAGTGTTTTCTCTATCAGAGCACACAGTCCCAGAAAAGATGTTTCTCTTATAACTTGAAACTCCCCAAGGGCTGTGCTGCTTATGTTAGCATAAGACCACATCTCTATGTGATCAGCAGTTAGGAACTGCCTGTAACAGCAATGGGCATTAGCTGTGAGGTATAGCCATACCAACTCTACACCCGTGTGTTCTGGGGAAAGGCAAATAATCCCTGATCTTCTCAAGTTATATATCATGACTTAGACATTATCTTTGTGTGTTACTTTATAAAATAGGATATCTATGAGGATATATAATCAGCTGTATGTAACAAAAACATGTTTAAACAACATAAGATAATTTGTATGATTTACTATGGACAAATGACACATTTCCTACATTGATGTGTTGGTGACATAGGGAGTCTCTCAGTGGTAGAACATTTGTCTAATATATACAAAGATGTAGGTCCAACCCTCGCACAAAATAAAAAGGAGAAAGAATTCATAAGTAAAGCCTATGCTGCTCAGTGTTTTTATCACCATGGCAAATACCTGAGTGATATGAGATTCCCCTCTGTATACTCTGTATACCATTGGTTAACAAAGAAGCTGCTATGGGCCTATTGCAATGCAGAATAGGGCAAGGTGGGAATCCCAAGCAGATAGAGGAGGAGAGAGTAGGCCAAGTCAGGCTGAAGCCACATAGTTGCCCAAGGAGACAGACGCCGGATGCTGGATAGAGCCTTACTGGTAGGCCACAACCATATGGTGATACAGATTAAAAGAAATAAGTTAATTTAAGACATAAGAGCTAGCCAATAAGAAGCATGAGCTAATAGGCCAAGCAGTGTTATAATAATACAGTTTTTGTGTGATTATTTTGGGTCTGAGTAGCCAAGAACGAATGAGCATTCTCCATCAAAACCTGAGAGATCAACTTAAAAGGAAGAAAACTTGGCTGATGATTCCTAAGGTGTCAGTCCATGGTCTAGTACCACTGCTCTGGGCTTGTACTGAAGCAGATCATCATAGTGTGTGTTCTTTCTTGTGCCAGTTCTAGATGCTAATTGTGTGTGTGTGTGTATGTGTGTGTGTGTGTGTGTGTGTGTGTGTTTAGAGGGAGTCTCAATATATAACCCCAGATGTCTTAGAACTCTCTATGTAGACCAGGCTAACATGGAACTCCATAGATATCATCCTGACTCTGCCTCCAGAGTGCTGGAATTAAAGGCTATGCCACCATACCCAAGCTATATTCCAATTTTTTATATGTATGCATTTGTGTAGTAGTGATTGGGGATATAGGATATGAAACTAGAAAGGGAACCATGAGACAGAAAAAAAATACAGGATTTAATAAGGAGGAGACATGGAAAGAGTCATACAGCATGAGACATGAAAGTAGGAACTACCAGAAACAGAATAGTACAAGTAAGAAAGAAAGAAAGGAAGAAAGAAAGAAAGAGAGAAGGAGAGAAAATAAAAGAAAAGAAAAGAAAAAGAAAATAAACCAGGGAAAGGAGCTAGAAGGGATGGAGATAAAAAAACATACAAACATACAAAATACGTATGAAAATGTCATATGGATACCTCTTACTTTGTATGATAGTTCTTAAAAAGAGTGTATGGCAGAGCAAAAGTATCCACCTCATAAGGGCAAGATGCTGAAGTAAGGAATGCAGCACTGGCTGGCTCCTTCATCCTTTCTCTTTTACTTCTCCTGGTTATCTGGCCTATGTCTCCTGCCACTCTGTAACTCATCTTCAGAAGCATCCTTACAGACATATCCACAGGTGTTCTACATTAATCCCTGGGTCAATTCTCATTCCAATAAAATTGGTAGTAGGTATTAATCATTACAAAGCACAGGGATTTCTATTTGGAGATTCAGTTCAGGTACTAATGATTACATGGAGTCCTAAGGGTGGTATCCTAGCCCAATAGGATAATGGCCTTCGGAAAGCAAAACAGAAACTCTTCCCTTCTCTCTGTGATACTTTTAAGTACTAAGGGGAAAACTTATGGCAGTGACAAAGCAAGACAGCAGGCACCAGCAGATTGGAAAGCAAGCCCTCACCAGGAATCAAATCAACCAATAACTGGATTGTAGGGTTCTCAGGCTCCAAAACTGAGCAAACTCCATTTATGTGATTTACTCAGTCTCCTTAAGGTCTCACATCCATCCTTTTTATCTCCAAGTTCCAGGGATCAAAGCTAGGGTCTTGCACATTCGGAGCATAGCAACACACTTAGGAATAATCAGTACAGCCTCTGCTCCTTCCAGAGAATCTGTCCAGTTCTTTAATGTACCCATTGCATATTGGGTCAGAATTGCTATGTGTACCAATTCCAAACCATGTGTGATAGCTTATCAATCGATAAGAATATCATAAGTCTGAAGTAGGGAGAGTATCATATGCCAAAATCAAATATACTCCTGGAGCTGGTATCACAGTCATGTTTGCCATTAGAAGGATCACTACCTGAATAAAGTAAGGTTCTGTTATAGAGAAAAGAAGAAGGCATGCTGATGGCTATGTGGCCCTCACTACTTCCTTCCATCTTTAAGCAGAGTTGCATCTTATGTGGGAGGTAAAGTTCTAAATTTATCGTAAAGGAAATGGATCACATATATTCAGAATTACCTTTTAAAACTCATAAAAATACATGATAGTTTTGAGAATGGCAAAAATCAGTAAACTTCATTGTGGTGGGTTGAAAGAAAATGGCTCCCAAAGGGAATGGTGCTATTAGGAGATTTTGGAGTAGTAGTGACTTTGTTGGGGGAAATGTGTCACTGTGGGGTTAGACTTTGACATCTCCTGTGCTCAAGCTACACACAGTGACACAGTTCACTTTCTGTCACCTGTGCATCAAGAGGTAGAACTTTCAGCTCCTTTTCCAGCACCGCTCCTGACTGCATGTCCCCTACAATAAAGATAATGGACTAAATCTCTTAACTATAAGCCATCTCAATTAAATGTTTTCCTTCATGAGTTGCCATGGTCATGGGTGTCTCTTCACAGCAACAGAAACTCTAAGATACAACCTTTTTGTACCATTTCAGTAGATTTATGTTTCCTCGAGTGAGATTGGATTAAATAGCTGGGTTGCATGTAGAGGACAGGGGGTGTTTTCTCCTGGGAAAGTCACCCAAGAAGAAGAGGAAGAACCTATCTCTGAACAGATTAAGTTTTCTCTACAAATGAGGTGGGAGGGTGTTTGAAAGCACCCACACAACACCGAAGTGATCATTTATAAAACTGAATGGGTCTGAGAAAGCAAAACATAATATCAAGAATCTCTCATGGTTGTCAATTTTTGCAATAATAAGTTTCTCTTAATATCAGCCACCGCACAATTTTAAAGCCAAGGTACCAGAGAAGTTAGAAATCATATTTGTTATGTACCTGTTGTGGTGGTGTTCCAAGTTGCCAAGGAATACCTGCCTTCTTTTGTCAACTACACGGAAACTTATCTTCTCTGGTGTGTGCATTAACTTGTATAAAGCCTATAGTAACAACTTTTCTTAACAAAGACTCTAACCACCTTCACTTCAGCTGTTTTATTTTTTTATCAGGACCCAGAGTACTAAGTGTGCCAAGCTGACTTAACACAATATAAATGCTTTTATAGTGTAATCCCATGTGTTTTAGCATATTAACATTTAACTAGTGGAGTAAGAGATATGTGTTGTCGTAGTTGTTTCTCTAACACCACACTGTATCTGGCCTTTGGTGGGTTTTCCTGAGTGAAGGAGTAGAACACAAATAATGGAGGAGATATGTGTGTTCTGTCAGGGTAGAGCAATGTAAATGTAAACAGGATACACAAACTTACCAGAATTGAGAACAAAATGCAGTAAGTCTCCAGGGACAGAAGATTAAAAAAATGCCCCAAACCTATAAGGTTAGGGCATATTCATTTGACAGGTGTTGGAAACCGGCAGTAAGTGCAGAACACCACAGCCAGAACCAACTTTCCTTTTAAGTAAAGGAAGGAAGCTCCAAGGTGTACGAGACCCAATTTCAAGTGCCAACAGTTTGAGTATAAGTCAGTATTGATTTGTGTTCTCAAAATGTATTCTGGGGACACTGGCTCCTTGGGTGCTCTTTTTCCAATGAGCTTTGTTATCAAATCAGTTTGTTGACATATTTAGAGACTTTCACAAAATACTTTATTAAAAGAGATTTCTATAGAATAGACACTTTTATTTATTCAAGAATTTTCCAAATGTACTGAATAATGGGTCATTTGAAGGTACATCAAACCTATGAAAAATTTTCAGTATATACCTAATAAATCCCAACTTGATGTTATCTTTTGTTTTTCCTATGTGGCAGGAACATCAGATCAGATAGGTCTGGTCCTGAAAGCATTCAGTTTTATGAAATTAGAATCTAAGGTATTATAAGTTTTAAAATGCCTTTATCATTTTAATAGTTTGGATTTTGAATGTCTCCTAAAGACTAATGTGTTTAAGAGGCCTAACCCTCACTTGGGAAGAGATGTAAACATAAGAAGTTGGGACCTAGTCACTGGGGCTGTGCCCTTGAAGGGGATACTGGGACCCCAGCGCTTCTTTTTCTCTTTATTTTGTTTCCCAGTCATGAGGTCTGCAGCTCCAGCTGTGGTGCGCGCCCTTCCCACAAGCCCAATAGCAATGAAGTCAAGCACCACGGGCCAAAACCTCAAAACCTCTTAGCCAATGTAAACCTCAGATTTTATTATAATATTATAATGAAAAGCTCACTAACTCACTTCAATGATTTTTGAAATTATTTTTAAGATTAATGATTAAGATTAAGGTTAATGTGGGAGAACTTCATAATAAAATTAAGATCTAGGTTAAAATTGTTCTGAATCAGTCTAGCAATATGCTCTAGCATGAACCTGTACTTATCAGATTATTTTAAATAGCAAACACATGTAAACCTTTAATGACATAAGTATGACAGATGTTTATTTCTTGATCAGCCCAAATGGGTATTGATTGGTAGGTATCTTTCTTCAAAAAGTTTCTTTAGACAATAAACATTTAAGGACATGGAAATGCCAGTCATCTGGTTTGATCCTTATATGTTGTACATCTATATCAAATTATCACTGTGTCCCATAAATAAATGCAATTAGTATATGCAGTTAAAGATTTTTTAAAACATGGTGGAAATATTGCTCAGTGGTTAAAAGCACTGACTACTCTTCCTGAGGACCTGGGTTCAATTCCCAGCATCCATATGGCAGCTCACAACTGCTAACTCCAATCTCAGAGGATCTGATGCCTTCTTCTAGTCTCTATGGGCACTGCATACACATAGTGCCCAGATATACAGGCAAGCAAAGTTCACATACACAGCAAATAAAAACTTTTAAAAGGTTTGTGGATATTTAAGAATATTAGAATAAAAAGTAAATTATTAATGGACAAAGAGTTCTCTATCTTTCGACTTACTATCTCTACAGGCATCCAATAAATTGATGGGGGAAAGGGAAGGGTAGATCTACAGACAATATACATTAGGTAGGCTCACATTTTGTTAATTAGAGCACAATGAAGTCAAGTTGGACCTGTCTTTTACCCACATATATAGGAAGAAGAAAAATGGGTTTGGTAAACATATTGCCAGTTGTTGCTATACTATGTAGGCTATATTATTCTATAGAACTTGATTAGACATATAAGAATGATAAATAGTTCTCAAATACAAGTGAAAATCTTTTAACATGTAGTTACTACAAAGGACATAAAACAGTAATTCCAAGGAAGGTTACATACTCAGTAAACAAGGATTCCTAATATAATTATCAATGTTGTTCATATAGAGAGGGCAAGAATATGCCAATATCATTGATGTGTTTCCCACCTGAGATATCTGAGACACCTCAAACATCTTGAATTTGGTGTTAATCTAAGCCAGGAGTTAAGTTGCTAATATTCAACTTACTGCTACCAACTTACTAATTGTATAACAATAAATGACTTAACCTCTCTGCATCTTCATCAGTACTGGCAGGTATTAATAACTCCGAAGAGTTAGTGAAGAGTAAACAGTTTGGGTATATGTTTCAAGTAAGGAAACATCATGGCACTTAGCAAATGATAATAAGTCAGTGTGTCCAGTGCCTAGTATTATATTTAAAGATTCTCAGGGTAAATAGCAACCATGCTAAAATAAAAGGCAGTAACAACTTACAAAACTGTATTATAGAAATAGCAGGTTTTAAGTTTAATTAAAAAACTTATAAATTAAACTCCATATAAATCAGGTAAGACATTTTAATTAAGAGAAGTCAAGCATTAATTGCAAATAGGCATTATTATAGTTATGCTATAGAGTATCATAAGACATGTATATGGATGATATTATCAAAACTTGGAGTAATGACTTAACAAGAAACAGTTATATATTTAAACATGTAAAAGTATCTATATACCCACTCATATATAACATATGTAAGCCCTTACATAAAAATACATGTTGTATATGTATATACTAGTATTTTAAAGTATTAAATATAAGTTGTGGAATAATCTCATTTTATGTATTTCCCACATTTGAACACAAAACGGTCTTTTATTAGAGAATGAAATAACTCAGCCTATTTTGTAAGGAGAACATTTGCATACAAAGTCATACCAAACAACAGACCCCTTTTAGCCTCTGGTTGCCCTGTCAATCTGTCCTCAATGGGAGATTACATCTAAAGTAACACTTGTCCACCCACTTGCCAAGCAATTTGTTTCAGTATGATAATTGGTGCTAGGGTTGGAAAGAGACTATCAGCTAAGTCAACTAAATGTATAAATCCGAAATAGTCCAAAGTATGAAGAATATTACTAGGATGTGTGTGTGTGTATGTCTTTTTCTGTGTCTGTGTCTCTGTGTGTCTACCCTGTGGTGCACACATGCGTGAGCACACACACAAACACAGTGACAGTTTCTTTCAGCTAGGTTAAAAGTCCAAGCTTTTTTTTAATTACGTGTTTTTCATTTTTAACTTACTCAGTTGGACAAATATGCACAAATAAGCTTCAAATGCTTTCTTCGTGCCAATCATTGCACAAAGAACTGACAATTCCTAAGTCTCCAAGGTGGTTTCGTGAAGTGATCAAATGGAAGATTCTGAAGGTCGAAGGCTCCATTTGTGTTTGCTTCTCTGAGACTTCTCCTAAGTAGAAAGCCATGTAAGGACTATACTATATAAAGTGTAAACATAGAGAACTCTTAAAAGAATGCTTAGTAGCTTTGTCATCACACACCAAGTAATTATTTTAGGTGAGAAAATAAAGGATGGTTAGAGAGAAGGGAGAGGGGAAGGATTGGGGATGGCGTGGGGGAATGAGATGGGGGGGAGGAAGGGTGGATATGGGAGCAGGCAAGTATATATCTCAACTAAGGGAGCCATTTTAGGGTTGACAAGAGACTTGTTACTGGAGGGGTTCTCAGGCCCAAGGAGAGGTCCCCAGATTCTTCCCTGGGCAGCAGAGGAGAGGGTGCCTGAACTGGCCTTGGCCTATAACCATACTGATGAATATTTTGCATATCACCATAGAACCTTCATCTGGTGATGGATGGAGATAGAGACAGAGACACATATTGGAACACTGGACTTAACTCCCTAGGTCCAAATGAGAAGCAGAAGGAGGGAAAACGTGAGCAAGATAGGCAGGACCAGAGGGAACCTTCATCTGACGATGGATGGCGATACAGACGGAGACCCACATTGGAGAACCGGACTGAGCCCCCCAAGGTCCAAATGAGGAGCAGAAGGAGGGAGAACATGAAAAAGGAAATCAGAACCGCGACGGGTGCATTCACCCACTGATACAAGGGGACTGATCTAATGAGAGCTCACCAAGGCCAGCTGGACTGGGACTGAACGAGCATGTGATCAAACCAGATTCTCTGAATGTGGCTGACATGGGGGCTGACTGAGAAGCCATTGACAATGGCACTGGGTCTTGTTTTGTCTGCATGTACTGGCTGTTTGGGATCCTAGTCTGTTTGGATGCTCACCTTCCTAGGCCTGGAGGAAGGGGGGAGAACTTGAACTTCCCACAGGGCAGGAAACCCTGACTGCTCTTTGGACTGGAGAGGGAGTGGGGGGAGTGGGTGGGTATGGGGAGAAGGGGAGGAAGTGGAAATTTTTATAAACAAACAAATTAAAAAAATAAAACTAAAAATAAATAAATAATAAATAATTAAAAAAAGAAAAGAAAGGATAAGCCTAAGAGATTTAAAGATTTTTAAATTGTTTGTTGTGTAAGATACTCTGCAACCTTCCTGTAACTTCCTACTGTCTCAAGATGATCCTAATCTAAGCAACTGTTTCATGTCCTTGCTTCTTTTTTGCTCGGAAAAGGGCTGGTGTGATATGTTAAAGACCAGGTACTTTTTTTTTTTTTTGCAATATCTTGGCTGAAATTAGGTAAAAATGTTTAAATGGGTTCCTTAGCAGAATCTCTTGTCAGCTGAATTAATATGGCAACCCTCACATCTGGACAAGAACCTTATTTTGAAATAAGAAAGAATTCATCCTCTAGAATAGAAAGCGCACGTTGATGTTTCCGTAATACCTGCAACCATGTCAGCTGTTCGACGAGAAAGAAACTGAACAAAGGCTATGTCTGTAAGACTGGGCTGTTTTGAAAGATCTTCAAGTTTGGTCCTTATTGCGCTCTGAAATGAGGCTGTCAGCACTGAGCTGTAAGCCAGGGCTCAAAATAATGTGTGCTGCTCAGCTTCCCAGACAAGTGCCTGCTCTTCATCATTCTGGAGGCATCTCAAAGCCTTTGCAAGTTGAGAACTATACTGTAAAACTGTGGAAAATTCAGACAGCTTGTGAGCCTCGGGTCCTGAGAAATAGCAAAGGCTTGAGCTGGGTGAAAGCTTGACAAGTCTTCAATTGTGGTCCATTTTTATCTGTGACCATAACAACACTATCCGGAAGATATGGGATCATTCCTTTACCTAGTGGCCCTTCAGAAAACAATTTCACCATTTCTCTTACTGTCAAGAATTTTTCCTCAGATAAATTTGAATGTCTCGTGGGCTCAGGGGCTGCTGATCTCACCAAAAGTAGAGGTTCCGTCCTTCACTGTAAATATGAGCCTTCATTCTTCGTACATGCTATAAAGTTACTGGTCCCCCTTATCTTGATCAATATTGAAAATAAGAGGCAGACATTATCATCATGGGGTCAAAGGAATGAGTATCTAGTGCTTACCGAATATTTTTTGAGATAGCCATATCTCATATGCAAGTCTGAAGAGCCCTTCCCTGTCCCTGAAATAACACTTGAGAATGTGTAACTTTGCACTGGCCATCCACTTAGCTTGCCAGGAAAAGAAATGGCTGGGCAACAAATTGTTTACCTTTAAGGCAAACTAGGAACCTGTTACTGTTACCCTTAAATTATAAAAAGTGAATGAACTCCCCTTTGAATTGCTAGATATGAAGGCCACTGAATAATATATATGAATCTCTAGCAATAGTGAATAGAAACCTGCTCTTGGTGACTAGAATATTAAGTGAATAGGATATTGGAACTACTGGACTGTGAGGTATTACCAATGAGATCTGGAAGCTTTATTGAAGCTTTTTTTTTTTAAGAGAGGTATCCTCAGTACCATTTACCAAGGTCCCTGGAGAATGTACATCTGCTTTCAATGGTGCCCTGTAATGTAGACTTTAATTTCCAAAGTTACACTTCAAAGAATCCTGCTGTTCTCTTTGTGAAAGATATTTCTTTTTAGTACTTGGTTGAAAAACAACTGTGCTCCAGCTGAGATATTTAACTTAGAAAATATGTGATAAACTCAATAAAGTTGATGTTTCTCCACTTTAGCAGTTTTCTGTTTGAATATTAAAATATTATTCTGGATAGTGTCTTAGTTACTGCTTCCTTGCTGTGAGAAGACATCACCACTGAGCAAATTATATGAAAAGAAATCATTTCAATGGGGGCTTGCTTACAGTTTTAGAGTGTTAGTTCAAGAAGATCATAGAGACAAACAAACAGGCATGGTGCTGGAGCAGTAGTTGAGAGCTTTACATCCTGATCCTCAGGCAGCAGGCAGACAGAGTGACAGAGGCAGAGAGACAAAAACAGAGACAGACATAGATAGGGACAGAAACAGAGAGAGACAGAGACAGAAACAGAGAGAGACAGAGACAGAAACAGAGAGAGACAGAGACAAAAACAGAAACAGAGAGATACAGACAGAGAGAGACAGACAGAAACAGAGAGATAGAGACAGAAATAGAGAGCCATAGACAGAGACAGAATCAGAGAGAGACAGAGACAGAAACAGAGAGACAGAGACAGAAACAGAGAGACAGAAACAGAGATTGAGAGATAGAAACAGAGACAGAAACGAAAATAAAGAGAGAGAGACAGAGACAGAGAGACATAGACAGAGACAGAAGCAAAAACAGAGAGAGACAGAGACAGAAAGAG
The DNA here is from genome assembly GCF_982192425.1 of Myodes glareolus. NCBI lineage: Eukaryota > Metazoa > Chordata > Mammalia > Rodentia > Cricetidae > Myodes > Myodes glareolus. The sequence goes on from NC_142032.1 coordinate 29,038,392, forward strand.
AGGCTAGGCCTAGAATGGGCTTTTGAACACTCAAAGCCAACCCCCATGACACACCTCCTCTAAGAAGACAACACCACCTAATCTTTGCCCAATATTTCCCCAACTGGGGACCAAGCATTAAAATATATGAGCCTATGGGTACCATCTCATTCAAACCACCACAGATAGTAATCTTTCACAAATAAGTTCATGTTTAATCCAGCGTTGGTGGGCAATGAACTTTTTATAGGTGATCAGTGTTTTACCAGTGTTACTCAGCATAGTGCGATGGACTTTATTTATAAGAGAGAGAGAGAGAGAGAGAGAGAGAGAGAGAGAACAAACTGTCTTTTTTTCATTATACATACCAATCTAAGTTCCCACTCCCTCCCCTCCTCCCATTCACTCCACTTATCCCCCCATCCCATCCCCCATCCACTCCTCAGAGAGGGTAAGGCACATTGCTTTGAGGAAGGTCCAAGGCCCTCCCTACTATATCTAGGCTGAGCAAGGTATCTATCCAAAAAGAATAGGTTCCTAAAAAGCCAGTACATACAGTAGAGATAAATCCTTGTGCCACTGTCAGTGGCCCCTCAGTCTGCTCCAGTCATACAACTGTCAACCACACTCTGAGGGACTAGTTTGATCCTATGCTTGTTCCTTCCCAGTCAGGCTGGAGTTGATGAGCTCCCATTAGCTCCGGTAGACTTTTTCAGTGGGTGAACCCATCGTGGTCTTGACCTCTTTGCTCATATTCTCTTTCCTTCCACTCTTCAACTGTACTTTGGAAGCTCAGTCCAGTGTTCCAATGTGGGTCTCTGCCTCTGTTTCCATCAGTTGCTGGATGAAGGTTCTATGGTGATATTTAAGATATTCATCAGTCTGACTACAGGGCAAAACAAATTCAGGCCTCCTCTCCTCTATTGCTTAGGGTCTTAGCTGGGGTCATTCCTGTGGATTCCTGGGAATTTCTCTAGAGCCGGGTTTTTGCTAGCCCCATAATGGCTCCCTCAATCAAGATATCTTGTTCCTTGCTCTCATCTCTGTCCTTCCTCCATCTTGACTATGCAATGGACTTTAAAACATACAATCCTACCTCTAAGTTGTAATTCAGCATTTAGAATTAGGTTGACTCATGTGATGTTGCTCCTCTCTCTGTAGAGTAAAATCAGTTCAATGCCAGCATCTTCATATCACTCAACTAATAGCTGTGTATCTATGTTTCTTGGCTGTTCTGAGTTCCATAGTGCTGTATGAAAAGTATACTGTCTCTCTAAAATATTATAAGGATTGAATAAAATAGTATATACAAGTCACCTGGTATAGCACCAGAAATATTCATAGTAAATGCCCAGAATCGCTAGTCCATCTTTTTGTCCCTTTTAACATTATTGACTCCATTCAGCCTATTACCTTATTACTAGTGATTTTCTTGTTATTAAGTGGGTGGAGAAGACTTTGATGTACTCTCTAAGATCCTGTACAGACCTTGGTATATTTAATGGTGAATCCCCCTATAAACTCCAAATATGTGCTCACTTGCGTAATTAGAGTGATCCTCATATACCATGCAGGATGTTGAATTCCCTACATGATATAAATGAATATTAAATATTAGAAACTGAAAAGAATCTGTGGGGATTCCATTAATATTTATAACTGATCTATGAAACTAGGGGAAATCTTTAGTATATTTCAAATTCATAATTGTAATAACATAGCATCTTTGAAATTAAAATAGTTTCTTTCTCAGTGAAATAGATTTCTCTCTATGTATTGCTAGTGAATTCTTTGCTGCTGTTTTTATATGTCCTTACTCTACTTAGTAGGGTCAGAAAGGTCATTTGAAACCTGAGGTCAATTGGGTCTAATTCTATTTTTATTAAAAACAAAATTCCTGTTTGTTTTCTCTCCCTTATTTTCATAAAAATGGCTTCTCTAAATTGAAGAATTTCTTCTTTGATTGAAGGACCTTGCCAAAGACAGATAGAATCTTTAATATTTTTAAGTCAAAATATAACAGGAAGGATAATTTCATTCATCTTATTAGGAAAGGAGATAAGAATGCCCACAGTGGCCTGGTTGATTTCCCCTACAAAATGGGACAGGAACATTATAGCACTAGCTTAAATACCTTCTCCATCTTATTGGTCTCAGATCTTAAAATTTAAAAATTTTATAAAATCAAAGCAACAAATGAATTAAAACAAAGCATTTAGTCAACTCTAGCCAAGGGATATATTTCATCTTTTCACAGAATTGCTTTGAACAGTGATAGATCTAAAGCTGAGCCCAGCCATGCAGCTACTACAGTGACAACATGATATTCTTAGAGGCAAACTAAACACAGGCTCAAGGAGGAAGTGCTGCCTGGTTCTGGAAAAGCAGGGAAAAATTCCATACAGGACAACGGTTAGGAGTAGGACGAAATAGCAATGCACAGCAAAAGGTGACATCGTAGCACTGCTAAGTACTGAGGAAGATGGAGCATTTCAGTAGAGCGTCATAGAAAACCTGGGCTTTTGTGTGTATTGTGAAAAGAAACTGCAGCTAGCGAGAGCCTAAAATCAAATGTGAGTTAGGTTAAGCCCCCTGCCCTAGGGACCTGAGCAAGGTCCAGTTAAAAGACGATTGAAACCTTCTGTTCTTTCCTTTTGGCAGTGCAAGTAAAAGCTGTAACGGGCTTGAAAATCTCCTGTTGTCCCAGGATAAATAGATGTTTTCATAAAGCTTGGGAGGTCTTAGCCAAAGGACACAACTTCTCTTAAACAGATCCAGAAATATATACAGTCCCACTAAATGCGGTTTTAAAAAAAAAAATGAGCAGAATCTATGGAAGTTTTAAAGGAATTGATGGTAGAAAAAAAATATTCCAGCCATGGATAAAGGTAGAAATTAGAAATGTTTGTGAAAACTCTTTATACATTTTTGTTTCACTGAGCCCCAACTGTCCTTCCCGGCTATCTACAAATTGCCTATCTTCCCAGCCCCATACTTGGTCCTTTTCCAGTCTTTAATCCTATCACTTGAAAGGCAGAGGTGGTGAGTTTGGGGTCAGTCTGATCTTCAGAGCTAGTTCAAAAAAAAAGAAGAAAAGAAAAAAGGAGGTGAGATGAGCATGCGGGTGCAATTGAGCAGTCACTGCACACCATCTTGACTTCCCTGCTGTTGGGTCATGAAATGTGAGACAAAATAAACCCTTGTTCCACACAGCTACAGGAAAAGACACTAGGACAATAATTACATATGTATCTATGATTTCTTTGTTTAATATCTAATTTATATTCAATTTGTAAGGGCCCATAGATGGATCTATCTGCTCAGCCTTGTATCCAGTTGTCACTAGCATGGGAATCAATTTATAATTAATTATGAAATCGAATCCAAAAATGAGAGAGAAAAACAAAAATATATAACTTGGTTATCTCAGATATGAAATATGAGTCTTTTTTGAAGCCCATTCTTCTTCAAAGTAAACCATTTTTAAAGTTACATACTTGAATACTAGTCAGAGTAACTAATGGGCATTTCCCCAAATTTTAGAAGTATACAAAGGCCTTGGGAGTTAGCACCCTGAGTGAGGCTTATGCAGTTTGAGGGAAACCGGGCAAAGCTGCTAAAGCTGGTAACTCTGACATCTGAAATATAAGCCCAGAAAACTGGGGTGAATGGAAGCGACACACAGGGAATTCAATTGCACTAGTTTTCACCTAAATGTAAGTAAAGCGCTTCTCTCCTCCTCATAGTCACTGGTCAAAAGATGGCTCCAACTTTCTGCCAAGTAGAGGGAACTTCTCCCAGATAATCACTCAGAAACTATATTAATTACAACACTGTTTGGCCTATTAGCTCAGGCTTCTTATTAAGTCACTCTTACATCTTAAATTAACCCATTTCTATTAATCTATATATCTTCACGGGGCTGTGGCTTACTTATAAGGTTACAGTGTCTTCCTCCTTTGGCAGCTACATGGTGTCTCCCTGACTGCCTTCTTTCTCCCTGCATTCAGTTTAGTTTTCCCCACCTAGCTCTATTCTGCCCTGCCATAAGTCAGAGCAGCTTCTTTATTAGCATACAGAGTGGAATTCCATATCAATACTTGACAAAGGATATTTGAGTATATCCCTATATAGAGATTTAAAAGCTCAGATTTCATGTAGACCAAATCCTAAGACTATCCCATCTGAGTTTTCTCTCTTATTTCGACAGAATTTTCAGAATATGTAGTTTAAATTCTATGCAATAAAATGTCTGTGGAGTCAAAATAATGATGTTTCAATGAAGCATTGTCTTTTTTAAAAAAATATTAAGATAGAGGAGATAGTTCTGTTTAAAAAATGCTTGCCTTGCAAATGTGAAGACCTGAGTTTGATCCCAGAACCCACCTTACAAAGACTATGTGCATGTGGTTGTGTGCGCTTGTCATCCCAGTGCTGAGTCTGTGGGCATAGACAGACCCTAACCTACTTGGTATGTTCCAGCCTCTGGCCCCTTGAGACCCTATCTCAAAAATTAAAAGTGGAGAGCACCTAAGAAATAATGCCAATGTTGACATCTGGACTCCACACACCTTCACACAGAAACGTGTACCGAAAAACAACGTGTATACAGAGAGAGAAGGACAGAGACAGAGAAAGAGATGCTTGTCACTCTTCTAAAGTTCATATTCATTATCTTAATAGAAATTAGTCTCTGAACCAGTCAGTGTGCTAAGCTTTTTTAGAGGCCTTATTTCATTTAATCTTTACAATAACCCTATAACTATTTATTATTATTACTATTATTGTTAGAGAGGAAGCTAAAGTTGAGAAATTAAGTGAAAACATTATATCTGCTTGAGCTTTGTCTCCTGTATATACTTTGCTGGTAAAAATTTAAATTCCTATCCCATAGAACCTAATAAAACTACCCCATGGACTTAGTTCCCCACCATGGAGATTAACTGAAATCTAAAAACAAGACACTTCTGAATTGTTTACTTTATGACTTTTAAGAAGCTTCTTTATAGAATGGGCTGAATAAATATTCTACCCCCTTTAGAACACCTTGGGTCTTAAAGAACTTCCCTAATTTTATCGCCAGCAAATTGGGGCTTCAGATGCCTAGCTAGTTATCTGTAGAACATCATTCCTAGTGTTCCTACCCAGCCCCTATGCCCATCGCCCTGCTGCTTTGCCACACCTCTGTCCAGCACTCACAGATGCATTGGGAATAGCATGTTTATTATCCCAGGAAGCTGACTTACTAGAGAATGTTATCGTTTACTTTCGTAGCTGCCTACACCCTCTGTGAATCGTTTTCCATTATTTACTGTAAAATTGTTTTCCAAATTTGTGTACATTTTCTTACATGGGCTCTTCAGGAAAGCATCTTCTCAAACTGGAAGTCTGCGCTTTATTTCATTTCATCGTGTGGGGTTTTCCAACATGTTTATAGTTAACCAAATGCCCATCAGAATGGTTATCTTATACAGAGCTGTTTAGAGGATATCCATGTGCCTTGTTAAACATAATCTATCCAAACATATGTAGCATTGGATAACAAATATACATGTGCATTAGTTTTAAAACTTCCCTTGTAGAAGCCTTTTATTTAAATTGCCAAATGCATACATCTACAGATTTGTTAGTGTTTGCTGACCTAGAATAAACAAGTTAAAGAGCCTTAAAATTTTTACAGATCAGAAATTAGTAGGTATGTTAGTTTTTTTAAAGATATATACATATATACAATGACAGTTAAAGAAAAAGAGGCTATGAATTTGAAAGCAGGCAAACTTGGGAGGGTTTGAAGGGAGGAAAAGGAAGGAGAAAATGATGTAATTTATGTTACAATTTTGAAAAGCTAATCTCTCCTACCCAGTGATGGAAAATTTCCTGAGGGCCACATGTGGCACTGGGGCTGTGCCGGTTTGGCTGTAAGCGTTCAGTGCTATGGACTGAACTCCACTGCTGTAGATCGGTACTGTCTGCCCAGTAGGTGAGGGAGGCTTGCTTTATCTGTTCATACTCCATAGAAGAGGAGGACTAAATCATCCCTTCTTCATTTATTGATCATCCAAACAGTCAACAGATATCAAGTACTTGCCACTTGCCGCATCCTGATATAGACATCGAAAATGTAAAATATAAAGCATAAATGTAAAACAACAACAAAATTTCCTCAAACATGAAAGAAAAAAAAGCACTGAACAACAATCAACATGGTTTTATGAGGAACTTTCTTTAACTGCAGAAAATTAACCCCTACCAAGGTTTGGGTGTTAGTAAAGGATGCAGGGAAACTCCCAGACGCCAGGTGAAGTTCTTCCAGACAGCTGTTATCTGCATTACCACTGCACCCACTTCCTTCCTAAATGCACTTGGCTCATAGACTCATACCGTTTTGTGCCGAATTGCTGGGTGTCCATTTAGAACAGCTGGAGCCCACAGATAGGTGTGCCAGCTTTTCTGCGTACTCTGCCTATGGAAACTTGTGCTCTAAGTATACAAATCACTGCCGGATGTGACACATTTTAAAAACAGGTATTTTGATTCTTTGCTGTATAAAATAAGTTTTAGAGGGATTTAAAGATGGTCATATGTCTTAGGGTTTCTATTGCTGTGAAGAGACCATGACCATGACAGCCCTTACAAAGGAACATTTAATTGTGGTAGCTCGCTTAGAGTTCAGAGGTTCAGTCCAGTATCATCATTGTGGGACATGGCATGCAGGCAGACATGGTGCTGGAGAAGTACCTGAGAGTCTTACATCTTGCAGGTAACAGGAAACACTGGGCAGTATATTTGAGCATACAAGAGATACCCCAAAACCTGCCTCCACAGTGAGACACTTCTTCCAAAAAGACCACACCCCCTAGTAGTGCCATTCCCTTTGAGAAACATTTTTTTTCAAACCACCACATTGTGAATACTTTATTTTACTATAAATAATTAGAAATTTTACCTGGTTAGTACCTCAGATGAACTAATTGATTAGTTAACATAAAATGCTAAGATGATATTTAAAAGTGTTGTCATTTATTCCTTTGGGACAAGAAATATGAATATATGAATGTAAAACTATAGAGAAAAAGTTGCAAGGTGTTTTGGGAAGTTGGGCAGCATTAGCCTTGTACATTGTTGAACTAATTCCCAATTGCCAAGTGCAATTAACTCAATTAAATCCAAATTTCAGCTACAGTAACAGCAAAAAATGTAAAACAAATACATGCTGATCTATAAATTCATGTACTGCTCAGTCTACAGAGAAGACAAATAGATATTTTCACACAATGCAATAACTGTTGTTTGAGAGCACCTTCTCCCTATATTTATTAGTGCCTGATATGAAGGAAGTAAGGAATGACACCACCTCAGTAATTCCAGTTCTCTGAAATGAAGTGAGTCCAGCTTGATCAATGGGGGAGGGGAGTATTGTTTGTTTGTTCTGATCATTTACTGTGCACCAAAACCAAGCCCCAAACTCCTCACTTTACATGGCATTAATCTGCGTAGTAATCCTCGGCTTTGTCACATTAGCAGGGCACATTAGCAAGGGGTTTAGGACTAGAAAGAATGTGGAGACAGAGACTTGGAAGCTCCAGTATGAAGGAAGTCAGTCGGCTGTGTCTAAAACTCTTCTAATGTTTTTACTCTTCTTTTAACTTACTTTATTTTTTATTTATGTGTTTGGGTATTTGCTGTCAGTCAGTGATCTTTTATTCTGCCGCAAGAATTGGCCAGTAGCCAGGCAGAAAGTATAGGCAGGGTGACAGGCAGGAAATAGAGGTGGGGCATGGAGAACAGGAGAATTCTGGGAAGAGGAAACAGTCAGTCTGCAGTCATCACCCAGCTGCGGAGGAAGCCAGACACAGAGCAAGCAAAATGTGACTGCATCACCCAAAAAGGTGCCAAGCCACATGGCTAACACAGAGAAGAAGTATGGGATAATATAAGTTAGAAGGGTTAATAAGAAGCCTGAGCTAATGTGCCAATCAGTTTATAATTAATGTAAATCTCTGTGTGTTTCTTTGGGGCTGAACAGCTGCAGGACCGGGTGAGACAGAAACCTCAGTCAACAGGTATTTGCCTGCATGTCTGTCTGTCTGTCTGTGTATCTTCTGCCTGATGCCCTCCAAGTCCAGAAGAGGACCTTGGATCCCATAGAACTTGAGTTACAGGTTTCTTAGAATTGTTGGTTGCCATGTGGATGATGGGAATCAAATCCGGGTCCTCTGGGAAAACAGCCAGTGTTCTTAACCACTGAGTCATCTCTCCAGTCCCAGTGGCTTACTATACCTTGATTCAGCAATTCTACTTTTAGGGAATTTACCCTACAGGTAGCTGAACAAAAGTGCCTGAAAGAGATAAGAAATAGTCTGTTTTGACTCCTGTGACTGAGAAACTGTCTTAGACTTGCACATCATTTATTAATAACAAATTGCTTCCAGTTCTGGAAGCTGAGAAATGTGAGATCAAGACACGAGACACTTGCATATGTGACAGGGACTTTCTTCCCATCTCAGACACTGTCATTCATATCTCCTCTTTCTCACACCGTGGCAGAGGTAAACAAACTCCTTTTTTTTGTTTTGTTTTGTTTTGTTTTGTTTTTCAAGAGAGGGTTTCTTCATGTATCTCTGGCTGTCATGGAACTCACTCTGTAGACCAGGCTTGCCTGGAACTCACAGAGATCTGATCCACCTGCCTCTGCCTTCCTGAGTACTGGGATTGAAGGCATGTGCCATAACACCTGGCTAACAAACTCCTTTATAAGGGCACTGAGGCTTCTCACAGGATCTGCTCTATGACCTCTTCAGCCCCCTACAATTTACCGTCCCAATACTGTCACGCTGGAGCTTAGATTTCAGTGCATGAACTTAAGAGCAGACATTCAGTCTCTGGAAGAATAAACATGATCGTTGCAAAATTGTTTGTAATAGTAGCAAACTGTGAAAAAATGTCCATCTGTAAAAGATTAAAAAGTAAACTCCAATAATCCCAATATTATTAAACTACATAGATGGCAATGAAATGATAGGAAGCCCCGTAATATTTTTGTGTAGATATATCCAGTTCAAAAACAATGAGAGTAGTTGGCCTAATTTCCATTTTAATACTGTGAGTAAGTGTGCAGGGTCATGGGTAGACTATTTCTAAAAGGGAACATGAGGAACCATTGAGCAGTGTAGCTATCATTGAATGATGGAACTGCCAGGTCTTGGGACAGAACGTTGCTCATCACTTTTCCCTGTTGACTGTGTTTGCATAACTTTTTGTAGTGTTACCACTTAGTCAAAAACTTTTTAAAATCAAAGATAATCCCATTCTACTTTCTCTTACTCACAATATTAGAGATTTTGATTTTGCTTAAAAATAGCATTTCAAAAATATGTGGGCCTAACCAATTCTACTGTTGTTTTCTCTCATAAGTATCTGTGCATGATATCGAACACCCCACTGTAGATACACAGAAACACATGACCAGCTGAGTCATTCTACCAGTGAGGGAGGAGACAATATTTCTGATGTAGTTTCAACTAATGGCCTTCAGATCTGGACAGAGCAGAAAGAAGGACCCAAGGTATCCATGCTAAATGAATTATATATTATTTCTTAAGACAGAGTTGATTGTCCCGAGTTTTCCATAAGTCTTAGATTGTATGACATGGTTTCCCAATAAGTGTTAGAGACAACCTTCCATAGGAAAGGGAGCAAAATGGCAGTGAATGTCAGCTGCATTTCCATAATTTAAAAGACTGCCATTTCGAGCCTTCTCATTTCCCCTTTCATGATAGGCCTTTTATTTTTAAAAGGAAAGTAAAGACTTCTCACATAATCTTCATTTCTGATTTCCTGCTGACAAGAAATGCATTTTCCCTACTCATTTATCTTTAAGAATCTTTGTTGGCCATTTGCTCTCTCCTATCACTTCTTAGGAAATTGTTATGTTTGTTTCCTAAATGAAGCTGTCCTTTTCTCCCTCTTCTTCTGTTTGACTGGACGCTTAACTGGTTGCGGTTACTGATTAATATGGACAGATTCTACCTCTAGATAAGCAACAAGAAAGAAAAAAATCAATCTTTTCTTCCAAAAAATAGTGGAACAAAATGAAACAGGTAAAGAGGAAGCCCATAAAGCCATCTTTTCTCTGTGCCTCGTCCTTTGAAGAAGTCCTTAATGCCTGAACTTTGCATTTCTGTAAAACCCATGAGCTTATGTTGGATTGATATAAATATTTGCCATAGAAATCACTGCAGTGGACAAAGTTGGAGGTACTGAACTTGTCTGGGATGTGACTTGGTGAGAGTCAGCCAAATTTTAGTATTTGGTTGATACTTTTTAAAGCAAACTCTGAAAGAGTTCCCTCTGTTTCTGACTTGGACCAACAGTAGGCACAGAAAAAAACAGCACATTGCCAAGAGACAGGATGCCAAGAAAGAATGCTGTATGCACATTATTTGACTTGTGAGAAAACCGAGGGAGGAGAGAGTGGTTGGCCACGGAGCCTGTGTCAGTCTGCTGGAGTCCCTGTTCCTGCCCTTCTCTTCTCCTTCGTTTCCTCTGTCACTCATTCATCAAGGAGGAAGTAGAGCTTATGTTGAGGTTACAGATAAGGTTGGCTTCCTCTCTATCAGAGTTGGTGGTTGAGTCCCTGGACTGAATAGAGGAGAGCTACATTGTTAAGAAAAGCACTTCCAGCAAGAGGAGGAGGCTGGTTGACAGTTCCCAATCCAGTGGAGAGAGGGAAATTTGTCAGCATGTGACTCTTGGCTTGCTTTGTGGCGATTCAAACAAGTTCACACAAGTGTGCTCCCCAAGGCTCACTCCCTTATACCACGAGTGTGCTTCCACTTAGTGAATAATGGTGCCACAACAACATTGTACATGTTTTGTTCTTTCCTCCCCGAATGTACCCTTCTGAAATGTCTGCATGTGTCTTATGGTGCCAGACACTGCACTGAACATGCATATACCTGTCTGTTAATTCCAGTAAAGTATAATCATCTTCACCCATTACCTTTTCCTCTTGGTCCACAGCTATGTCTGCTACTTCCTAAGTTGCTTTAGTCCTCTGTTTTTCTCTCAGAGATGAAATCAGAGCTGGCTTTTGGGGGACCCAATCTCTGTTCCTTGCTACTGACAGAAATAGAATCTACCAGATAAAAAGTCTCTGTTGCATTTGTATGTGAATAAGAATTTCAACTTTTAGTGCAAAGAGAAAAATTTGGGGACAGGAATCCTTGTGACCTAAGAATGAACATCCCACACAGATTTCAAAATAAGAAATCAGAAATGAGAAGAAGTAGAAAGAGACTGTAGAGTTATTTTTCCATGCATCCAGGTTTCTAGGCAATAGTAAATGCACTCTTTCACATTTTTATGCAATTCACTGTTTTCAATCAGATAATTTCGCCTTCTTATTTGTAAGTCACTTGCCCATTTTTATCTTTTGCAATGATTAGGACAATATTAAATACTACTGTTGTTTTAAAGAATTTTTGCTTGTAATATTACTATAAGAGTCTACATTATTTCATTTTGAAATTCAATTAAAACAGTAAACAAGATATTCTGTCTCATCTTGATAAAGTCTGCTTTTTCATGTTATCCTGTATTTCTCATAAATTTACATTAAGGACAATGAATGTCTCTACTATAAATTGAGATCATCACACTTCACTTAATTGTACCTATCAACATGATATATTATAGTAAATAAATCACTGGAAAATCTGTATGGTTCTTGGTGCAATTTGTTCAACACTGGTGATCTCATTCACGTTAGGCAAGTGCTCTGCCACTGAACAATACACTCAGCATTTATTTTCTTAATGAGAGACAGAGACTGATTTTGTGGCCTGGGCTTGCTGTGAGCACCCAATCTTTCTGCTTCAGCTTTCTGACTGATTGGTAAACATCATGAGTTTTCTCCATAACCATATGGAAGAATACGTATGTGTACTTGTATCTGTAAATGTGAAATGTGGTGTGTGTGGTATAGGAAATCAACATTACAGCAGTTTTGTCATTTGGCTAAAAAAAAAAAAATCAAAGTAAAACAGGCAGGTCCTGAAGTTGTGGTCCGCTTTTTCTCTTAATGTTTTGACTGTGTTTTCAGTTGCCTTTGTGTTTCCTGGTTGGCATTCATTTTCTTTTGGTTGAATAATTTTTGATACCTTTTATTTTTCGTGACAATTGCTTGCTTTGTTTTATGGTTTAAAGGCTTCTAGCATGAGCCCTTCACTTTCATGTCTTCAAGAGTTTCTCTATGTCTGTTATGTCCTGTCTGTCAGAACATCACAGCTGGGATGTGTGCCTGTCTTCAAGTGGAATGGAAAAACCCAGGAAAAAAAAAGAAAGAAAGAACATATCTCCCCAGAAATGTCAAAACCACAGATCTACCCACAGGCAGATTTGGTGTCAGAGTTCATTTTGCCAACATACTGCATAAGTAAGTTAAAGTGGTCATAGGCAATATTGCCCACAGGTATCTAGCAGAAATAAGAGATTATGAAGGAATACTTTAAGCTCAAGCCTCAAAGAAATTGTAAGATAAAATTTCTAGGAACCTCCATCAAAATGATGTGTGTGTGAATGTGTGTATATATATCATATAAGTATGGAAGTGTATATTATATATGGTTCTATTTAAAAACATACAGTGACACACACCTCCTTAATCGGTAGTCATCCAAAGTAATCTTTAAATTATTTATTTATTTATTTGTTTAAATTATAACTTTTTAGAAATTACAACTAATTTTAGAAAGTCTGAAGATTTAGGAATAACATATATTGTGATATAAAATAGCCCTATTGAATATGTTTAAAGATATGAAAGCGTACTCGGAGTATCCCTGAGGAGAAAAAGACTGGCAAAATTGATCATGAAGATTCAAAAGAACCCAAGTAAAACTTTGCCAATGAGAAATAATGTAAGTTTGAAATTCAAAGGAGAAATTAAAAACAAAAATAAGCAGAGATATGGGGAAACTGGTGAACTGATGACCAAATCAGAAACAAAATGTATTTAGAACTTAGCATAGAGAGATCAAAATAGAAAATATCTAAAATGGACTCGAGATATAAGGATAGGATGAGGGTCTCAAATGTGTTTAGTTGGATTCCCATGAAAGTTAAATAGAAAGTACAGAGAGGAGAAAATGCTGTGAGAATCAGCTGAAAATAAAGCTGAGTTTTTGTATTCAGTGAGTTTATAGGAAAGTAAACAAAATTCAAACTTCAGGAGATCTGAATCAAACTGGAAAACACCAAGGCCATCAAAGAAAAATTACATGCAATGGCCTGAAGTCAAATTAAGGATCGATTTCTAGATGCTAACCTACATTGGAATCACAGCTTTAAAACCATGGTGACGCCCTGGGTTCATTGCTGTTTACCAACAAAAATGCCTGCTTCACAAAGGAGGATGATGACTGTCCTGGGGAATCAAAACCTCAGAGTGACTGCCTCCAGGGAGAGGGGAATCATTTAAGGAACTTTAAAATACGATATTTGGGGAAGAGAAAATAAGCATTGTGGGAGATCTGCTATCCACAAAAGAAACTTGGATGAATATGAACAAATTGGCAGTGTTGGACAAAGCTAACGAGCAGAACTAATCCTGGGCAAAGGGAACACATAAATCAGAGCTGAGCTCAAGTGTTTTGAGAATCTATTATTCAGAAAAGGGTGAATATGTTGACTTGCTTTTAACTTTAAAGATAATATGAATATTTAAGTCTACACTATCTTTTACAGTCATACATAAACATGTAAACTTCCAAACTAGGGGAAAATAGAATAAATAGGGATAGGAAAGACACCAGTCTTTTCCGATATATTTTTTAAAAAATATTCAGGAACTCAAGTCTCTTGCCCTTAATTCAGTGAAAATCGTTCTAAATAGGAGATCTGAGGCACTATTATTCGCTAATTTTCTTAGGTACCTTTAGAAGCATTCCAAGATTTAACCATCTTGTTCAAACTCTCAATATAGAGATCTCTGTTATGATGTCCTACAAATGGAAAACTAAATGTGGTTTCTATCACTTTATCAAAACAACCCTTGCTTTTACACAGAATTTAAAAATTAGAATTATAAGCAGAACCATATTTTCCTATCACAAATTATATGCTTTCTCAGTTTTCTAGTGTCCATTAGCCTTACCTATTGATATTTAAATGCTTTCATCTACCAAATTTAAAAAAAGAAAAAAGAAAAGGAAAAAGCAGAAGACATCTGAAGACCAACACCCAGGATTGTTTTTGACCACACACATACATGCATGACCACATGTGCACAAAAACACAAAAGCTAATTCAACACCAAAAATTTTATATTCAAAATTGAATGTAACATTTGAGAGGATAGACTATGTATGAGGTCATTTGACAAATTTTAATGCAACATCTAGATCACATTTTACCAATAAAATTTAGTTCAATTTTTCCTTTCTTTTATGTATAAGGTCATTTGACAAATTTTAATGCAACATCTAGATCACATTTTACCTATACAATTTAGTTCAATTTTTTCTTTCTTTATTAACTTTTTAGGTAGCTTGCAAAATAAAGATTTTATCATGATGGTGTCACATATACATATCACTGCATAGCTTTTGTTGACCTTTTGTTGACCCTGTTATTGCCTTCCCCATCCTATCTCCTCCATTCTTGCTCGTCCTTTGTCTTACCTAGCAAAAGTCCCTTTATGCATTCTAGTAACATGTGTGTCTGTGTGTGTGTGTGTGTCTGTGTGTGTGTGTTTACCCATGCCTACAATCTGCATTTGAAAGAAAACATGTAAGATTTTGTTTTTTCCTCCATTGTCATTTCTAGTCTCTCCCCTTCAGATCTAAATTCTAATAACATGTTTGTTACTTATTGTGATTTTCTGTGTGTTTTCTTTTTTTCACTTCAGATTCTAAAGTTGCCTTTTAGTTTGTGGGGCTGGAGTCATTTTCTTTTAAAATTCCTTTTTTAATTTTCTTTTTTTTAATTTATTAGATTTTTTAAAAAATACCAATCCAAGTTTTCACTCCCTCCCTTCCTCCCATTTCCTCCACACATCCTCCCTCCCACCCCCATCCAATCTTCAAAGAAGTTAAGGCACATTGCTTTGTGAAAGGTCCAAGGCCCTCCCTACTATATCTAGGCTGAGCAAGGTATATATCCAAAGAGAATAGGATTCCAAGAAGCCAGTACAAGCAGTAGGGATAAATCCTGTCAGCAAAATTCAGAGTGACTAGTTTGGTCCTATGCTTGTTCCTTCCTAGTCTGGCTGGAGTTGATGAGCTTCTATTAGCTCCGGTAGACTTTTTCAGTGGGTGAACCCATCATGGTCTTGACCTCTTTGCTCATATTCTCTTTCCTTCCACTCTTCAACTGGACTTTGGAAGCTCAGTCCAGTGCTCTGCTATGGGTCTCTGCCTCTGTTTCCATCAGTTGCTGGATGAAAGTTCTATGGTGATATTTAAGATATTCATCAGTCTGTCTACAGGGTAAGTCAAGATCAGGCCCCCTCTCCTCTATTGTTTAGGGTCTTAGCTGGGGTCATCCTTGTGGATTCCTGGGAATTTCTCTAGAGCCAGGTTCCTGTTAACCCTATAATGGCTCTCTCAATCAAGATATCCCTTTCCTTGTTCTGATCTCTGTCCTTCCTCCATCTCAACTATCCCATTCCCTCAAGTTTTTCTCAAATCCCTCTTCTCCCCTCGTCTTCCCCTTCTGCCTCCTTTCTCCCCCCACCACCATGCTCCCAATTTTGTCAGGTGGTCTTGTCTGTTTCCAATTTCCAGGTGGATCTATATGTTTTTCTTAGGGTTCACCTTATTACTAAGCTTCTCTAGGATCATGAACTATAGGCTTAATATCCTTTGTTTATAGTTAGTATCCACTTATGAGTGAGTACATACTATATTCATCTTTTGGGGGCCTGGGTTACCTCACTCAGGATAGTGTTAGTCTAAACTTTAATATAAATTCTCAAAATTTGTTCTATCCCAAGAATAAAAAGTAACCAGGTTGTTCTCTGTTCTATAATTATGTGAGAACCATTTCAATTTGAGTTTTAAGATTCCTTTGGGCATTTCTCTCTTGGCAGGAGATGGCTATCATAAACAGGCAAAACTTGTCACGCACCACTACCAGTCTTAGTGAGTAGACAAGAGCACCTCTTGATGCTCAGCACATTTCTAGCATTTGTGTTCCCTTAAAGCCTGCCAGTAGGAGCAGGCAAAGCTCTATTCTGCTTCCCAACACTGCTGAGGTAGCTTTCTGTCTCTAGAAAGATTTGGTACCACATAATGGAGAATGGTATTGCACCCTCCACTGTGAACAAGGTTTTTTAACTGATATATAATAGTTATAAACTGGCATGGAAATAACACCTACTGTCTTGGGTATTCTCCTGTTGTGATAAAATACCCTCCCAAATGAACTTAAGTAAGGGAGGACTGGTTCTGGCTCACAGTTTGGTGTGCAGTCCATCATAGTGAGGAAGTCATGGCAGCAGGAAATTGAAGCCACTGGTCACATTCCATCAGGAGCAGGAAGCAGAGAACAGTAATTGCAGGCGCACAGACAGCCCTCACCTTTTAAACCATTGAACCTCAAAGGCAGCACGCCAAGGGTTTCCTACTGTGGGAGCTTCCCCCGAAGGAACTTGCAGTTTTGCTCTGATGAGTTTCTCCCTCTGTGCGAAGTCTGCACTCACAGGATAAGGGCTCAGCATGCCCAGGGATGTCTTCTCAGCTGCTTAATGAGCTTGTCCCAGTTACAGTGAGGCAAACGGTAGACTAACGGTAGATGATCTGATTCACCACGACACTGAGA
Organism: Myodes glareolus; assembly: GCF_982192425.1. NCBI lineage: Eukaryota > Metazoa > Chordata > Mammalia > Rodentia > Cricetidae > Myodes > Myodes glareolus. The sequence goes on from NC_142032.1 coordinate 29,055,192, forward strand.
ACACAGTGTCTCCATTCATATCCCAACCTCATATGTGTGATACATGTGGGATTTGATGGAAATACTGATTGTGCTTTAAAAGGTTTGTAGCACTTTGAGACTCTTCCGTGTGGTTATCTCTAAAGTCTTGAGCTGTGTGAACTGGGGAGACAAAGTACTTTTATTAAAAGTAATTCATGGCTATAATTTGAGCAACACCTAAGAATATTGCCCTTTTAGCTGATTTATTGCATTCATCCTGGATCTTTTATGAAGCCTCTATTTTGTATGTTGTTTTAGCTACATTATAAACTTAGGCAGTTACAAGCTTAAAAAAATAAATCTCTAAAATGTAGAGACCCTAGCTGGGCATATGCCAAGTGATTAGTTTATGCCATTCAACCTTTGATTTCTGTGTATAGAAGTGAATCGATATGGTTCACATAGCATGCCCTCTTATAACATAAAATTAGAGACACTTAGAATCAAGTTGCTGATCTGTCAGTGCCATACAGCATCAGTATTATTTAAACCAAACTCAGGTTAACATTCCTTCCAAGATTATATTTTCTAATGGCTTAGATGCCTCAGTGTCTTCATGCCTTATTGGTTACCATATGTTCTTCTAAATGCGAGCATCTATACATGTTTTGTAATCATTGAAATACAGTGAAATCAAATTTAGTGACAAATAAAAATGGGGAGTTATAGATGGGACAGACTTTTATTCTGTTGTCAACTGAAGGATAAAGTAGAGCAGCACAGCTATATTCTCGTCACTTAAGAGGGTGGAGGAGGTGTTCTCAAGGTGAAGGCCAGCCTGGGCTACATCACAACCCTCACATACACATACACACAAAAGATATAAGAGATAATATTAGGAGGAAAATTCTCATTTCAAAGAGATAATTTCTTTTCAAAGTGGTAAGCATAATGTGCAATTGTTATAATTAAAAAAAATATTTTCCAATCTTCCTAACATAAAAATTGTTCAGAACATCCATTTCATTCTCAGAACTTAAGAAAAAAAGAACATATATGATATAACATTACAATTTGACAATAAGAGAAGATAAAAAAATGCCAATAAATGTAGCTGTACCCAGAGCAGGAGGTTCTTGTCGTCTCTGCACGTTTCTTAGAAAGACGCGAGCTCTTGCTGGCTAGAGCATCTTCAACCTACCTCCCTCTCCAGGCGAGCTGAGGCTGGTTCAGAACCAGCCTGACAAATGCTGAGTCATTAGTCTGCTTTTCCTCTGGTTGCTGTGCTCACTTTCTAACTTTGGATTCAAACACGGGTCTGTGCGTCCAGGCTCCTGTGCCTTAAGACCCATCTTTCTATGTCTCTCACTACAGAGTCGTCAGAATTTGGTCCGTCCCTGGTGATCCACACCACTGTCCCATTTGGAGTTACGCACTTGGAGCGCAGTGAGGAGGACGTGCAGAAGTTAATCAGCCAGCACCTGGACACCATTCTGCCGGGTTTGCCTCTGCCGGTTGCTACCAAGTGCCAGAAGTGGAGGTATTCACAGGTAATTAGAGAACAGAGTGGTAGAAGGGAGGTGTTTTCTGGGTCAACTGTTTTCTAGCAAAATTGATGTCACTTTGTGTTCTTCACCGTTCTCTGGTAGGAGAAATGAATGGTGGCATCTTTGAAGTTAATCCGGGTTTGTCATACACACGTGTAATTTCCACACGTGCCATAGTCCCGCTACTTCTCAGTGAGATGCTCATGGCACTTTTACCAGTTTTGCCCGCAGCCCAGCACATCCTGAAATTCCGGGTTTCTTATGCAGGCAAGAAAGCTTCTACATCCAAATGCAGCGCTGTGGATCTTCCTAATTGGCACCGTGGCTGCATGGTAGCCACTTTATCTACCCAGATTTTTTAAATCTGCCACTTTAACATTATGTGCATAGTTAGTTGCCAGCATTTTTTATTGAGTTTTTCTTCAGTTTGAGTGGTGACAGCAGAGGTCTTTCGTGAGTAAGTCTAGAATACTGAATGGAGCTGCCTTCCAGGGTCGGCTAACCCGGCTTATCATTCCTCTAGGTCAGCCTTAAAGCTCTTAATACAGAGTAAATCTTGACTTAAACACACACACACTTTTACTAGAGTTGGAACACTGTCACAGAAATGCCTTTGGATCTGTAAACTCAGTTGGGAAGTCATGTGGGGGTCAATGACGCAAAGGTCGGGTAGAGTGAAGATGAAAAGACATGGAGACTTGCGTTTTCCCCCAGGGCTTCTGAGGACATTGATTAGCAGATCTTGTAAGTGCTATTGGTTATCCAAGCTGTAAAACCTTCCGAACAAGTGGTGTTATGGGAAATCGCAGCAGATTTTGGATGTTTTAAAGAGCTTTCCAAATTAGAGGAAATAGTAAATTACTCACTAAAATATTGCAGCAGGTCTGTGTTTACCCATATCTTCTCAAGTTAAATTATACAGTGAACCTTAGGGGAAAATATTTACTTAAGCATGTCATGGTCACTTTAGAAGACTTTGCCCTTTCCTTTTAAGAGCGCTGGAAAAAAATCTCAATAACTAGTGTCTCTAAATGATATTTAACTCAATTTTAGGTTGACTAGAAAAGGAAACCGGGGAAAGAATCTTGGGATAGTTTGAAGATAGTTCGGTGTATTGTACATAAGTCGTTTTGCCTATGGTAAATCCTCCCGTGAAAGTAGTTTGTGAAGTTTATTTTTGTGCTTTTCTCATAAATAATTTACTAATTGACTAAAGAATGGTTTTTGAAATCTACTCATTTCTTTTAAGTTGATAACATTCTAAAAGTAGCCTTTCCTAACCACACAAAAGATTGTACAATATCACAAAATGTAATCAAGAGATTATTTTGAACACCATGCATGTCTGAACTCTAGCAAAGGTTTTAACTGCAGTTTGGGTGTTGAAATCATTCCACTGCATTTATAAATCTGCAGACTTGGAAGCTACACTGACTGCAATGGGAGACAAGCTTTGTCCAGGCTTCAAAGTCTGCATTTCCCACAGTTCATACACTTCCCTAGGCTCTTGAATACCAGTCTCCAAAGAGTAACATTGTTATTTGTGGTGAACATTTCACCTATACACATTAGAAAAAAGGAATGACCAATGAAAGGTCAAGCAACTTAAAATAATTTACTTACTTTTAGATACTCTCCTTAAACAACGTGTCCCCAGTGCTTCTCAAAGGTCCATCTTAACCTTTGGAATTTGACAGAGATGTGTATACCCTAAACCTTGCCATCGTGGTACAAGTGGCCTTGTTTCAATTAATCAATGTACATTTGTGTGGAAGTTGGATATAATGCAGTACTAAACTCATAAGAAAAAGAATATAAACCAGAGACACAAAAAATGAGGATCCGGGGCTTCATTTTCTTTGCCTCCCCACCTGTCTGAACAGATACAGCACTTTTGAGGTGGAAACCCCACCACCATTTCTGTCGAGAACATGTTCCACTCCGTGGTCCTTCTGGCTCTCCTCCCTTCTCTTCCTTTTCCACATATCATCTCATTCCTTTTCTTCTCTTTCTTTGAAAGACAAAATGCCAGAGCCTTACACACCTTTATATTAGGAAAGCTTCTGTAGACTATAGATCAAAAATCTATGTCCCAAACAGTGCTAGGTGGTAGGGGTTCCCTATCCTAGACCCTGCAGGATCAATACTTTCTTTCCATTAATTTATTTTCTTCTTTTTCTCTTTTTTCGGGGGGACACTTGAACTGTATCTTGGCATTAAGTGCTAGAGAGGGGTGAAGGGACTGGACTCAAAGCTGGGTAACTCAAAGGCATGATCTTATTTAATGTCAAAAGGACACACAATTGGAATAGCCACAATGCAAAAGCCAGATAACATACAATGTTATTTAGAGACAGGGCAGTGGTCACTCTCACTCATGGCAGGTGGAAATACAAACTAGTAGAGGCATAAGTAGGGAGGTAAGCAGCTTTCTAGAAAGCCAGACAGTTGGGGAGGATGGAAGAATAGCTAGGCTGACAAGGATTTTTAAGGTACTGAAAATATTCAGACGCTATGATAGTAAATTAAATTATACACTTGTCCTAATCCATAGATATACAGTATTGGAGATGAATCCTAATATAGGGTATGGACTTGGGGTATTTTATTTTTCTCCCCGCTATGACAATTTACCAATATAAAGACAGTTTAAAGAAATAACAGGGATCTGGAGAGTCAGATCATGGTTTGAGGGATTCCAATCCATCACGGCACAGCAGAGGAGCATAATCAAATAAACAATGTATTCCTGCAGTCACGGAACAGAAAAGAGATGAATGCTGATTCTCAGGACACTTCTTTTTGCCCTCTAGAATCATTCTAGAAACTTAGGCCCTGGGAAAGTTTCACCCACATTTAGGATGTGTCTTCTCTGCTTAAACATCTGTGATAGCACCTCACAGGAATATCCAAAGATGCATCTCTTAGGTAATTCCAAATAGAGACAATGAAAGATTAACCATCGTGATAGGAAATGTCAACTTAGATTCACCAATTTCATTAGCTCATAGACCTGAAAGCTAAAAGTCCAAACAACCTGGTGCTGGCACCAGTGGAGACCCCACTGGCTAAGTCACCTCATGGTGTATCACAATGACAAGAGCAGAGCCAGCATGAGGATGCCTGGTGACCCATGAAGCCAGCGTCAGAGTCGGAAGAGCTCTGTTATGGCAACTGACTCTCCCAAAAAGTAGCTCAGAGTCTGATAACTACTTCGATCCCATCCAACAGCTATGTTCAACAACCCGACCAGCTTCTGTGAACTCCATCTCATCAATGTTTTACTGCCATACACAAGGAACGTAGCTTCCAGCAACGTGAATCCTTGAAAGACACCCACAAACCATGTCCTCCACACCATCACACTTGTGTTAAAAAGTGCCCATAAATATATACGAATTTTAAAACTCCACTGGCAAACCCCAAATAAGTCATATAAACACATTGTGCTTTCAAAGACTCTTGAGTCTCCTCTCAATGATAACCCACTATAGTGAGTGAGGAAACAAAGGCACAGGGAAAAAAAACTAACTAACTTCCACTGCCATGGATAATGATGGCATGGTGGGCCATAGGCTCATCAGATGGGTACTCTTTCCTTCAGGGCAACTAATCATTCACAGCTTTGAAAGATTAGGGACCTTTGGGAAGGGCTTTATTTCTCTCAGTCACATCCTCTTTCCTCTGGTTCCCCTGGCAGATCCCTCTAAGATTCCACATAAAATCTTAAGGGAAAGCATCAGTACTTGCTTTTTTTGTTAGCTTAAAAATTGTTTTATATTTTTTGAGATTACAATATAATTACATTTCCTTCTTCTCCCTCTTCCCTCCAAAACCTTGCATTTACTCTCCTTGCTCTTTTTCAAATTCATGACCTCATTTTCTTAAACTGTTATTACATACATAAACATGTCTGCCTACACATGAGCTGAACAAGAATGACATCAATAGACATGCTAATGTGAATGGCATACAGCTCATGAGGCCTTAACCCCACACAAAGAACTCCAGGCAACTAAGGAATTCTGAGAGCTGCAAAACCAGTATCTGCAGGTAAGAACACCACCTGGTTATTCAATACTAAATGGTCAGCCATGACAACATATACTACTGGTCTACAGAGCGAGTTCCAGGATAACCATGGCTACACAGAGAAATCCTGGATGGAAAAGCAAAAGTTAGTAATTATAATTATAATCATAATAATGGTGGTAGTAATAAAAGCAATTCACGAGTTTTCAAAGAAAAATGGCAGAAAGAGTCACTAATGTTTTAACCAAAGAAGGATGGGGAAAATCACAGTTATACCACAACAGCAGTCAGTCACCAGCAATAGCTTAAGGAATTTCCAAGGCAGACACCTAGACTAAGCAAAGCCTGGGAGCACGGTGGTGAGAGTGAGAGCAGCAGGGTCAGAGGCTCCCCCTGAGGTCCTATGTCAAGTTATCTGAGAGGCATTTTCAGTGACCAGTTTCCTGCCTAAAATGTTAAAATAACCAACTTGTTCCAGAATCCTCAAGGAAATGCTGTATGGCCTAAACACCAAATTACATTTAACTGGATAAACATTTAAATTACGGATGGGAAATTGATGTAAAATGGAAGAACTGAGAACCATTTAAAAACTTTGCCACTGTTCCCTTGAGTTAAATCCAAACCCAGCAGTTGAGGAATTTTATCCAAACCCTAGATGAGAAGCACAGAAACAGTTGCCAAGTTGTCCAAACACATTTTTTCCCTTCATTTGCAGCACCCACAAAAATGTACCACTATGTTGTTTAAGACAAAATTCAATTTAGAGGCTCGAGTCTCAGCAGATATTAGTCTGTCTGGTTTCAGAATGGAAACCGGTGATGCTGCAGGCAGTTTTTATGGAATAGGCGAGTGAACATGTTCACCTTCCTCGTGTCATGGTGGATATTCCAGAGATGGCAATGGGCCTGCAGAACAACAGGAAAATGAGAAACTGGTCCCCATGGACAAATAGTCCCCCTGCTCATTTCTTTAAGATGGAGCCTTAAAGTGCTGATGCTTTCCCTTAAGATTTTGTGTGGGATCTTAGAGGGATCTACCAGGGGAACCAGAGGAAAGAGGATGTGACTGAGAGAAATAAAACCCTTCCCAAAGGTCCCTAATCTTTCAAAGCTGTGAATGATTAGTTGCCCCGAAGGGAAGAGTATCCATCTGATGAACCTATGGCCCACCATGCCATCATTATCCATGGCAGTGGAAGTTAGTTAGTTTTTCCTCCCTGTGCCTTTGTTTCCTCACTCACTGTAGTGGGTTATCACTGAGAGGAGACTCAAGAGTCTTTGAAAGCACAATGTGTTTATATGACTTATTTGGGGTTTGCCAGTGGAGTTTTAAAATTCGTATATATTTATGGGCACTTTTTAACACAAGTGTGATGGTGTGGAGGACATGGTTTGTGGGTGTCTTTCAAGGATTCACGTTGTTGGAAGCTATGTTCCTTGTGTACTGCAGTAGGACATTATAATTTGACAAAAGGCTATTCCAGAATGGGAAAAAAATGCAATTAAATAAAGAGCCAGGCAGTACTGGTGCATACTTTTAATCCCAGCACTCAGAACGTAGAGGAGGCAGGTGTCTGTGAGTTTGGGCCCAGTCTGGTCTACAGTGCAAGTTCCAGGAAAGCCAGGGCTATACAGAGAAACCCTGTCTCAAACAAGAGAGAGAGAGGGATGGGAGGGAGGGAGGGAGCGAGCGAGGGAGGAAGGAAGGAAGGAAGGAAGGAAGGAAGGAAGGAAGGAAGGAAGGAAGGAAGGAAGGAAGGAAGGAAGGAAGGATATTAAAATACACATGGCAGCAGAATGAGCACTATTTGAGGGAATTAAGGGAACAAGCAAGAGGGTGGCGAAGGAGAATGAGGAAGGATAGTGGGGAAGGCTGATTGCATGGCTTGGGTAAGAACAGCTAGCCCCCATAAGTTTATATGTTTAAAGTACAATGATACACATCTATGAGAATTTCATAATGAAAGCTATTACTTTGTACTCTAGTAAAAAATAAAGAAAACTGTGCATGCATATGAATACAAATGCTGCATATAGGCATGAGGTTTTATGAAGAGCCTGAAATTCTCCCATGGACCCAGTGTTAGGAACACTGTAATACACGGTATTATACTGTAACATGAATGCTGTAAATACACTACTATTATCTGAATAAATCAAAGTATTTTAAAGCTTTGTCTTTAACATACTATTACAGTCACAGAAATATAATCCAGCAATTAAAAAGTGTTAAAAGCAAATTCAGCCATTGCCGATTTTTGGTAGAACCTTGAAGGACACGCAGCATCCTAACATCAGCCGATCCTTCAGAAGCAGCCCTTCAGCACATACCACTTGTCCTGGCTAGCTCCATGTCCACTTGACACAAGCTAGAGTAGTTGGAGAGAAGGGAGCCTCGACTGGGAAAATACCTCCATAAGATCAGGATATAGTCAAGCCTGTGGGGGCATTTTCTTCATTAGTGGTTGATGTAAGAGGGCTCGGTCCATTGTGGGTAGACCACCCTTGAAATGGCCCTGGGTTCTGAAAGAAAGCAGTCTGAACAAGCCATGGAGAGCAAGTCAGTAAGCAGCATTCCTCCATAACCTCTGCATCGGCTCCTGCCTCCAGGTGCCTACCCTGTCTGAATTCCAGTCCTGGCTTCAGTCAATGATGGACTAAGATTTGGAAGTGTAAGCCAGCTTGCTTTTTGGTCCTGGTGTTTCATCTCAGGAATAAAAACTCTAAGACACCATTTGCACAAACCCTCGTACTTTCTCTTTCTACCCTTGACTCTTAATCATCCACAGAAACATCCCATCACATAGACCCATCTTCTTGCCTCTTTTTCTCATCCTTCCATTCACATTCCTCATTTTGACACTGTCCTCGTTTTTATTCAGACAAGAAAGTATTTTCCCATGTCAATAGAAAATCTCTTATTAGAAGGCATAAGAGAGGAAAGAGGAACTATGGACTAACGCAATGCTAGAATTTTCCTTTCAGATTTGATTTGGAAAGGCCAAAGCTGTATGCATAGAATTACATTATTCTCTCACCGGGATACTTTCTGAGAGGTAATTGTGTCTAATTTCAAGACTTAACCGGCAGGATGCAAGCCATGTTTTTTCTTCCACTTTGTCATACACATTTTCTATTGTTACCTTCAGAAAGTTGAAAGTGCAAGGTGGTATCATCTCAGAAGGATTGTTTCTTCCTCCAGAGTAGTCAGTTACCTTGACAAGCTCACTAGCCTGGGTCTTTCCTGTGTCAGCTTTCCAATTCTATAGCAAAATATTGCACATAATCAACTTATAAGGAGAAACGATTTCCTTTTACAGCTATATAGAGTCCAGTGCAAGATTGGTTAGTTTTAATGTTTTGAGTCCAGAGCAAGTAGCACATCATGGCAGAAGCCTGCATCATTCTCTTAATAGCCTCTCAATCCAAGGGAGAGCAAAGGAGACAAGGAGGAAGGGGCTGGGACCCACAACCCTCTTCAACAGCACATCTCTGGTCACATAAGGACCTTTCCTCTTGCCCTCTCATCTTAAAGCTTCTGAAACTTCCCAATGGGACCATTTTGAGGCTTAATCCTCTATCACATGAGTCTTTGGGGGTCATTTAAGATCTAATCTATCATACTTTGCAAGCCTATTATCTGTTGAATCAACAACTCTCTGAAACTAGGCATTATGATTGATATTTCAGAGACAAGCGAAGTCATTTGATCTTCTTACTTCTTACTTCTTCTTGAAGTAGATTGTCAACTTGATAATTTTATTAGTAAATTTTATTATTAATTAAAACCTATAGCTGATCTTCATCTAACTGTTTTAGTTTAACTCTTAAGCTAATTTTGAAAGCAGTTTAAATTTATCACCCATGAAAGACAGTGTCTAGTGCACATCACAGATTTAAATATGTGACTTTCTAGCATGACTGTTCTGGAAGATAATTGTCAATCTTATTTATCAAAGCATATTCTGTTTCTCTTTCCATCATAAAATCACTTTCTCTTATTCTTTCACTTGTATTGTGACTTCTCTTCTACACGTGTGCTTTATACTTCCTAGATTTTTAATAATGTTTTGTAATTATGGTCTTGAAACTTTGAAGTCAGAATGACTTGGGTTCTTATCTGGGTTCTATGTGTGACTATGGGCAAAAAGATTGCAACTCTAAGCATCAGAGTCCTCACTGATGAAAAACTACAGCTAAACCTACACTCAAGAAAGAGGGGCCATACAGAGGCTGTGGAAATGTTGCCCTTACTACGATTCCTTGACTATCTTTCAGCACACCCCAATATTCCATTTATATTTTAATTCTTTTTTTCATATCACATACATAAATAGTTCCAAAATGGGGTGTTTCCGAACTGATTCGATGCCAGAGGCTCTGGCAGTTAGCTACAGCCTATGAGGAGCTGTTGGGCAGCATCAGAACAGGACAGGTGACAGCAGTAGAACGCTGTTTTCTCACTTTGTCATTTTTAAGCTTGAAAGTTTCCCCACTTATTGTCATTACCCTAAACTAACTTGTACATTTTTGGTGTTTGATGATTTAACATTTGTGCCCTAAACCAACATTGCTGGCATAAAATTAAGGCCACAGAGCACTCTTGCTTACATACCATATGCCCATAGCCCTTTGGGCACATTGGAAGAGGGTGACTATGGCGTGAGCCAATCTAACAGTAACAGGAAGCCTGGCAAGTGTCATTTTCAAAGTTCCATTGAATCATCTCCACACAGCTCACCATTTACCTCAGTTCCTTACGACACAGCCTGTGATGAAATAATTCGGAGAAATCTCATCCTTGATTTCGGAACATACAGTCACAGTTTAATTGAAGTTTACACAGTTAAATATCTCATCTTTTTACAAGATTCCATAATGTATGAACCAGTAAATGTTTGAACACATGTACGTTTAATGAAGTCATTTTTTTTCTCAGGCAGTACTGGGACTCACCCTGCCATTTAGTCATTCTCACACTTACTCAAAATAGCTAAATTATTTTAAATGGTAATACTTAATAGAAAATGTTTTAACAGTCTAATGAGAGGAAATGTCATATATTACATACATTCATAGTCATCTGAACCCAGTATTAAAAACTGGATGGTGGATGCTAGTGCACGGGTGTGGGCACACTAGCAGTTTACTTCCTGTTCCAGCAGCACTTCTTGAAAATTAAGTCTATTTAATCTATTTAGAGTAAATATCAGTGTTATGCTATAAAACTAACAAGTTCAGTTGGTAATGCCTATTTATACTACATTAGGAATTGATGATTTATATTCATGTTTTCATCAACACACATTTGTTGAACTCTAACTATGTGTCAGTCATTGTTCTGGATTTAGAGGCATCTCTCATCCTTTGGGAAGTTTCTATATAGTTGTCAGAAAGGGTGGCCACGGAGCAGACAGTCACGGTGAAGTCCAGTATGACACAAACGATACACAGAGTGCTGTTGGGAAGCGCAGAGATGACTTGGGGAAGAAACCATACCAAACAGCTTCTTATACCATTTTAGCTGTGTATTCTATGATGTGGAAGTCAGAGAGGAAAAGGTCATGATAGTATCAGAGTGTTACAACAATACATGAACTTTTATGAGAGAGAGAAGTGGCAGAGGGAGGAGGGGAGAAAAGGAGGGGAGAGACAGAAATAGATAGGGGTGTGTGTATGTATGTATGTGTGTGTGTGTCACCTCCATCCTCCCTCCATTCCTTTCCCTTCCCTCCCCCTCTGTTTCTTTTCCCCTTCCTCTATTCTCTCTCTATTCCTTTTCCCCCTCCCTTTCTAATTTATTAGACCCTTACCTGGTGTAAGTCAAAGAGCTCTGTCTATGGCTCACTCCCTCCTTTACCTGCTCTAAGACACTTAGATTCTTCTTATCACATAGGTAAGTGAGTTAAGGACTGGAGAACTCCAGGACCATTACAGTTCTAGAAACAAACACACCCCCATTTAAAGGCCAGTCCTTTTCTGTGCTTTTTTAACTGCTAGCGATTTTTGAGTTTTAGCCTTTCCCCAGTGGTGACACAATGTCATCCTGTTATTCCTGTCCTAGAAGTAAGCATAATAGCATTTATACTCTGATTTTAGACAGTCTTCATCCACTGTTGCCATTTGATGCTTACTTCAGTCCTGATATCAGGAAGTAAATGTCATCTCTGCTTTAACTGCGAAGACTCAGGTTTCTGATGTGTATGTGCCTGTAGTGATGGACCTGGTCAGCAGTGAAACACCCTGGAGCTTTTCACTCTGGACTCAGAAGCCCGTGTTTCACACTTTCTCAAGGATAACCTGAAAATGGACCAGAGACCTAAACATGCAACCTTAAGCTATCAGATTTTTAACTGAAAACATAGGCAGAAATATGTGTGGCTTGAGTTTTATAAGTATTTTTAGATAGAATGGGAAAAGCACAAAAAATAAAATGATAAATTATATCCAATGTATATTAAAAAAAACAGTGTCTTTGAAAAGCACCATAAGGAGAATCAAAAGACAACCACAGAAAAAAGAAAATGTTAGGAAAGCGTATATTTGAAAAAGATTAGTATCCCAGATGTATAGGGAATTCTCACAAATGAATAATTAAAAACACTAAAAATGCAAATTATTCAATTACTTAAAAGTGGGCAGAAGATTTGAAGACTATGGCACTAAAGAAGATATTTGGATTTAATCATAAGATCATGAGAATTTTACCCAAGAACAATATACATTGTTGAAAGAAACAATGACCTAAGTGAACCAAAAGATGCCATGAATTGAAACATGTAATTAGACGTGTAAGAGACATGAAAGTGATTCTGTTTTCCTGTGCAGAAATGAAAAATCCAATTCAAGAGGCCTGAAAGATGGGTCAGAGGTGAAGAGTGGGTGGTGCTTTTGCAGAGGACCCCAGTCTGGTAGCTCACTGTCACCTTTAATTCCACCTTCAAAGAATCCAATGCCTCTGGACAACGCCAGCACCATACTTACATGTGTGTATCCACAGATTCACACACACACACACACATACACCCCAAGCACACACAACGTTAAAAATAAACTATTATATTTAGAAAACTGATTCAAGATTTTTCAAATAGAATTTCAAGTGTTCCCTAAATAACCCGACGAAATCTTTTTAAAGAGGAGCTAAATTGGAAGACCCACTCTTTGCAGTTTCAAAACTACGCAAAGCTGCAGTTATCACGTTCAAGTGGGACTGACGTAAGGACGGACATGATTGACAGCACAAGTGAGACCTGAAACAAACCCACGTGTGAGCAGCTGATTTCTGACAATGTTCCAAAGTCCATCAAATGGAGAGAAAAAATCATCTCCCCAGCAGGGGAAACAAGTGGACCTCCGTAGACAAGAGGACAAAGCTGGCTTCTGCTTCATATAGCATACCCAAATCTTCACAATACAGAAAACACAAACTATAATATAATATTCCTAAAAAAAAATGGGTAAATCTTCATGACCTTATGTTTGGCAGTTTTGTAAATATTACGTACACACACAAGAAACAGTAAAAGAAAAAATATAATTTTTAGCTACCTCAGAATTCAAACCTTTGTGTGTTCAAAAAATATCAAAAGAGTAAAAAGAGACTAGAGAAATGGCTCAGAAGATAAGAGCCCCAGCTGGCCAGAGCACTGGCTGATCTTCCAGAGAACCTGGGTTCAATTCCCATCACTCTTATGATGGCTCATCACCATTCGCAACTCCAGTTCCAGGGGATCTGACACCCGCTTCTGGCCTCCACATGTACCAGGCATGCACACTATTCACAGATGTTCATGCAGGCAAAATACCCATAACATAAAAGGAAATAATAATAATTTGTAAAGGGAAGTAAAAGGACAAAATGAGAAGATTGATGGGTCACATGTTTGGGAGGAATACACGTGGAGACTATATGAAGAGCTCAACCCTACAACTCAACAGGGGAAACATCCAAATTAAAAGTGAACGAAGGACTTGAATGGACATGATGTCAAAGAAGGACAGATGATTACGTAAAAATGTACTCAACACCACTATTCATTAGGCAAGGGCATAGTGAGGTAAACCATGAACTTACAACCATTAAAACTTATGCTATAAATTTATTAGCACATGTTAATTACATAAAGCAATAGTTTTCATTGAGGACGGTTATAAGTTTTTTTTTTAATTACAAAACTATGAGTGTTTGTGAGGATATGGAGAAGTGAAATGCTTTCACTTTTCTGTACGGAATATGCAAAGGTTTGACTACTTAAGGAAACAGCTGGGTGGCTCCTTAATCAGGTAAACACAGAAGTAAGTTATGATCATGTCATTCCACTCACAGCTGTAAACTCAGAAGAGTCCACAGCATGTGGTCAGATATTCTTGGCAGCAGCATTCAGAATACCTGACTGTATAAACAGCCCAGCATCATCAACTGATGGACTGTGGCATATCCACACACTGAACTGCAACTGAAACGTAGAAGTTGTTTAACTACTGATAGCTGATAGCTCATGAAGGAACCATGAAAACATCGTGCTAAATTGGAAGAAAGCAATCACAAAGGTCATATCTCATATGGTTCCATTTGTGTGACATCTCCACTACAGACAGATCCAGACACAACACTGAGGATATCAGTCATTCCAGAAAAGGTATCATGTTCAGGAGTGACTGACCAACTTATAATGGACTCCACAATTTTTGTTTTCTTTTATTTGGTTACAATTTGGTGGGTTTTTTGTTTTTGTTTTGTTTCATCTTGTTTTTCTGTTTGGGTGTTGTTGGGTTTTTTGTTGTTTTGTTATTATTGTTGTTTCTATTGTTTTGGTTTGGTTTGATTTTTCCTCTTGGTTTGGAGGAGCTTTGGTGCTATATTGGATTCTTGTTTGTATTTTTGAGAAAGAACTTAAAGTTGGATGAGGAGGGAGGGAAAAGGATCTGAAAGGACTCTGAGGAGGGGAAGAATATAACCAAAATATAATTTAAATTTAAAATTTGTTTTAAATAATAATATAGCTTAAAAGCAGGGCATAGTGGTGCATGTCTTTCCCAACACTCATAAGGCAGAAGTAGCTGGATCTATATTATTTCAAGACCAGTCTTTTCTACAGAGTTCCAAGATTGCCAACACCTGTCTCAAATAATAATAATAATTAATATATGTACATATATAATTTTAATAAAAAAGAAGAAAGTGGATTAGTGTATACCAATTGATGTACCTAATAGTAAGTTTTTGTTGTTAACCACATACAAAGAGGGATGAATGGAAAGTAAGCAGATTTGTACGTGCATGAATGTGTGCATGCATGCACAAGCAAACACACATGCACAAACACACACACACACTGAATATTATTGACTATTAGGGACGTGCAGTTTAAAACTTCAGTAAGAGACTATTACTCATCTAAAATGGCTCATGCAAAAAAATTCTGAAGTTGGCAAACTCTAAAACAGATGTGAAGGAACTAGAACTCCGCCATGTCACTGTGAAAAGGCAAGGTGTCACACTTTCCCTGAGAAACAAATTGCACTGTATGTCTTGCAAAGTTAAATATGTGCTTACCATGTGAGCCAGTGAATCAGCTCTTAGAAATGAACATATTTACACAAAAGCCATCTTCCAATTAGCATTCCAGCTTTATTAATAATTTTCCAAAACTAGAAATAAACCAAATATTCATGACCTACAAGTAGGTAAAAAAAATGTACTGATTATTTATACATGAAAAATTACTCAGTAATAAAAAGAAAAAATGTAATAATGTGAGGAAATCTCAGAAGCACTAATCTAAACGGATGAAGTCAGATTCAAAGTCTGTTTATATGACTCCTTAGTAAAGAAAAACATGTAGTGATGGATGAGTACAGATGAGTACGGGGATGGAACTAACCACGAACGAGCAAGGAAATACAGTGCAAAGACTGAGATGTTCTCCGTAGTGTTCTCGAGGTGGCTATGTGACTGTGGATGCTGCCACGGTGGCAGAATCGTCCGTATCTGAATGCTTTTACTGTTCTTAATTTTAACTTCAGTTAAGCTGACTTTAAACCTACCTCTGCCTTTTATAATCTGTCATTGTCTCTCTTTGGAGCACAAAGTCAACCCTTTTGTCTTCACGGTATTAAAAGTAGAAGGCAGGTCATTGCAAGAACCCCAATTCCTTTTTCACCTGAATCTTACATTTCAGACAAAAAGCTCCTAGGTCCATTCAACATGAATGAAAACCAGAAGGAAATGCCAAGGGTCAGACTTCAGGGTCATCGAGAGAGATGCCCGGAGAATGGGAGATGGGATGAGATGGGGAAGGGCTCAATGAATGGAGAATTGAGAATTGATCAAGTTAAACATGGAAAAGAGGGATGAGTTGAGAACAGCAAGCTTTTTTTCATCTCTGATTCCCCACTAGAAGCATGTTTGCCTCTACTGAGCAATCAAGTTCATTAGAAGACTGCTGTAGGTTGTTTATATTCAGATGCAAATAAAATCAATGTGCCCTCTTACCTTTCGTAGTACCCAGCAGTACCTAGGAACAAGACACATGCTTGAATAATTGATGAGTTAATATACTAAAAGTTGCTAAAGGGCAGAGCAATTTTCCACTAAATTAAAAATTCTAAAGGGACGTGTGTTATGACTATTGTGTCGTCTGTTCTAACTGAGACAGTGTTGGAGGAAACCATATGTCGGTCTTTATTGTGTGCTTGTTCTGAATAAAGTCTATCCAAACAGGCTGTTCTAATGCTTTCAGAACTTTAAAAGAGGCCCAATATAGACCTCAGCAATCAAACTCAATGTCAACAAAGTGTGTCCTTTGCAGTTTGACATCGCTGAAGCTGCTCTGTGAATTGTAGCATTGATTTGTGGCACATTCATCCTACATCTGCCCAATGGTTTATTAAAATTGGATACACAAATACCAATAAAGTGAACAGCCCCACTGAGAGTTGACCAAACCGCCTCATTTCCCCCCACACTGAGGACAAATTGTAGCCAGTAGTAATTTTACAGCAGCTCTGTCATACTCGGCACAAGGCTTTGCCGCCAAGCATCCATAATACGGTAAGACTTTCCCTAAAGTGCAATGAGGAAATGGGCTTATGACATCACCATTAAATATAATAGAACATTGAAGAGATGAGTAGACCAGAGGAAAGATGAGGTGACAAACAGAACACAGACGGCCCAATTAAAATTTACTGTCTCCACAGGAAGGTGCCCGTGTGTAGATAAAACTCTTTATGAATATTAAATTCTACAGCATGGAGTGAGGTGGCACTGGGGTCCTTAGAAATCATAGTCAGATGTGATGAGTCATTCAAAGAAATAGGCTTTAAAATGGGCAAAAAGGTATAATGAATGCCCCAATGTGTCATTATTTTTCCAGTTCTGAGTCACTTTTCCATAATATTAGATGTGTGATTGACAGATATTTTTAACACTATTCTTAGGGACACTGTGATAGAGAGATACAAAAGACATATGCTCTGTGTGTTGTTCCTGTTGTAACACAAAAACATAAGCATACAGAGAATTTTTAAGAAAGAATTTTAAAAGGTATGGGTGTTGAATGGCTAAGTCACCCAGAAAAAGTGATCTCTTTGCTCTCTGATGCCTAGAGCATTCAAAGAGATGTTTTTCATGTGTGTCCTCTCTAAAACACTACTTAAAGTCTTTAACTTCACTGAGGTATAGCTACAGTGTGGTAATAGTGTAAACTATTAGGTTTTCCAGCTTTTGAAATTAAGGTGAATATGTTTACATCCCAACAGACATATACACTATTAGTTAGCGGTGGTTCTGTGTCAATATACCTGTTGGGGGGGGAGCCTTTCTAGGGAAATGTGTATGTTGTCTAATGATCTGAGAAGCCTCAGGACGAGGTAGTTCTTCGTGGTGGGAAAGCCATAGAAGAGATCAACTGTCACTTCATGATAGCTGAGAAGCACAAGGGGGGGTCAAAGTACAAACATCCCCAGTAATCTAACTTCCTCTTACAGGCCCATCTTGTAATAGCTACTCCACCACAGGCTGGGGAACAAGCCTTTAAGACGTGGGCCATTATGGCACACCTACTCTGATAGGATGGCCCGGGTTTACATTTCAGTGGGCTAGAAAAGGCAAGGAACTATGAAAATATGTTCACCAGTTCCATCCATCTAAACCTTCATAGCTTTGCATTACTGCCAGTGTGGCCAATAACACACACACACACACACACACACACACACACACACAGAGAGAGAGAGAGAGAGAGAGAGAGAGAGAGAGAGAGACCACGATAGAGAAAATGCAAGGCAAGGATATCAGTAGTCAGAATTTACCTCAACAAGTGAATGTGAGACAATACAGCTTCCCTGAATTCAGATAAAATTTAACAGTCACCCTGAATAGGTCCTCCAGAGTGGATAAAGATCTTTTTAAGATACAATATTTCTATTCAAGTCACATATGACATCTCCTATCAAAACTCATACAAATTCAGGGAACCTAAGGTAACCACTAGAATGTAATATAAGAATGTGGTAAAATTATCTAATCTCTTACATGGCTATTTTTTCTTCATAAGAATTAGCTCATCCCATATTCCCTCCATTATACATGGATCATTCTTGCCAAGACACCCAGTTAATACCTTCAATTGAAGATAACAGTTGGCCTATGTATGCTGTTTTTTCCTGTACCTATGTACTCGTGTTAAAGTCTTTTATAACTTAGATGCAACAGAAGATTGACAATAAAGAAAGCAAAATAAGACATCTAAAATAACACAGTGCAATCAAAGTTCTGTGAAGAACTGCCATTGACAGGTAATGCATGTAGCATGGATAAGTCATGCAATCAATGCACACTCTGGACAGGAGAAAGAATACATGAGAACTTGTCGGGCTGTTCAGAGCAGCCTATCACTTTAGATGTATGAAGTAATACCTTTTAGCTGCAGCTACACATGGTAAAGCGACTGTGGAAGCAACCCTAAGTGGCAGAAGGAACTGGGGTTACATGGTGCTATCCTGGATATCTGCTGGCGATCTTCAAACACACGCCCTGGGAATTAGGAGGACTACTGCGTGCCATAAGAAACATGGTGGGAGATATGTTGTTTATGTTTTCAAGTAACTGACACATGCTTTTTCACAATGAAAAATAAAGCTTTGAAAACTGTGAAGTATTATATGGGAAAACCTGAAAATTCTACAGAAATGCCTTCTTTTGTCCAAACAGTAATTTTTTTCAAAGGCCTCAAGAATTGTAGGGATTCCCAACATACCAGGTTCCTCAACAGAAATGCAAGCACAGATAGATGATGAAACCATAAAGACAGTTCCTTGGCACCAAAATGGTGGACGGATGGAGACAGCCTACATCTCAGATCATATTTCTTAATTTATATAAAATTCATCTATTTTAGAAGCAGCTACCTTCCAGAGCTTGCATCTCAAAGGAGAAGAACGAAGGGTGGTGGTTGGCGACAGAGAATGAGTCACCGCAGCTAGAGGCGGAGGCTGAGACAGTGAAGCTGCTCAGGGCTTTATACCAATAGTCACGGTTTTGTTAGTTCCTGGCTCCGAACTTACATCTTCTAGCATTGTCTGAGTCGTCTTCTCCAATCCTATTTTTCCCACCATTTCTGATTTTTGTTTATGTGGTTCTGGAGACTTACACCTACAGACAAAGTTTTCTTTCCAAGTACAGCTGGAGCCCTGGTATAACACTCTATGGCAGGGCAGTAGTCTGTAGAGGAGTTTAGAAGATTTTAGAAAGAATTCTAGTTGACTTTTTTAACATAGAGGAAGAGACTCTGCTCGAATCCTTTTTCTTCACATTAAAAGGTCTCTAGAGAAAGACAGGGCATCAGGCTATCCTAGCTTTAGAGGAAAGAAAGAGGAAAAAAGAATAATTTATTCCTGTATTTCACATTACATCTGTTTTTTAGTCTTTTTTATGATTGCTGTATAGTGTATCCTAGCCACGGCCAGCTACAACCAACTGGTAGTGGCTCCCAGCAGCACTAAAGCGAAGGTGTCACAGCCACTTCTGTGCTCAATGAAAACCAATACCACCATTGATTAGTGATGTCTGTCAGGCGTTCCTGTACATGTCACCCCAATACACTGTGGCACTATTGGAGAGACCAGACTAGACTCTGGATTCAGAGCACTTACCTTTATAGTTGAAGAAGTCGATTCTCCCATTAGCAGCTATTCCTGTCAGCTCTACACAATGCTGTTCATTTAGACGGACTGAGAAAATGCAGAGCTTGTGGCTGGATGCATTCAAATCCAGACAATGCAGTGCTGTGCATCAGACAGACCCTGCCTCAAGGGTCCTGCTTCTCCTTAATTATCTTTTTTCTCGTGGGTTTTTACTACTTATTATTATGTATTTCACCATATCTCCTCTGCTAATCTATTTAATATTTGTCTTATTTCACCCATTATGAGATACCAGCATGGAGCAAAGTGATGTCAACATATGGGTTTCATACATGTGAACTTGGTTATTTTCTCATTAAAGTGGGCAGACCCTGAACCACAAATTATTTAATTATTTAAGCGGTCTGGCCACCGTCTGGAAACTGTTGTTCCACTGAAAAGAAACTCCAGTTAAACTCTTTTTCTGCAATGTCTTATCTGATACAGAGGCGACATCAGTGCTGAAAGGAAAACCCCTAGAGAGCTCAATAATGCAGTCATAAGAAAAACCATGTTGCCCATGTTCTAGACAGTACTGAGAGAAGATGGATGGTATGGAAAGAACATGGATGTCATAGATCAGAGGTCAGCAGTTCTGTGTCGTCATAGGAATGAGTCTCGGGAAAGACTAACAGTATATTTCTTTATTCACTTTTTATGGTTGTAAAAGATGTATTTACAGTTATGATTGAAATTCTGTGTGTGTGTGTGTGTGTGTGTGTGTGTGTGTCTATGTTTTAGGGTTTTTATTGATGTGGTAAAACACCATGACCCAAAGTAACTTTGAGAGGAAAGGATCTATTTCATCTTATACTTCCAGGTAACAGTCCATAGCTGAGGGGTGTCGGAGCAAGAGCTCAAGCAGGGCAGGAAGTGCAGCAGAAGATAAGAAGGATCACTGTTTCTTGACTGGCTCAGCCTGTTTTCCTGTATCCCCGAACCACCTGCCCAGGGATGGCACCATGCAAATGTGCTTGGCCCTCCCACATCAATCACCTAGTAAGAAAATATGTCACAGACTTCCCTACAGGCCAGTCTT
The DNA here is from genome assembly GCF_982192425.1 of Myodes glareolus. Lineage (NCBI taxonomy): Eukaryota > Metazoa > Chordata > Mammalia > Rodentia > Cricetidae > Myodes > Myodes glareolus. The sequence goes on from NC_142032.1 coordinate 29,075,963, forward strand.
ATTGAGGACATTCTCTCAATTAAAATTCCTTCTTCCCGCATATGTCTAGGTTTGTGTCAAGTTGACAAAACCCAGTACACTATGTATAATTGTCCAAGCAAAGCATTTTAAATAGTGACTTAGCTTTATACATCTAGGAAATTCACACATGGGGGATGGAGCCAACTCATTGGTGCGCATCCTCACAGAGAAGGTATGAAGAGTAGACATACGCATGGAATCCCCACTTGCGGTGGGGTTTGTGCCTTCCAGTTGCTATCTCGCTAATGAACCTGAGCGCTCTTAAACTTACAGCTAATAAGCAGAGGGGAGCTTTAGGGGAAATGTTCTGCTCGGTTGTGAGCTGGTAATTCATCAGTGCCGTATAATTTAATTTGCTGAACGGTAAATGCCAGCTGCCAGATCACGTGGTTGGGAAAGTGGGCCACTGATTCGGCAGCCAACAGTGTAGATGAAATCAATCCCATCGCATTGAAGGTGGAATTGCCCATGCTGCAATTACCCAGTGAGGAAACTATGAAAGCATGGAGTGTGTTTTGGCAAGTGTCTTCAGCCATGTGAGACAGAGAGTCCTGCGAGAGAGGATCTTGTCATTGTCGAAACCACACTCTCTCGCAATAATACAGCCCATGGCTCTGCTTCCAGCCACAGCCAGGAACCACATCTCAATAGTTGTATTTAAAGTCTGTGTCAGGGCTGAAACAGCCCTATAGGAAGTCAGGTTTCTCTGGCTCACATGTGTGACACGGCTGTACAGAAAGAACTCTTGCCTGGTCTGGGTGACTAATGTAATACTCCTAGAAATGTAGATGTGTTAGATGCATAAATTCTCAGAAAAGACAAAGGTTTTTTTTTTCTAAGTGATTTAAATCCACCTGCAGAATAAAATGCAAACTCTCAAGTCTTCCCCACAATGGAGAGCCATCATAACAGAGAGTCCCCCACCCCTAGGCTAGTAGTCTGGGGTCCTGCCATTGTTCTCTTTGTCATATGTCCCGTTTCTGTGCATGCTAAGTTTCCCTTGCTTTCAGACTTGAAACATTTTGAAATTGTGAATGTCGCCACATGAATAGCTAAGACCTTAGAAGTTTCCTTCCTTCCTCGACATTTTATTGGCTAATCAAATAATCCAACATGTTAGAATCCTACCTAAGCAGAAATTGAAAGCTCTAGTTGTATGCCCACGTGTGTGCTTCTCTGTCCCTAATATGTGTTAGTTTACCACTCAAGGTCTTTATCTCAAAAGTTTCAAGATTATCGTCTGTGTGTATAGATGTTTCTATTAAGTAGCCTCCAGAAAAGTGTGAATATGAAGCTATCAGCATTGTGTTTGTGTGTGTGTGTGTGTGTGTGTGTGTGTGTGTGTGTACACAGGTGTCTCTCAAAATTTTTATCTGCTTAAGCAAAATAGAAGGGCTAGGAACAGCTTTCTGGTTAGCCCTTCCTGCTGAAGCCTGTGGGCTCAATCTCCTGCTGTGGGAACTCTTTCAACCAATAGCCTTTAAGATAACAGCCTACTTTTGGTGTGGTCTTATGTACTATAAATGCAGATGAAAAGCATTTACTGGCCTCTTGGCTGCTGGATTCATTTCCAGTTCTCAGTACACACAGAGGACTGCAGATTGCTACCCTTTCTGTGAATCTGTCCCCTAATCAATAAACATTTGTTCTACTCAATTCCAAGCTATTTGAAACTCTTTGGTACACCAACAAATTGACATCTAATGTGGGGCCCAAGTTCACACCATTGCTGGGCCCTGCCCAGACCCCTGTCTATGGTATTCTCCCACCCCGTGCAATTGAACTACCCTTCTGCTGCTGAACTACTTCTCTAGCGCACAGCTGAGCATGGTTTGGCTCGGTAGGCCTGCCACAGTGACTTAGCAGTTTCCCACCATGGTCCATGCTACCTGACGTGGTCCTGTCTACTGCTGTCCACTGCTTTCTACTGCAACTGCTCTGTGGCTTCTCTGGCTTCTGCCAGGCCTGCTCTGATCAGGCTGAGCTCTGACTGGGAGCAGAGGCTCTAACCCTACAACAGGGAACACAGGCTTGCATTCCTAGTTCAGATCCATGAATGCCAAGCCCGATCTCGGGCCAGTAACCTCCACAGGAGGAGAAAAGCTATGGATACTATCAAAATTAATAAAGATTTGGTTTGAAAAGGAGAAACTTCTTGATAAAAAGAAATGACAGCTCATCCACAGAGGTGACAATCCTACAGGTTGTAAGGAAACCTCATAAGGGTTGGGGCAGGGTTCTGTTCTTGTCTTGGCAGGAAAATACCCATCTTCGAAAAGTCAAGAGACCTGGACATCTAGATGCTTAACTAAGAAAAGATAGCTATCCACAAAGAATCACGAAGCAAAGAGATCTGATTTATGATACCAATGTCCTCTGCAGGGTAAAATTTCACTACCTAAACATACATATCTCTCTACTTCTCAGTATAATGATAGTTTCAACTCATTTAAAAATTAAAACTGGCTTTGCAGCTGGACAGTAGACACTGTCCTTCTCTAAATCCAAGCATGTTATTAAAAGAAAAAGTCAGAATTTCTGTCTCATCTTAAGAGCCACCTGGTAATGGACAGAAGGAAGATAAAATTTAGGGACTCCTATTATCAAAACTCTGCTTTCACAAAATTTAACTTCTCTCATACCAATTTTTGTCTTTATGGTACCTTTCATTGAATATATGTCTATATGAATAATGTTTAAGTTTTCCCCAATGAACAATTAATTTTCCTGTAGTAATCTTTGAAGTTTCAATGAAGAATATGGGGCTCCACAGCAACCTGGTTGTTACAATGTCATTCTGATAGTACCACTTTAAGATTGGTTTTGGGTTACAAACTGCTCAAGATGATTCCAGCTTGGCTAGCTGAGATGGTACACCTCCTTATAACATTCTGGCCAGAACTTCAGATAAGAACTTCAGAAAAACCCTACCAACTATTCAGAGACTATCTGCAATTGTACCAGACAGTAATCTTGAAACTTAACCATCATTTCAGTTTTTACAGATTCCATAGAAATATCATCACCCCCATGAGAGTTGAATGTAATTCTAGAAAACGATGTCCCATCTCCCAACATAGTTTGTCCTCAGGACTAGGGACATTATTAGGGGTTGGTTATAACTGATATAGGATTGGGGGTATAAATGAAGTAAACTCAAGGATCTCTCTTGAAAAAAAAAGGAATAGATGGGATGGGATAATAGGTAGATTACTGTGAGCTTACTCACACTAATAATAATAATAGTGAGTAATAGTGAGATTATTTGTGAGCTATTACTTATAGACAAATTACATTGGTATAGATTCTTGTATATTGATATAAATTCAAATTATATTTTTATATACAAATTATATTTGTTATATTCAATTATATTGAATATGCTCCTATTTCTGTTTACAATATTTGTGCACCTTTGCAAAGTTATTTTGTCATATTGTATGCCTGCATGTTTCTACCTTTGCTTAAAATATTTTTCATATTGATGCCATCTTAGGATATATTTATCACATTGTACTATACAATGAGTTTATCCCCTAAGAAATAGATCTTTGTTATACTCCATTCTGGGCTATTTTGGAACTGTTTTGTATGCCAACAATCTCCAGTACTGATGGGCAAGGGAGACAAAATGTAGCTTATAAACAAGGCTGTTCTCTGCAAAGCTTTTCTGCTTTTAAAGCACTGGTTCTCAACCTGTGGTTCATGACCCCTTTGGGGGTCTATCAATCCTTTCACAGGGACCGCATATCAGGGATCCTGCATAGCAGATATTTACATTATGATTCAGAGCAGTAGCAAAATTACAGTGGCATATGTGCAAAAGAAATGTGTTTCTCACAGTCCTGGAGGCTGGGAAGGCCAAGGTCAAGTCATTGACAGGTTCGGTGTTGGACCTGCTTTCTTCATAGTTGATGGATTTTAACTGTGTACTCCCATAAGATCACTTATCTCACACCATGCCTTTCACATCCCAAAGGTCCTTTTCCCTAATACCATCACCATTGGGGTCAAGATCTGTCTTAGTTAGGGTTACTATTACTGTGATGAAACACCATTACCAAAAAGCAAGTTGTGAGAAAAGGGGTTTATTTGGCTTTATACTTCCATATCACTGTTAATCATCAAAACTCATGGCAGGAACTGGAGGCAGGAGCTGATACTGAGGCCATGGAAGGGTGCTGCTTACTGACTTGCTCCTCTTGGCTTCCTCAGCCTGCTTTCTTATAGAATCCAGGACCACCAGCCCAGAAATGGTAACACCCACAGTGGCCTGGGCCTTCCCCAATAATTCCTAATTAAGAAAATGCCCTAGAGGCTTGCCTTTCTTAATTGAGGTTCCCTCCTCTCAGATAACTTTACCTTGTGTCAAGTTGACATAAAAATATGCAGTACAGGAGAACAACATATGAATTTGGAGAGGGCAGGTGAGCATTCAGACCATAGTATCTCCAAATCTAGAAGTTCAGTACATTTCCAGTTATTTGGTAATTAGAAATTTAAACATTTGAGAATATATATGTAAATATTTTGACAAGAGGTAACCTTTGATATAGATTTGGGTTTTTTTGTTTGTTTGTTTGTTTTTGTTTTTTGTTTTTTCCCCCCTGTGAGTAAAATTTTATTTTCTCCAGGGAGCAAAAGCCTAGTTGGCATTACCATGACAGTGTAGTGACACACTGAATGCCAACTCCAATCTTTTTTTTCTTTATTTTTGCTTTTTTCAGGTTACAAACTCAGCTGACAACTGTCCTGGCCAGATGACTCTTCACCTCCACCCTTCGTTGGTGTGTGGAGGAGATGGATTTACTCACTCCACCTTCGATGGCTGCATTGCCTCTGCCCTGTGTGTCATGGAAGCTTTGAAGAATCATATTTAGTGTCTATGTTCTTGTTTCTACATTCTCTTTGGGACTCTTTGTTTTCACAGACCTCTGCTATGAATTATTCTGGTTTTTCTGTGGAGAAGAATTACTTGGAAAAATTTAAGTCTCATTTTTCATATGAAATATAAAAACAATGTAATAATATTGATAGCTACCACCCATAGTAAAAGGATAATTTCTTAGACTTTGCTCCTTCCCTGCATTCTCTGATTTTCTATGACTGATCCTTGTTAAAGTAAAATAATTCTTATGAGGAACAAATAACCATCCACAGAATTATACTAAACCAAAGTTCCCATTTATGGGCCCAAACCTTTGTTATCTTTTTGAAAACTTCAGTCCTGAATAAAGAACAACCATTACCAAGTCTTGTGTTATAACTTCACACATATCCTTGAATTGACATTTTTGCAAATTATTAAAATGTAAGATTTCTCTGAAATGTGGAATAATTTTTGTTTCTCATTTGCTTTCCAAGTTATTAAGGCTCTGGGTAGTAGGTCACATATGTCACCAGACTACAGTCTGAAGAGCAGCTTGACCCACAAAAGGACCCCCGACAGGTTGGCTGAAAATGACATGAATCTTCATTTGCCAAGTTGCAGAGTACTTTTTAGCCTTAAAGCAAATTTCAACCTTCATATGTGAGATAAAAATTAAACAGAACTGAGAGGAAGTTTATCAGTCTTTAACATGAGATCTCCTCGGACTGCTGCTGTCCATCGTACCACTTGCACTGTGCCACGGCTAATGAACTTCCTGTTGGTCAACAGAAATCCTGCTGATCAGAGAATAAGTGCATTTTAAATCTCTCAGTATTTTCTAACTTAGCCATTTGGCATGTCACCCATATACTTCAGTATTTGGTCCCATGATTGCTGGCTGGAGAAAAATTGAGCCTCAGGTTTTCAAGTAAGCTATTTCTTATTAATTTGGAAAGCAAAAATTATGACAGTCTGTCTTAAAAAAAATAAATCTGTGTGTGTGTTTAGGATGCAGTTTATTGCGTGGTGGTGGTGGTAGGTTCTCCTCTAATATCTCTAACCTCATGAGCCCTGGGTAGTTGGCTAGCTTTCCGGTATTCGGCATGATTTTCATCTTGTTGAGAAGACTTTGGGTTCTATTAGAGAGCTGTTGGTTACCATTAATATATGAATACTACTATTGCTTTAAGGATGTATTGCCATGCTGGTTATTGTTGTGGTTATAGGTATCCTGTTGTGGATAGGACTATGGGTTTCTTCCCTCCCTTTTAGCCAGCTTGCCTAGCACTTTCTAGTACTGGGAAAACATGTCTCAGGGAAGAGGTTTTCGGGTCAGATTCAGCCTTATCCTCTATGTTCTATGTGCAAAGTGTCTACAATCATAGGGTCTCCAATCTCTGGGAGGCAACAAAGAGAAACAGCGATAGCATATGTTGTTTGGGGGTATCGCTTGGATTCTCTTGGCCAACAACTGAAAAGGGAGATTTCTCATGCATGGTGTTGGGGTTTTTGATCATCTATGGAATCTAGTAGCATGGTCAGCCTAATTATAATAACTTCATCTAAACTATATTTATCACTCACCAAGGAAATCTCTCTTTGTACCTAAAGCTCAGAGTACATCTTGGATGAGTGGGCAAAAGGATTGTGAGAGTCAGAGGACCAGGAAATCTGCAGTAAAACTGTGTCTCCTAGAAATGATAGGGAAGCTGTGCTCAGGATACCTCAACAGTATGTCTACCTAAAGAGACCTGAACAAGGACTCCAATGGACATGTTAAGGTGGAAAGGGGAAATATCATGGGACCCCACCCCTAAACAAAGAACTACAGGGAGTGAAGGAATGCTGAGAGAGAGAAAATTAGGCTTCCCAAGGAGAAGCCTCCTAATTGGTTATCAAATCCTGTAGATGGAAGCTTTTTTCAGTCCCAAAGAAACACAGAGGCTTATATTAATTATAAACTATTTGTCCTATTAGCTCAGGCATATTATTAACTAGTTCTTACAACTTAAATTAACCCAGAATTCTTATCTATGTTTAGTCACATGGCTTGGTACCTTTTCTCAGTGTAGCATACCTCATCTTGCTTCCTCTCTATTTAGGTGGTGACTGCAAACTGAGCCTTTCATCTTCCCAGAATTCTCCTAGTCTGGTTGCCCTGCCTATACTTCCTGCCTGACTACTGGCCAATCAGCACTTTATTAAACCAATATAAGTGACAAATCTTTACAGGGTACAAGAGCATTATCCCACAGCAAAGTCCCAAGTGGTTAGCTCTGAAATCATATACATAAAACAGTACTAAACAGACTCGGCATATTTTATTCAGATATTTATTCATATATGTAACAATAATTAAAGAAAAAAAGGCCATGAATTTAAAAGTGGGAAGTAGACATGGAAGAGATTGGAGGAAGAAAAGGGGAAGGGGGAAATTATGTAATTATATTGTAATCTTTAAATAATTGAAAAAGAAACAAGTTTAAGGCTGTCCTCAGTGTTGCTATTAACCAAAGATGGCCTTAAATTAATGATCTCCCTACTGTCACCTCCTGAATACTGGGAAATCAGGTGTGTATACTATGGTCTTGGTTACTTTTCAGTTGTTGTAACAAAACACCATAACCAAGACAACTTGAAGAAAGGATTTAGTGGGACTTAGTGGGATTTAGTTTCAGAGGATGAGTCCATGACCAACATGGTAGGAAGCTTGGCAGCAGGCAGACACAACACTGGAGAGCTTACAACCTGAGATACAACCATGAGGTAGACAGAGATAACTGGAAATGACATAGGTCTCAAAACCCATCACTAGTAGCTTCCCTTCTCCAACAAGGCCACACCTCCTAATCCTTCCAAATAATTCCATCAACTGGGAACTAAACACTCAAATACAGGAGCCTATGGGAGCTATTCTCATTCAAACCACCACAGCCACCATGCCCTGTTCATGTGGTACTGAGTACAGACCCCAAGGCTTGGCATGTGCTAGGCAAGTACTCTACCTGCTGAGCTATATCTCCAGCCTCCGGTTTTGTCATTTTGAAAGCAAAGAAATAATTGTTTCAGATTCCTAAACTAGGAAGTATTTATCCAAAGAGTTTGTCTCTTGGCAGTGTTTAAGTTGCATTCACCTACTTGTTCTTGCAACATGAATACCTACACAAGCACTGGCAGAGCTTTCTGGTTTATCAACAAATAAGGACCTGTTTCTCTGGAATGTGAGGATAGCTTGCCTTTTAGCAATAAATGGGCAAAACTAAAAAACTGAAATGTGGCTAGTGCCACTTCATTTGAAAGCATTAAAAGGAAAAATAAAATGTAATTTCTGATATAAAATAATGGAAAATGATTTATTGCATGATACTGCTCCATGTTTGATGAATATTTGTCTTTTTTTCTTTCAAGTACCTAAAGAGTCATTCAGTTGTCTTTATTATTTTGTTTTAAACAAATATATGTCTGAAGTCATTGGGCAGAAAGTATTCTGAACCTTTAAGAACAATGGCATGCCTGTGTCCTATAAGGGAAGAAAAACTTGTAAAGAGAGAAATGGGTTAGTTACATAATTATTCTTCCAAGCCATCACTAAAATGTTTCATAGCTATTGATTCTAAGCATGTTATCCCACTACTTCTGTGAGTTTTGGTAGATGCTGACAATGTGAGCATCCACCCCCTCAATACCTAGATCATTGTCACTTCACTGTTTCAATCATTCTGAAGACCCCTACTGCATTTGAGTTTCCATTTGCCTCTTCCCCTTTAGAAAAGAACTAGCTAAGGAAATCCATGTCCTGGTAGCTACCGGAAGGATGCTATAAATACTGTAGGGTCAGGATGTCCACCATTACCCCCCTGAGACTATGGGAGTCGGCGACACATCAAACAGTCCCGGGGGTGTATTTCTACCTCACAAGACCACACATCACCAGTGTATTTCCAAGGAAGGACTTCTGTTAGTAAAGCTAGCCAGCGATAGCTGCTGTGTTTTGAAAGGAGCATATTCTGGGGAGAAACGGCTTGAGCCTGAGTCGTGGGGTGATTTAATACTTGAGAGCTGATAAATATAGCCTTTGCCGGAATGAAACTTTATGATGCACGTTGAAAAGCTTAATTACTGAACTGTCTCTGTGCATCTTGCTCAGGCAGCCAGGATGACAAATCACAGCCGTAGAATAGCGTTTGCACCTTTGACATTTCTAAAAGAGAAGGGTATGCCTAAAATCACTGGGAAAGCAGTAATAATCCCAGACCAGATATTACTGAGCAGAAAAAAGACACTTCTTTGAGTCACCAAGCCTTTTGCACACAATGTCATCATACCCACCCCCCACCCCCACCTACCCACCGCTTTGTTAAGTGAAAAAGAACAAGGTCAGTTTTACATTCTTCTGGCATCGGGTCCTTATGGAAGCAAGTGGGTATGTATCCTTCTGGTTTCCTCTCCCCAACACCCCTGTGAAATAATCAGGACATAAAATCCTTGTCCACTTTTAGCAAATAAAGAAACCAAGACCCAGAGCTTGGCCAACCAAGGTCATATAATGACATGCCCGGACAAGAACCCACTCTTCCCATGACCCGTTTCTATTACTGGCACACTCGGCTTCCAGATGATCATGATAATTACAGCTGGCTAAAACAGTCATTGGAGAGCAGTCCACACCATGTGGTCTTCCTACTGCTGCTTCATTTCAGAGAGCTAACACTAATCCTGGCGTGATATGTATGGAAGTTTGATGTGCAATAAAATCTCCGTAAGTACTGGCTAAGTGATTTATATGCCTCTCGTTCCCGGTTCCATTGGCTGGCTTATCACCTTCTGGGGGTGGGGAGTGAACTTCAGGGGTGCGTGCTGTGGAAATAGCTGCATAGTAATGATACTGAATTTCCATCCAGCAGTACTTGTTTCGCTTCTGATCCATCTGTTCTGTACATATTTCTTTCTCCATTTGTCTCCCTTGCTTCATTCTCTTCCCCTTCTTCCATCTCTTCCTTTCCAGTTGTTTCTCCTACACTTAATTTCCATGCATAAATCCAGTCTCCATGTGATCCACAGTATCTGCCCTTCCTTGGATTTGTTTTTGCTTTGTTTTGTTTTTGTTTTTGTTTTGGTATATCAGGATTTTGTGGTGGTTGTTATTCCTGTTTCTAAAATTTTTAAATATTTAATGTTGCTTATTATTCCACAACTCTAGTTTCTGATTTCCAAATATATAAAAAAATAATACAAAACTTTAAAAACTGACTGTAGCTTTCTCTGATCTCAGTGCTAATAACCTCAAAAAATTGTGTAATATTTTTTTACACTAGATTACTTTTCCTGTCACATATGTGCAAAAGTGTACTGCCAGGTCTATAGTGAACGCTTGTGATACAGTAGTAGTAATAGAGTAAGTCTGGGGAAAGCAAAACCCGGGGATAGGATTAAGGGCAAAGGCAAAGGTGTGTTCCATTAGTCAGTGTTCTGGTGCTATCTGAAACACCTGAGGCTGGAAGCTTATACAGAATTTCTTCTGTAGAAGCAATTTCTTCTGTCCACATCTCCAGAAGCTACTTATCAGGTACGATGAAGCTTTGTAAGGAACAACAGTAATGTGAAAAAAAGACCCCAGGAGAGCTAGGAAGCCAGAGTGACCAAGCTTATCTCAGACCCACATGTGGATCCATCCTTCCTGATCCTATGCTACACAGAAAATACTTTCAGACAAGTCTATAACATCCCCTAGAGGAAAATCTATGTTTTGATGATTGAAAGGATTTTGTTCCTCACTGTGTGACCTTGAGGCAAATTGCAAACTCTCACTACACTCCTTTTACCTCTGAAGACTGAGTCAGTGGTACGTATGCTATGAAGTAGGGAAAGGGAGAGTCGAGCAGGTCCTCACTGTGTCTGAAAGGCTATAAGGATCCATTTCTTTGACATTCATCTAGGACGTAGAAAAGCAGATGTTTAGGAGTTTGTACACAAATAGCAAACATTTTAGTAACTTGTATATAGCTGTGATTTTCAAAAAAACCTGTTAGATCAACTTATAGAAGAAAGAGATCGTTTGGGCTAACAGTTCCAGAGGGTTAGAGCCCACGATGGCAGGGTGGAGGCTTGGTGGCTAGAGATGGAAGCTGGGGGCTTCTGTCTTGTACCACAAGCAGAAAACAGAGAGAGTGAACTGGGATTAGCATGTGGCTTTTGAAATCTATGGTGGTTTCGATGAAATGAAGTTCACAGGCTCATATTTGAATGTCTAATTCCCTGTTAGTGGACTGTTTAGGAAGGATTAGGAGGTGTGTCACTGGGGGTGGGCTTGGAGATTCCAAAAGCCCAAACCACTCCCAGGTTCACTCTCTCTTTGCTTCCATCTTGCAAGTCAAGTGCAAGCTCTCAGCTGTATTTCTCCAGCACCATCACCCTACCTGCCACCATGCTCCCCACCAGGATGATCATGGCTTCATCCTCTGAAACTGTAAGCCCCAATCAAATGCTTTCTCATATAAGTTGCCTTGGTCTTGGTGTCTCTTCAGAGCAATAGAACAGTGACTAAGACAAAGTCTCATAACTGTCCGCCAGTGACACACCTTCAGATCTATCCAAACAGCACCACTGAGTATCGAGTATTCAAATGTCCATGACTATGGGCCATTGCATACAAACCACCGCAGCTTAAACCATGGTATAATTCAGAAAGTTAAAAGTATTCTGTCAGGACTGAAGAGATGACTCAGTAGTTAAGAACACCAACTGCTCTAACAGAGGACCCGAGTTTGATTCTTAGCACTCATACTGAGTGGTTCACAACCACCTGTAACTCCAGACCCCAGGGATCCAACGCCATCTTGTGGCCTCTGAGGGCACTGCACTCATTCACAGAACCACATCTATGTATACCTATACATATATATATAATATATACACACGAATAATTTTTAAACAATAAAATTAAATTTAAAAAGAACTTTCATGAGACAGAATGATAGTTTACCTGAGAGAGCTAAGGCCGCCTTCTCTTATCCTTTTAGAGTCTGTAAGTTGACAGCCCAGCTGGAAGGTGTCAACACAGTCCTCAGGAAGAAACCAGGAAAGGTCAATTCCAGCAGGGATGATGCAAAACAAGAGCCTTCTCTGCAGCAAATCGTCTTTTTCCTTATCAACTGCATTATGCTGAAGATTAGCTACTTAATTTTAGAAGCATCAAAAACTAGGAGGGAGTTAGTTCCCATTTTTAAGATGCTTGGCTAAGTACACAGATGCACTTACTGCCCCTAGCCTTCATTTTTAAAAGCTTAATTTATGGTGGCTTCATGAGCCCACTGCTTCCTAGATCTTGCACAATTTTTTATGTCTTATCATTTCACATATAAAATATGGATACTAATTGTACCTGCTTTAGGATTGTTTGGGTTATGATTTATGCTATAAAGTACTGAAAATTATGTTCTCTATGTAGAAGACCCTCCAAAGTGTCCGTTGTTATCACTATCATTAATGAAATTGTGACTCAGGAAAAGAATCCCCCTTTTTCCTTTACAGTATCCATACCTAGCTAGGACTCAGCTAGGAGCCACTTGAGTATCTGTAGAACTCCTTGGGGACTGTATTTAGGTAGCACTGTACGGCTAGCTTCTGGATGGTTTTTTAAAAAGAATACAGGATGGGGAAAGAGTGAGAGACAAGTAAGGAAGGGAGAGAAAAGAAAGAAAGGAGGGAAGGAGGGGGAACAGGAAAGAGGGAGAAGGAAAAGGAAGGAGAGAGGTGAGAGGAGCAGGGAGAGGAGGAAGGAAGCAAGCAAGCTATGGTACACTTTCGTGTTGCTTGGCAACCTTGCAAGGCCTTGTTCTCCCACCTCACTTAGCCTCTCTACTGTAAGCTAATTTTCCTACGGACACCAACTAGCAAAAAAAACGACAGAAACTTATTAATTATGAGATCTCAGCCTATATCTAGCCACTAGCTCTTTGAACTTAAATTAACCCTTTCATATTAATCTGCGTTTTACCTCGTAGTTTTGGTTTTTTTTTTACCTTTCTTCCATCTTATTTTCTCTCCATGTCCTCTGGTGTCTCCTTCCGGAAGTCCCGCCTAACCTCTTCCTGCATAGCTAATGACCTTTTAGCTCTTTATTGACCCCATCAGTGATGTCTTCACACAGCACCCTACTGTTGTGACAGCCCTCATATACACACTCATTTCTCCAGTATTTACTTGTCAACACAGCTACATGATCCAAAAAAGCAGTGCTCAGCTGCTTTTTTTTAAAGGAGGTGCTCAATTAATATCTCTGTATCCAGTGAGTGAATGAATTCGACTGAATACCGCTTCCTCTGGTAATGTCTAAAGGCACCAAAGAAAGCATCGCTGTGACTAAATAGCCCCACAGAACAAACGCATGCCTACCGTAGCCTCCATAAATGACGACACTTCAATAGCTACGTGGTCCTCACCAAGTTTCTGTCCAAAGACAGTCGGTTTCAGAAAAGCCTGATGTTGTGCTGATTTCTATCATTGTGAGGGGAGGGAAAGCACAAAGCTGTCCCACCCTTTAAAAAAAAACAAACATAGGTACTTCATATCATCCCATGTTGCTTACTAGCTGAAGTTTTCTGCAGAAGAAGCAGGAAAATTGACCAGAAAAATGCACCTGGGTACAGGAAACTGCTGAGTTTGCTTTATGATCTACTTGAAAATCTGAGGTCATATGTTCTGATATTCATTTAAAATACAAATAAATGAGTTACCTGGAAAAGGTGGGTTTATGAATTTCAATTTATTTAGTAATTCTTAACTGGAAATTCCTATACTGTGTCACCTATTACGCTAATATCTTTGGAGAATGATTGGTTCTTTTTTTCTATTTTCTTTCTACTCTTTATGTGCTTAGACAGCATAATAAAATCAAATGAATCTTTGAAAACATAAGAACTGGTCCTCCATTCGAATGCTGTACCCTCCATAGAAACATGGGGACTCCATCTGAATGCAGTAAGCTCCATAGAAATGCATTTTGCCCATTATCTTTAGCTTGGACTCTCCAGTGTCCAGAGCAGCACATGACATAGGAAATGGATAGGTCAAAGGCAGAGACATCAGCAATTAGGAAACTGCACAGTTTTATGTAATTAAGTGAGGCAACAAAGAAATGGAGAACTAATATTTTAAAAAAATTGACAAGAGGGTCTGGAGAGATGGCTCCATCAGTAAAGCACTTTTTCAGGCAAGGACAAGGGCTAAGTTCAATCCCCAGCACCGACATAAAAAAGGAAGGTACCCCCCCTAATTAGCTATCAAATACCAGGCAGTCAGTCCTAAAAACATATGTTTATGGGCAACACTAAATGATCTCAGCAAGTTGTATTATCTATTTATTTGTGTGTGTTCATGTGAATGTATGTATATGTTTATATATGGGGGAATATATAAAACTATATACTTAAATATATTTATGTATATTTGTATGTAATTTATAGGCAAATAAATATTTGAATATATAAGTATAATTATTAAATATGTGATTGTATATAAATATATAGGTGTTATATATATTTATATATAAAAGAGGCCATGAATTTGATATTGAGAAGGAGTGGGGGATGGGGAAGGAGGTAGCAGGACAAGAAGGAGGGGTAAGTTTGTACATGACAGTACACATAAATGAAATAAAAACAAAATACCTGTGGTCCTAACCCTGAAGACACAAAAGCAAGAGCATGCCTGGGCCTTGCTGGCCAACCAGTCTAGACAACTGGTGACTCCAGGTTCCATTAAAAAAAATAAGGTGAAAGTGAGTGAGGAAGAAACATTACCCTCTGATACACACACGCATGCACAACTACACACGTGCACACACATGTATCACACACAAACCCAAATACACACGCACACACAAATGACAAGGTACAAAAATTTTAAAACGAGTCTTACTTGTGAATATATAAGCTCTACAAGACAAATGTCACATCAGATACTTTAAATTGGCTGAAATGCATCCTTAAAACTGTCTCGCATTAGGGTCAGCAGTAAGTTTGTGTCGAATGACTAAATGGTTGAACATGGACACACTTCATCCTTAGAAGCTGTCCTTGGCACAGAATGAATACTCAGTATGTGTGCCAGAGTGGTGGGAGGACGGGGACCCTCCTTATAACGTTGTACCAGCATCGCTCCTTGTGTCACATTCTGCCGCCAAGCTTCACCTAGCAGTGTGTAACCATGGTTTGTTGACTCACACTTTATTTTTCTTTCTCTCAAAAACTTGTTCTAAAGGTGGCAAGGGTTAGTTAGGCCTGGAGTGGGACAATTGATTCAGAATTGCACCCGGTGTTTTGAAAACACTGTAGCAAGTATACTTACTAGAAAATGGGAAATTAGTCAGTGGGTTACAGTAGGTGAATGTGGAAAACGTCAGTCAGATGAAACATGATTAGCCATCCTGGATGGGCAAATTAGATAAATATTATAGGAAGGAGCTAAAAGAATCAACATTAATAGTTGAAATTATCGTTTATGATTGTTTCAATAGGTCCTGAGATTGTGGAATTTAATTGCATTATTTATAAAACCTTATAATAATTTTTAAAATATCACCTTAGAAAGATAAAGAGGATTATAAGCTATAGCAAACATCATAGGTAAGAGTGAATCAGGGGCATCACAGAAAGCCGAGACGTGAGAGAACCCTGTATCAATGCTGTAAACTTGAATGTCTGAGCTTGAGACATGAAGAAAACTTAGCATGGACAGACGTTGGGGAAAAAGGCAAAGTAACTACTGTTATCTATCAAGGGAGTCAACCTGGACCCACCTTGAAAGCATTTTGCCAGGCCCAAGCTGCACCTGATGGTTCCACAGAAGTGACACAACCAGATACTCCAGGATGTGGCCAGCACCCCAGCTTCCCCAGGTCACCCAAAGATGAGCAATGCCCTTCTGGTCAGCAGGAAGTAGTACTGAGAACACAGCATCCTCATCCCCGCCTCACCTGCTACCCTTTTCTAACTCCTCACCTTTTTATAATAAATAAAAGGGGAGGAGTGCTATTCAGGCATCTGTCCCGATCTGACCTTGGGTACACGTCCTCAGCTGCAGCTACTAAGAGCACCACCTGTGCACATTCACTATGTTACCTCTTAAAAGGGCCGTGCCCACCTCCCATCTCTCCCTCTGCCTCTCCCCCCATCTGTCCGTCTGTCCCTCTCTCTCTTCTCTTTTCTTCTGCCACTCCTATTCCCAGAGGCCTGTCTCCCCACTCCCCTTCCATTCCTTTTTCCCTAATTAAAACCCCTCCACATAAACCCTGCCTCGTGACTTCTTTCTCTCATGTGCTGCTTTTTCTGAATTACTACAGTAATTCTATTGCATTGAAAATACATTTTTAAAACTATAAAATGCATATACTATATGATGACAGGGCTCTGGAAGGCAGGATGAAGACTGGAAGCAGTGGGAAGGTTTTTTAAAGCTGCTACCAGATTTTGGTGAGATCAAGGGCATTCAAGGAAAGAAATTTCAGGCAAAACTTTCCAATATGAGCGTAAGATCACCAGTCAGTGAGGAAAGGCCACTTCGTCTGTGTTTCCATCCGTGGCTGGATCACGGCATTTAGAAAGCCCAGAACAGAGGCTCCTGGGTTATAAAGCCCAACTGTCTGTGCAGAAGCTTCAAGGCCAAAGATGGGGTTCATATTTGCTCTCAAGTCCCTCCATGAATTTCAGAACCCTGAGGCAAAGTTTCTGCAGGTGAGAATCCCTTGGACAGACTTTTAGTTGGAAGACTCCAAGTAATGATGATATTTAAAGGTCTGGAGATGCTCTGGCTAAGTGTTACAATGCCAAGGTCAGCAATACAGATACCAAAGGAGCTGGAGTAAAGGAGGAAGACAGCATCGCTGGAGAGTAGGGCTACCTGTCATTTACTAACTTGGGCTTTTAGGTCTGGTCTAGGGGGCTCACACTGTAGCCTGAATGAAAAAGTCTACTTTCTTAAAAATACCACAAAATTGAGTGATAAAGTTAAATTTTGTCAAGAAGTAACTTTCTGATGGTTCAGAAGTAAAACAATTAGATGGATAGAAGACAGGTAAATAAGATTAAGAGAGACAGAGAATGTAAAAAAGTAGAATGGCTAAAGTAGAACTTTAGATTAAAGATGAACAGGGATATTTGTGTTAGGAGAGCCTTAACAGCTGCTGAGGATGGACTTTCACCTCTGGCCGTGGGTGGAAACATGGCGTTCTGATCTCTCCAAAGATCGGAACAGTGTGTGCTCCTGTCTTCTTCCGAAAGAAGTAATTCAAATAAGCCTAGCAATCACCTAGTCAAAAAGCCACCCCTTGGGAAGGCTGATTCACCTAAAGCCATGCTTAAGGTAGGAGAGCAATGATTATTCCCTTAACTCAATAATGTGCTTTCCTCTCGCAGAAACCCGACCCTCAGTGTGGTCACTGAGGAGCCCCTGTTATGCAGCTTTGCTAAGCATAGTTGTTTTTCAGCCCCAGCTCAGAAGAGCCTTTCTTCTCCTTTTCTATCTCTTGATTACAAACCTCAGCATGTTTTCTCTTGCACTATGGGCTTTCTCACTCCTGATGCAAGTGCTGCTTGCTGTCAGGCTTGCTGATCTCCACTGTTGAATATGCTGGCCTAACTCAAAAGCCATGGCATCCTCTCTCCTCTCCTCTTTCTCACATCCCTCCTCCTAGCTACTGCCAAGATATATGACCTGTCTCTTCTTTAGTTTTCCCTCCGACTCTAACAAACCTGTCCCTGAGTCTTCTTCTGGACCTGTTTTTAAAACTTGTATCAACAAGGATAACAACCCAGAAAGGGGACACCAATTTCCTTGGTAAGATATGTCCATGTGGTTATTTGGGAATTGACAAAGGAAGACGTGCATCAGGAACCAAATTTTCTTTTCTAAGCATTGGTGATATATTAAGGCTTTCTGCCATCAACATGGTTGTATTCCAGTTAGTTAACCTAAAATTCAAATTATTGGACCCCAGTGAAATTTCATGGAAACCACATTTTAATAAATTCCCTTAAGAAACAGTTTATACACATCAATACACTATTGTTTTTTCAAATATGGGCTTTGTGCAGTGATCAAGCCAGTTTCATTCCAGAGATGCAGAACTGGTTCAACATAGGAAAATCTATCAATGTATTTCCATAATATTAATAAACTGAAAGAAAAAACCATATGATCATTTTATTAGATGCTGAAAAAGCATTCAACAAAAACCAACACCCCTTGATAAAGGTCTTGGAGAAATCAGGGATACAAGGAACATATCTAAATATAATAAAGGTAATATACAGCAAGCTGACAGCCAACATCAAATTAAATGGAGAGAAACTCAAAGGGATTCCACTAAAATCAGGAACAAGACAAGGCTGTCCACTCTCTCCATATCTCTTCAACATAGTTCTTGAAGTTCTAGCTATAGCAATAAGACAACAAAAGGAGATCAAGGGGATTCAGATTGGAAAGGAAGAAGTCAAACTTTCATTATTTGCTGATAATATGATAATATATATAAGCGACCCCCAAAACTCTACCAGAGAACTCCTATAGCTAATAAATACCTTCATGATGTGATAGGATATGAAAAACTCAGTAGCCCTCCTATATACAAATGATAAAGAAACTGAGAGGTAAATTAGAGAAATATCACCTTTCATAATAACCACAAATAACATAAAATATCTTGGGGTAACACTAACCAAAGAAGTAAAAGACCTATTCGACAAGAACTTTAAATCTTTAAAGAAAGAAACTAAAGAAAGTACCAGAAAATGCAAAGATCTCTCATGCTCTTGCATAGGTAGGATCAACATAGTAAAAAATGGCAATCCTACCAAAAGCAATCCAGAGATTCAATGTAATCCCCATCAAAATCCCAAAACAATTATTCACAGACCTTGAAAGAACAATAATCAACTTCATAGGGAAAAATCAAATACGAGTTTGACCTGTACGTGCTTTGTTATAACAGTTTAGTGAACCAAAACACTTCTTCATTTTTACTTAAAATGGTGAAGAAAAGCAAATGAAAATGTAACATCATGACACAGGAAAGAAATAACCTATCATTTTACAAAGTTTGTTCCTATACCCTGTATCTCAGGGCATACTAAGGTTCATTTGGAAAAGTGTTGTTAGATGTTGTAGGAGGCCACTTGTTCATTTCTCAGCCACCAAGACTCCCAAAATAACCACACAGAAACTGTATTACTTAAATCACTGTTTGGCCTATTAGCTCTAACTTCTTATTGGCTAGCTTTTCCATCTTAATTTAACCCATTTCCATTATTTTATATTTTACCACAAGGTTTGTGGCCTACCAGCAAGGTTCTGGCATGTCTGTCTCCAACGGCAGCTCCATGGCTTTTCCTTAACTCCGCCTCCTTTCTTCCAGCATTCAGTTTAGTTTTCCTCACCTAGCTCTACTCTACCCTATCACAGTTCTTCTTTGACCTTGCATACAACAGTTTTCCCTTGGCACAAAGAGTAAGATATGAAGATACTGGGACAAAGAGTCACCTTAGGAGGGGCAGGCTTTTCAGAACTTGACTCAATGAATACCCCTACTATAATTTTTTTCCTTTTCCTCCTGGGCTATGTTGGGAGCAGCATTCTCCACAGATGGCCCACATCTCCAGAAAATGCTGCATCATTCTGTTTGAAAGGCCTTGCAGAACTCAGAACCCTCTCTATTCTAGTGCCCCACAGAAGAGGGAGAGTAGCTGTGGTAATTTGAATGCAATTGGCCCCCATAATCCCAAAGGAGGTATGGCCTTGTTAATGTGGCCTCGTTGGAGGAAGTCTGTCACTTTGGGGGCTAGCTTTCAGGTCTCTTTTGTTCAAGCTTCCCTCATTGTGACAGTCAGTCCACTTCCTGTTGCCTTCTGATCAAGATATAGCCAGCACCATGTCTGCCTGCATGCTGGCATGCTCCCTGCAATGATATTAATGGACTGAACCTCTGAACTGTAAGCCTGGACCTCAGTTGAATGTTTTCTTTTATAATAGTTAACAGTTGTCTCTCTTCCACAGTGATAGAAATCTTAACTAAGACAGAAGTTGGTACCAGGGACTGGGGTTTTGCTGTGATAGGCCAGATCACCTTTTTGTTTGAAGGAATGTGGGCCTGGGACTGTGGGTTAGAATACTTTAAGTGTTGCTTAATGGGCCATAGTAGTAGGAGCTTGAAACACAGTGGTACTGTGTGTGATCTGATGGACTGTGGGGACCTTGCTCAAAAGGTTACAGAGGAGAAAGATACTAGTACATGTAGCCAGTCTTTTTCTGTCCTTCCTGCCAATTCCCAAATAACCACACAGAGACTTATTGATTATGAAAGTTCGACCTTAGCTTAGGCTTGTTACTAACTAGTTCTTAAAATTTCAATTAACCCATATTTTTAAATCTACATTTTTTTTAACATGGCTCAGTTACCTCATTGCCATTTTACCCATCCTACTTCCTCTCCATCTGGCTGGTAACCCCACCTTTCTTCTTCCCAGAGCTCTCTCTGTCCAGAAGACCCTGCTATACCTCCTGCCTAGCTATTAACTGTTTAGCTTTTTATTAAGCTAATCGCAGTAATGTATCTTTACACAGTATAATCAAATATCTCAAAACAAACGTATGGTTAGAGATTCTTCTTGTGATATTTAGGTGAAGAATGTGGCTGTCTTTTGCCCTTGTCCAAAGAGTGTCTGAAGCTAAAGTGGAGAGTTTTGGATTAATTTCATTGGTAGAGAAAATCTCAAACAGCCTCGTATAGACTCTGACATGTGGTTATTAGTGGTAACTCCAACGAAGATTTATAACGAAACAGAGCAATCTGAACAGGGCAAACTATGAAATATAAACTTTGAGGAGAAAATGTATAGCGCCTGCACTATAGGCACTAGGCTGGGGACTTAAAACACACACACACTGACAGAAAGAGACATGGGGACACGGGTTATCCTTGACTTTATTGTGCTGCAGGGAAGCTAATGTAGGGATCCTTAATTGATAGCCACGCCCCAGCTCTCAGGATCTTTCAGCTGCAGGCCTCACCAGAACCTACTCCCTGCCATCAGGGTCTTGTGCTCAGAGCAGCTGCAGGCACAAGTAACCAAGTTGTTTTGCTCAGTTCACTCCAGCAGGCAAAGGGTCTGAGGCAGGCAAAGAAAGTCAAGGGGCTTGGGGTCTGCAGCCCCCAACAAAAAAGAGCACCAGGAAGTGGAATAGAACTAAGTCCTGTGTTTGAGGAGATGAACAGACTAAGAAATGAAATAAAGGGAGTGGCAACCTCAAGGCAAGATCCCACCCAGCTCAATTTCCAATTTGAGAAGAGGAATTAAGGAAAACTTGAACTGGGTGTGACAGTGCACATCTTTAATCTCAGCATTGGGAAGTCAGAGACTGACAGATCTCTGACTTTGAGGCCGGCCTTGTCTAAAGATTCAGTACAGCCAAGCTTAGACAGGCAAGGACAAAGCTGGTGAAGATATAATTGAACAAGGGCTGATGGAGGAGGGTTATCTGTATATTGTGTTATTTTCATTGGTCAATAAAGAGACTGCCTTGGCCCCTTGATAGGACAGAAAATTAGGTAGGCGGAGTAAACAGAACAGAATGCTGGGAAGAGGTCTATGAGGCAGACGCCATGGAGCCAGCCACCAGGTCAGACATGCTGAATCTTTCCCGGTAAGCCACACCTTGTGGTGCTATACAGATTATTAAAAATGGGTTAATCAAGATGTGAGAGTTAGTCAGTAACTAACTCTCTAGAGATAATGGGCCAGGCAGTGCTTAAATGAATACAATTTGTGTGTTGTTATTTCCGGGACTAAGCTAGCCGTGCGGGAGCCAGGTGAGGCGAAAAGCAGGCCTGCCCGCAGCTCCTCACAACAAAGGGCATGTTCCAGCCCCAGTAAGCAGCAGAAGTTGACAGCTTTGGTCACATGGCTCTGGCTTTAGAGTTAAGGATAGAAGAAATGGGTTATGGAATTTCCCTGTCTACATAAAGAAAGTCACTGAGGCCAGGCATGTGTCAAGGGTGTCCCCAAGTGGAGGCCTAGTAGAGAGGTCATTGGGTGTAGCTGTGAAGTTGAAGCCTCAATTGCCTTGGAGAACCTAAGATGTTAGAGATGCCAGAGTCGTGGGATAGCTGCCAAGGTGGGCTGCTAACAGGGAGTGGAACCAACTCAAGAGAGGGAAGTGTGTTGCAGTTAACAAAGTTGAATGGAGTTGGAGATCTGAAGAGCGTTTTGACAGCAGACATGGAGATGCAGTTTGGAGTTTCTCCAGTTGGTTTTCAGTCTTGCTTTAGTCCAGTGTTTCCTCACTATGCTCCCTTACTGCATTTTGGAATGGTGAAGCTTCTCCTGTGACATTATATGTTGGAAGTATGTTATCTGCCTTTTCCTTTTGATTTTTACAGGTGATTACAATTAAGAGATTGCATGAATCTCAGAAGAGGCTTTGAACTTTGGACTTTAAAACATTTTTGAGACTGTCACAAACTTTGGGGACTTTTGAAGTGGGACGAGATGCATTTTCCATTATGATATTGTTATAAACTTATGGTGGCCAGGGAGTGGAACATGGTAGTTTGAATGTAATTATCCTCTATACTTCCAAAGAGAGTAGCACTATTAGGAGGTGTGGCCTTGTTGAAGTAGATGTAGCCTTGTTGAAGGAAGTGTGTCACTATGGGGTGGACTTTGAGGTCTCTTTTGCGCAAGCATCCTTACTTCAATGTGACAGTCTACTTGCTGTTGCCTTCTGATCAAGATGTAGCCAACACTATGTCTGCCTGCACACTGTCATGCTTCCCACCATGATGATAATGGATTGAGCCTCTGAGCTGTAAGCCTCCACCTCTAAGTTGCCAGCATATTAGCTCTTCACAGTGATAGAAACCCTACGACAACAACACACAAGAACTCCTGAGACCAAATAGCTCCATTTGCTAATAAACTTTTTTCTTTTGCTTATTTTGGTTTGTGAGGTCTTTTATTTTGGGCTTTAGTTTTTAAGATGGGTACTCCTATAGCCCAGGCTAGAACGGAACCAGCCAGCTTGGAACTTAACCTCCCAGTCTAGCCTCAGCCTTCAGAGTACTGGGACTACAGGCATGTGCCACTGTGCCCAGCTACTGAGATGCAGAAGCAGGTACTTAGGGCATACCAGAACCTTCTTTTCAGGCCGAAATGCTGGTGTGTGATTCAAGCTCCTCACACCCAATCGAGACCACATGTAACTCATGTGTGACTCGGGTGAGAGATTCCATTTGCTGCAAATCAAAAAGAAACAGGAGAGGGTGAATAACTCCACATGAGGCAAACTGAATCCTCCTAGGCACTTGGGGAACCCAAGAGCCTGCTGAGCGGAACAGTGCAGACATGCTCCTGGGGTTGATTTGGATGCTAGCACAGAAGTTTCCTGTCACCAAGAAGAGAAATCCAAAGGCTGCTTCAGCATCGCTGATCCCCTGGGTCTTTGAGGACAGTTGCAGGTGAGTCATAACTAGATACATAGAGAGGCACTCTCCTGGCAAAAGACACTCAGCATTCGTCGCTGTCTCACAGCCAAAAGAGTGGCTCATGGGAAACTAAAAGCGGAATTCCTCAAACTAAACACTGTCCTTACTAAAGGAATTTCGTCCCTGACTGACTCCAGTCTCGGACGTACCACCTGTGATTCCCCACGCAGGACTCTGCTCGCTAGAGAACAGAGCTAGATTGTCCCAGCTGGACTCAGATGTTTTCACGGCCCTGGAAGCCAACCAAGCCTACTCCACTGCAAGTCACATCACTCAAATGCTTAACTCTGTGCAGTTTACAAAGATGCCCTCCGTCAAAGACGGGCTGCTATACCACATGCCAAAGATAAATAAGAGGAAATGATTGTTACCACGGCCTCGTGGTGACCCGCACAACCTCTAGTGGCCCCTCACGACCTCACAGTGATCCCCACACGACCTTATAGTGGCATCCTTGAGCTGAGTTTCCCCAGAATGCCGAGGAGAGGCAGCTTCCATTGCTCACCAAGGGCAGCGTGAGTTCCTTTCACAGAACAGTGTCATGGCGGTCACAAGTCAGGCCTGTAGGCTAGCTCAGTGGGAAGGACACTTGCTGCCACCCCGCACGACCTGATTTCCATCCCAGGGGCCGACATGGTGAGAGACTACTTCCCACAGGTTGTTGTTTAACGAACTCACACCCGCATGCACTCCTCAGACACACACACACACACACACACACACACACCCCTACTCACCCAAGAAAGAGAACTTAAAACAGACCAAACTAATAATTGCACCAAGTCCACCTTGGTGAACTCTGGAGATTTTAGTGGCGTTCCCAACAAGAATGTAGATGAGTGTGACTTACAGAGACAGAAGCAGCTGCATCCCATGACTCATGGGAACTACAGCCCTGGAGGGTCTCTGCAGGGCTTGCTGACAGCTTCACAGCTATGAGAACTCTCTGCAGCTAGGGATGGGTTCAGTCTTCTTCCCCATCCGTTGCTTCATTGAAGTTGGAGAGGGGCCTTCAAGAATTGTGCATATTTCCACTTTCCCAGACATGTAATTCTTATTCCCTAAGTGCCACGAGACCCACCCCCTGCCCTGCCCCTTCCTGCTGGACAGAAAGTTTCAAATTGGATGAACCTTCAACACAAGGTAGCATCCTTGGTCCTTTCCCCCTCTCAAACAGGTGATATCTCTCCCTCAGACTAAAATGGCCTGAAAAATTTGAAAATAGATGTTTACAAATTATTTTTTAAAACATCTCCACTTTATAGGGCTTATTTGAAAATATACAGAGTTTGAGTGACATGAGCAGACATTAAACTTTTCTATAGACAAAAAAATCATTATTCAATTCTCAATCAAAAATTTATCATATATAGGGGCAATTCTTCTTATTGAAGTAACACTCCACATGGACCTTCTGAGGGTTCCTTAAGCCATGAATAAAGGGACTTCCCAGGTCCTGCTTCCCAACTCTTTGAACCTGGTACAGGTGGTCCTCAGACATTCATGACTTCTGACCTTGGCTCATGATGGGACAGCCATTCAAATGATGTATCAGTCTCTTGTTAAGCCAGAGCCTCCTGTTGTTGTTATGTACCCCCTCTAGGTGTGCAGCAGGCCAGTCCCCAGCTTGACAATGGGTGTGCATCATCACTGATATCTAAATGATGTCACTGTCATTTTGTGTTTCTGACAATGCATCACATAAGCATTGAAAAAAAAAAAGGTGAGATTAGAGAGGAGGAACTAATAAAGTAAATTCCATATACCATGCCCAATTTACATATAGGAATCCCACTGTAAGTATCCTTGATTTTTGAAGTGTCTGTTCCTATGCACTCTTGGTGAATGCCAGATTAGGGTCTTGTACAGGAAAGAATTTTATTCAATCTCTTCATTATCAAATACTTTTTAAGGTGACCAAATGAGTCAGAAATACTTTATTTTGTATTGCATCCTCTCCCTAAAGGGCTACAGCTACCTATATTTCAATGATCTTTTATTATGAATTCCAATACCTCACTGGTTTGTATGTATAAACAGTGATTTAGATCACTGTTTTAATGCCAACTGTCTTTCTCTTCATAGATTCTGTTTGAGTCCCCTTCCTTCCTCTCGTTACCCTCATTTCCTGTGGTTAAGGGTGGGACGAGGCATTAGCTCTAGACTAAAGTTAATCTGTGCTTCCAAAATTCTTGGTCATGACAATTAATTCATCAAGTAAATACTCAGAAAAGAAGCTTCTGCTGCCAGGTATGGCACTCAAGACTTTCTGAGCGCTTCCCACTCCTCTTGAACAAAAGACCTGAGGGTAGGATTTGCAAGAGCTTGGCCATCACATGGAGCAAGGCTGAAGCAGCTTGAGAGCCCACTGAAAGATCGTAAAAAAAAAGTCAAGCAGCGAAAAGTTAGAACAGGAGATGGGGACTCACTGAGATCTGATCAAGTGAGTTCTGGGTCCTGACCAGGCAATTATGGTTGAATGAATCAGTGAGTTCCTATCTGGATTAAGTGAGCCTGACCGAGTTTGTAACCCTCATCCTAGTGAGAGATGCGTAATAGAGATGAACTATGTCGTCAACCCCTATGCTCTTCAACTCACCCTCTTAGACAATATGGCCATGTCTAGTCAGTTTCAACTCCCTTTTTAACTCAGTCAGGATGCCGCATCTCTGACAGTGGGGTGGGCATCTGGAAACATGTAGGAGCTTTCTTCTTATCAGGATGGCTGGACGGAACTCCCTCCCCGACACAGAATGAACACAGGTAGAGATGCTAGGCAATCTGAAAAGCATGGGACAATTTGGCACAACAAAGGACAGTCCCACCCACAATGCCAGTAGTGGTCCCACTGAGAAGCCCTCGGAGTGTGATGGGTGACATGGAAACCCAGCCCAGAACTGGTTTCAGGTAGCAGTGATTCTCTTTTGGCTAGAAGGATGAAAAGGAAATTCAGAAGTCTAGGGAAAGTATACATAATAAAAGACGGTTTGACTCTTGATGCCCTTCTGACTGCCAATAACACTTGCTACACATTCACGTAATGTTTCTTCTTCTTAGTAACTCTTAGGTCATCGTTCTCCTCGAAGATCACAAGCATGTGGTTTGGTTTCTGTCCGGATGTTTGTCAGCAGAGCTTCTCTAAGAGCAGTCCAGTATGGTCAGGCTTCTGTTTCTTATAACTCTGGCTTCTCAGAAGGCCCTGGAGCACATTCCCAGATAACCACTCTCCCAGAATCCCTCTGCTGCCTCTCTTTTCTCACTCCTTTCAGAGAATGTCTACCATCGACCATTTTTTAATCATATCCACACTCCAAATAAGAAAATATGGCTTCTGTGTTAACTTGTCTACAAATTGTGGGCCTTGTGCTCTCCTTAGATAAGTATAAAGTATGTTTTGGCAAAATTTTCCTGCTATTCTTTGTAGTAGCTTGGATATACTGTTTTTTGAGTCTGTAGCAACACGTCTTCAAACATCTGCCAAGCTTTGGAGCCCTGACCTGAGAGATTTATGAGTCTTTATACATAGAATGTCTGGTATATCAGTTTGGGTCTTCTGAAAAGCAGGCACTAAGACAAATCAGATGTAGAGGAGAAAATAGCCATAGGGAGCAGGAGTTGGTAGAGGTGGCTTCGGACAGTGAAGTGGAGCTGACCTCTACCTCAGGGAAGGAAGAAGGAAGGAGGAAGGAGGTCTAAGGAGGAAGAGCCAATACAGAACAAAGAGGAAATGGCCTCAGCTTGGCCCTGTGAGAGCCCCATAGCAAATATCGCCCCCTATAGAAAGGAAATGGCTTATACACAACTGATTCTGGGTCTGGTTAACACATCAGCTTCTACCCACAAACCATCTCCCTCAAGCTGCATCCTGTTTCTTCTTGAGATGTAGAGGGAAAGCATCCTTGCCCTAAGGGGAGGATTAACTAATTCCCTTGCTAGACCACACAACAAACTCAGACACTCCCTTTTCTAAAATTAGAAAGATAACTCAGTTATAATAACCAGTATAAAATGTGCCTTTTCGTGTGATTGGATCTTATTTTTAGGACCAGCCTGTTGAGAAGGTACTGCTAGGCTGGGATCTGGCTTAGTCAGTACTTAGACAGTGTGTATGAACACCATGTCCAATCCCTTACTGTGGGACTGAAAAGGGCTTCATACCATTCGGCTCCTTGGATGGATGAGGCCACTAAAGCAAAGAGAGCATATGTAGTTTACTTAAATTGATCAAGTTATTAAATAACTAAGCTGAGACTTAACTCAAGTTATTCAGTTTCCAAAGTCTATAGTTATTATCCCCCCAAACTGCAAATGCTAATCCTACCAAAAGCAATCTATAGATTCACACTCTCCATCAAAATTCCAATACAGTTGAAAAAAATAACCTTGAACTTCATATGGAAATACACGAGAGAGAGAGAGAGAGAAAGAGAGAGAGAGAGAGAGAGAGAGAAAGAGAGAGAGAGAGAATATATCAAATAAGTTCTGGAAGCATCACCTTTCCTGACTTTAAACTATACTATAGAGCTATAGTAATAAAAACAGTATAATATTGACATAAAAACGTATTTGTTAATGGAATAGAATTGAAGTCCACACACCTTTAGACACTTAATTTTTGACACTGAAGTAAAAAATCTATGCTGGAGAAAAGACAGCAACAAATGATTCCGGTTCTACTGATAGCCGCCTGTAGAAGAATGAAAACTGAACCATGTCTCTCGCCCTGCACAAAACTCAGCTCCTGGTGTCTAAAGAACCTCAAAAGGCCTGATGCCCGGAACGTGATAAAGAGGAAAGAGCGGCTTTGGTTGATCTCATAATATTTTGAATACATTTATTACTTTGTGTTAAGACACATTTATATCTATCCTGGGGTATATCAGCCATGGGCCACATGTAAACATGCTTGTGGGAAACAGAGAGTAATAACACTTGCTACACGTAGTGTTTGGAAATATTAAAAGGCTAAAGCATGGAGGACAAACAGTCAAGGAACTCTGGGGCAATCCTAGTTCTTCTGGGATGCAGGGTGTTGGAAGATGCCCTAATGTGTGAATCTGAAGATAAAAATTTAGGCGTCATCTTATTGCTATGTCCATTTAAAAGAATAATAGATGACCTTTAAAAAGTTGGCTCGCTGGACAGTGATGACGCACACTTTTAATCCCAGCACTGGGGAGGCAGAGACAGGCAAGTCTCTGAGTTCGAGGCCA
Organism: Myodes glareolus; assembly: GCF_982192425.1. NCBI lineage: Eukaryota > Metazoa > Chordata > Mammalia > Rodentia > Cricetidae > Myodes > Myodes glareolus. The sequence goes on from NC_142032.1 coordinate 29,104,602, forward strand.
GTCTAGTCTACAGGGAGTTCCAGGACAGCCAAGGCTACACAGAGAAATGCTCTGTCAATCACACACACACACACACACACACACACACACACACACACACACACACACACACACAGGCTCACCAGGAGCAGAGTATTAAAGATTATTCTTTGATTGAAGAAGAATCCTAGTATCAACCTTGGAACACACACACTATATACTCAGATATACATGAAAAAGATGGAAAATCAAACCACTGACTGCTCTTTTTTTTGCCACAATCACCGTAGCATAACTCCTAGGTTCCGGTACACAAATGAGCCTGTCTTTCCTATTCAGTATCTGGACATCTGATAGGTGGGTGTAATCCCTAAAATGCCCTTGATCAAAATACCTCTACATAGGATAAATCAAACAGGCCCTATTGTGACCAACTGGCCAGTTCACAGTATTGGGACTGTCGCCACTAATCTTTTCCCTCACCTGGCAGCTCACGGGTAAAAGGTAAACAGAAACAATTGTGATCATCAAGACATGGCTGAATTCCATATGGAAATCACCCCACTAGTGGTCACAGACGCTATTAAGATGGTACCTAGGCTGTATGTTTTACATGGGCCACGTTGTGTAAGTCCCACAACAATGCTAGAAGCAAGTGATACTGTACTTCCTCCATTCAGCCATAGAAACTGAGGCTCAGAAAAGCCAAGTAACTGGACCAAAGGTATCAGCAGAACAAGGGAATAATAAAGTCAGGATTAAATCTGACTGTAAATGTTGTTCTTTCAACCAGTTGAATTATATTTCACTTAAGGGACTCAGAGTTCACAACCCTGTACACATATCTTCACAATACAAAGTTCTCTGAAAATGCATAAAGGACTCTGGCAAGAATTACCATGAACTGCAGTTAGTTGGCAGCACTAGTAAACTATAATAAATAACTAATAAATGAACTATAATAATAAAAAAACCTGCCCTTTCTGTCCTGTCAGGAAAAATGACAACGTTCTGCATTCCAAACCTCTTCTCAGGATATTATTCATATCTATTGCCTCACTTTATTCTTAAAGAAATATCTTTATTTATTGGACAGGGAAATCTGTTCTCTGGAGGTCAAAGGTCCTACCTAATGAACCATAAGTTCCGCTGACTCCTTAGCCCCCAGAATTACTTTTGTGCTTATCGGGTGTGCTTCAATTACTTTACTAGGTTTTTTTTTTCAGGTGAAGGAATATACATATTTGTTCTGCTAAAGTGAACAATACAGCTCTCCGCTAGAGTTTAATCATCTTTCCTCTTCTTCCCTTCAGACTCTCGTGAAACCACAGAGCTGAGCAGAACCTTCTGCTACAGATGGTAGAGATCTGTGGTTTGGAAGATAGTATCAGAGATAGAATCACGGGGTGAAAGGTGCTTGCTTCAATAAGTCTAGAAGTGTGACATTTACGATTTCAGGCCCAGAAAAACTGTGAGCTTCCCTCGGTAGTGTTTAGAATTCGCTTCTTCTATTCCTGTTTACACATTTGTCCCCAATGCAGCACAGCCTCCAGGGAGCCATTGGCCTTGGTAGAATGTGCTGTGTCTCAGCCTGTCACCCGTTGACATCATTTGTGCTCATCCTAATGAAGAAAAGGTGTGAGTTCTACCCACACTGCCACCCTCACCACCTGCCCACCAACTTCCTCTCAGGGTGATGTGACGTCTTGGTGGGCACGGTGTTACCCTGATATAAATGCAACCATGGTCTCCCAGGAGCCTTACCATTCCCCCTAATCTCTTGGGCTCTGTCTTAAAATTGTCTGACCATTGTTAGACTTTAGACTCATGTCTTGTTGATCTTGATATCACAATGTGAGTGGCATTCATCTGAGGCATTGCTATTGGGATGTGCTCTGGTGAGCAATTAAAGAACGTATTTTGAACGTGGGGGATGATGGAACATGGAAAAAAATCACAGAAAAAAAAAACAGCAACAATACAAGCTCAGTAGGGAAATTTTAGACATCAAACATTTTTTTTTTACACAAAATACCAAAGGTCACTAGTCTCCCACATCAAATACACAGACATTTTTTTAAACAAATCCATTTCAGTCTGAGTCTCAACACAGGCCTAAAATATGTGTTTTTGAAAAGAGAGAGAGAGGGAGGGAGAGGGATGGAGGGAGGAAGGGGGAAGAGGGAGGGAGGGAGAGAGAGTGAGAAAGAGAGAGAGAGATTCTAAGATAATTTTAATTTTGTTGTTTTCCAAAAATGAAGGAGGAACTGTTCGAGATTTAGTTGTGGGGAAATGTGAACATTTCAACCTTGCCCAAAAGGAAGACAGTTAAATACTGACGCTGAAGTCTAAATTTTCAGAATTATATTTATTTCTGATCATAAGATGATACTAGCGGGGCTTCCTGCCTGTTTTCAGGGAACCTGCAGCTCCCTTGTACCCACATCAGGCTGACTATAGCAGTCTATACTTCGCCCAATGTACGGCCTCCACATTCATGTTGGCATCGATTCAACCGGAGGTTCAGCATGGAAATGAGCCTTCACCCACCCTACCCATCGAAGACGGTTGCCGAGACCAAGGCTTTCAGACTGTTCCCAAAGCCCTTAACTTGTTCTCTTTCACATCTGCAGCCGTGTCCTCCTCAGGGAGTTGTCCGATTCAATGTGATTTTAAACATCTGTCAGCTAAATCAGAGCTCCAAATTTAGCACTCGGGAACATTATGTGGATTTGCGCTGCTCGCTGGAGAACGCTGCATCCATAAACTCAGCTCACAGGAGACAGCCGGGTGGTACTCCAGTTGGTAATTTTATCTATGACACGTTTAATTTGGCTGTGCATTTATGACAATTATGTAAAAGGGAAATTGTGACCGTTTCCTTACAAAGGGCTTTCAGCTGAGGACTCTGCATTCTCTACGACCATTTGCCTGTGTGGTTTTTTGTTTTGTCTTGTTTTGTTTTTTGTTTGTTTGTTTGTTTCTAATCCTCAGAGGCCAGTTTTATCTGAGTTTCCTGAAATTCTGTTCTCCATCCTGAGACATCTTTCTGATCCAGTAAAAAATGTAACTCTGCTGTATCCATCTTGAGGAAGCAGAAGGTCTACACTGTGTGGTTCTCACTGGTCACCTTTGATCGGCACATAGCATGGCTCCCTCCTCACCACTGACTGGATGCTTCTGCAGAGAAGCGCTGCGTCTCAGGAAAAGGACAAGCCCATGTCTTTGCAGAGGCAAACGACTGCTTGATGCTAAGCTCGCGTGGGAGTGTGTAACTAATCCTATCACATCCCGAAATCATGGCATCCTTAAAGGAAGACATGGGGAGAAATAGTCTTGCAAAACAGTATAGAAATACTTTAGCACAATAGACGAACACGTATTTATTTCACTTAGATTCATAGAAAATCTCAGTGTCCAACACCCAGTGCCCCGTAAGCTCTCACTAAGTCCTCAGACTTAGTCACTCCCATGCTTGCAGCTAAAAAGGCAATCAGTTCTGTGAGTCTCTGCTCCGATTTCCAGGTGTGATCCTGTTACAGAGAATCTTCCAATGCTACCGGGGTCTTCGAAGCAGCAACTGTGGTGTTTGGTTGGTCCTGGGTAAACAGGATTAGACTGGGCCCAGAATGGAGGCCTAACGGGACTGTAGAGACAGCAAATCAGAGCGTGAGTGACAGGCATGAATTTAAACTGCTTAAGACTCTAACTGTCTCAAGATGGGGGAAGGTGGTCCCAAGCACACTGCTGATGGCCAGAGGAGATATCCTACAAAAATAATACTGGCAAAACCACATGAGTCACTCATACGTGGACTGGAACGAGACTTAGCACAGCCTTTCCTTCCTGTTAGAGAAAAGGTAAGACTCACGGAGGAGCTATATAACCAATTAAGAGCCAGCACTCAAGGCGTGTGGTCACCGAGCACTGAGCAGACAAGCTTCATCTCAAAACATTTTCTTTCTGACAGTCTTGGTGCTTAACACATCCTCTTGGGGAGCCTGGAGATTCTTCCTTCTCCTCACTCCACTTCCATGGCAACACATGGACCATGGGAGGATACATTAGGGAATAGTTAAAACCGGAGACTGTAGCATCAGGCAGATCAGGATTCAAACCCTAGACCTCCGAGGCAAAGCGCCTGGGGAAAATAAGCAAACATCTGAGCTAGCTCATTGCATATAAGGGTTGAAATTCAAGTAGAAATAAAACACCTAACACATAGCAAATGGTCAATGTGACCAAAACTGTCATCGTTACTGTAATAATTTGGGTTCGTTTTTTGCAAGTAATAAAAATGAATCAAAGCTAGCTTAAGCAAAATAATAATAACAGCAACAACATACGTCTGTCTTGTAGAGCAGAAGTGTGCACGGGCCTGGGGAAATCCCGTCAGCACTGCTGTCCGCTGCTCATCTGCTTCATAACTCTCCCTCAGCCGCATTCTTGTTCTATCCCCATCAGGGCTTGGGAAAAGTCACCTCCCACCTCCTACACCGCCATCTTGCAACTTCGACTTTCCCAAAAGAGAACAACCAGAATCCTTTCCTTGTCCTTGATGTCAAGACTCCATTGAATTCTCTCTGAATGTAAGGTACTTATTCACCTTGAGAGGACCAGGCCTGCCTAGAGGCAGGGGTCAAGTGACTCTGTGGTCCCCAGGAAGTAGCAGATATGGAGAGTCGCTGGATTTATGGGAAGGAAATTATGGCCAGATGCTACGAAAGGTACTTTCAAGCGAGTATAATGGTGGCAGTGCAATATTTCTAAATGTGAGAAGGTGTAAAAATGTCCTTAGTGAACAGAATTTTATATATGTCATGTCTGTGCGCTATACTCATTTATAAAGGTAAAGATTTACAGGGAACACCGAGAAGCTGCTTTATGCGGTGGTGGTGATGTTTTAATGTTCTCTGATTTAATAACAAAACTTTGTTGAATGTGGAAAGCCCTTACAAGGATTAATAACCCTTGAGCCTCTGCCACCTCACACCTTAGCAAGGATTAGTTGAGGACTGGCTGAAAGCCAGGCCTCTAGGGGTACAGTCTCAGGCCAGAAGCAGGAGGGAGGAGGCAGGAAAATGCCAGAAGTCCTGGAGGCCGAGCTCCCCGTTCTCCACCGTGTGCAGGCGCAGAGGCCCTCTCCTCATGGAAAGGCAGAAGCCTGACTGGGAATCCTAAAGCCTCCATCGTATTTGCATAGAATGTCTGTAAATTCCAGCCAGAGACAGAACAGCTACCAGAAAACTCCCTGGGTGGTAAAAAGGCATCAGAAAAAACATTGTGAAAAGCCACTGCGTGTTTTTTCAGAACAAGAAAGGTGCCAACTTCCAAAAGCCCTACAGACATCCTATAGACAGGTTTCCATAGAAACAGATGATCCCACGCCCACTCTAGTAGCCTCTGAGCCCACTTGGCATTCTGTCCCCAGTTCCATCCCAGGGTGCTGTGAGGATAACTCAGGAAAAGTCTTTCCATTTGGACTTTGGCACCCTGCTTCTTCTAGCCTGAGTGTCCATGGGCTGCTTCCTTTAATGTTCCCCTCGGGGATTGGGTAGGACAGATGGTCACTGTCACGTTAAAGCCAAAGACTTATGAAGCAACTTTGCGAGCAGCAGCGTGAGTACTTAACTCCTGCCCCAGAGACAGACCCCTGAGACTCTTGTCTGAATGGGAACGGGACTCCGCTTCCATGGAACACAGCGGGCAATTGTATTGACGGTTCCATCTTCAGGGTAGTGGTTTTGAAATTGCTCAAGCTGACTGCTCTGACACATTGCCCAAATGTTCCCTGAGAACTGCTTTCATCTTCCGCAAAGCTGTATACGGCCAAAGCTCCAGAAACATTCGCAGAAACCCAAAGACTTTGTGTGTTCAAGACCCAGACATCAAAAGATTCCAAGTTCTGTTGCGGAGTCCACTCTTTCTGCTCCCATTACTATCTCCTTAGTCGAAAACATTAATATCACCAACTTACACAATCTGGCAGCGTTCTTCTATAACCTGACCCCCTATGTCTTATAGAGACTTATCATACATGTAACCTGTCTAACACATGCATAAAACACATTCATTAAGCAGTTGATTAAAATCTGCTCTCTAAAATTAATGGCTTTAAACACATTTTTTAAAATTATCTGACAGCTGTGGGATTTGGATCTTGTTGGCCCAGCATCAAGGTGTGAGCAGGGCTATGTGCTTTGCTGGAGAACACAGTTAAGAGTCCATTATCACCCTCTACCCATTTTCTCAGGCTGCCTGCCTTCCTTGCCTGCGGCCCCCTCCTCCCTGTATATCCAGCAGTTGCAAGAGTCACTGTCTTGGTTTCTTGTCCTGTGTCTGCAAGAAAACATTCTGATGGAAGGAGCTAAAGGGAGGAAGGGCTTACTTAGCTCACAGTTCCAGGTCACATCCCATCATTGCAGGGAAGTCGGAGTGGCAGGAGCCTGAAGCAGCTGGTCGCAGAAGAGGGCAACGGGTACATGGATGCTGGTGCTAGGCTAGGCTGCTCTCTTCTTAGCCAGGATCCCTAGTCCAGAGAAGGGTCCCTCCTGTGGAATATTATTTTAATTATGTAAAGGTGTGCTACATTTGTTTATGCTGTGGAATATTATTTTAATTATGTAAAGGTATGCTACATTTGTTTATGCTGTGGAATATTTAACTGTATAAAGGTGTATTACAGTTGTTTGTGCTATGGAATATTACTTTAACTGTGTAAAGGTGTGTTACATTCGTTTGTGCTGTGGAATGTTACTTTAACTGTGGATATTTGTTTAATGATGTAAAGATGTTTTACATTCGTTTATGCTGCGATTGTTTAATTTTGTCAAGATGTGTTGTATTTGTTTCGTCTTTCCTGCCTAAGGTACCTGATTGGTCTAATAAAGAGCTGCATGGCCTTTAGCTAGGCAGGAGGGACTGGTGGGCAAAGAGATTACGTAAGAGGAGAAATCTAGGCTCAAGAGAGAGGAAGGAAATCAAGAAAATGAAGAAGAGAGGAGCATACCTGGGCCAGAAGTCAGGCAGCCACTGGCCAGCCATGGAGACAACAGGAAAGTAAGATAGACAGAAAGAAAGGTAAAAAGTCCTGAGGCAGAATGCAGATAAAGAGAAACAGGATAATTTAAGTTATAAGTTATAAGTGCTAGCAAGAAATAGCTAAGACAAGGCCAAGCTTTCATAACTAATAAGATGTCTCCGTGTCATGATTTAGGACCTAGTTGGTTACCTAAAAGAAAAAGCCTGCTACGGTCCCACCCACAGTGGGGAGGTCTTTTCAAATCAACTCACTTAATCAAGAAAAGCCCTCGGATGATTCTGGGCTGTGCTGATCACTAATGCTTTCACAACTCCACCCCTTGTCAGCTTGGTGCCCAAAACATCACGTTTAAGCTGTAATCCTCCCACTCCAATGTTTCAGACTTGGCTTTTAAGGAGAATACGCTCTAGCCTTAGGAGTCCCCACTGTCTTTAACAATTGCAACACTTGGAAAGTCCTAAATCTCTTAACTGCTATGTGCTCCCAGGATATAATGGCTCAGAGTTCGCACTCTTTTTCCAAAATGGAAGACTTGGGAAGAAAAAAATCACACCAAAAACAAAACCAAAATCCAGAAGGGAAAACACCAAATGTTATATCTGGGGCTTTTAACGAAATCAGCTGTTATCCAAAGGCCTTGCCCAGGCCTGTCTTTTCAGCTCACAGAGGTTGCCTTCTGGGAAGAGGCCAGTCCATGCTACAACTCTTTGGGACTCTCCCACAGTCCCGCTATCTCCAAAACCGTAGGGTCTCCATGGCAACGGAGGCTTGTCTTCATGGCTTTACACAATAGCTTCCCAGGGCCACTCTGTGGGAACTCTGACATTGACACCCATGGCCTGGTCTCAGCCGCTTTTCACTTATCTCTCAATGTTGCATTGCCCATGCCTTCCAAACTGAGAAGCAATTGAACAGACAATGAGTCTAGGTTTTTCCTCCAGTTCAAGATGTCTGTCCCTTGGCCCCTTCAGACCACTCTCTGAGGTACTTCCTCTTCAGGAACAGGGAATCCCTTCCACTCAAGACTTTTTCCTTGTAAATGAACTTGGAGCTTCATAAGCTGGAACCTCTGGGGAGTGTTACTTTTCCCTCAGGACCCCTTGCCTGTTGTCCCAGGCCAGGAGGTGTTAGCTCAGTGGTGCGATCTCTGTAGTGATCACAGCTGCTTTCTCAGGGAATGTTCTCCTGTCTCGAGAGTCTTCTCTAGCCAACAAATTAGTCCATTACCTCTCAATTCAATGCTACTGAGATTCTCAGGGCATATACACATTCTTGGCCAAAATATCACATGAATAGCCCCAACCACAATTCCTGAGGGAGTCCTTATTTGCCTCTGGAAACTCTTAGATGAAGCCTTTTACTGTGGAGCTGCTTTTAGCATTCCCATCTTCTAATGTGTCACAAGAATGGCCTGTTCTGATCTAGTTCCACCTTTCAGGGGTTGTCCTAACCCAAGATACCAAACTCCTTTACATTCCAGCTCCAGAATATTTCCAAAGGTCTGAGAACCCTATAGTCAGACTTACCAGGTCAGCAGCTTCACCGCTCAGTACAAATTTCTATATTAATGCATTCCTTGTTTGTGCTGATAAAATGCTCTGACGAAAGTGACTTCAGGGAGAAGTTTGTTTGGCTCCCAGGTCCTGGTTATGGTCCAGCATGGCAGGGAGATTCCAGTGGTCAGAGTGCATGCGTTTGCCGCTGTGGTTGTGAATGCATGTCCAGAAGCCTCAAGCTTCTGCCATCTTAGCCTCCCTATGTTACACTGTATCCTTGAACCATGAACTAAAATGAACGTTGTCCCCATCATTTGCCTTTAACGAAGTTATCACAACAACAAAAAGAAATTCACACAATAAAAAGAAACTAAAACAACAAGAAAGAAAATAATGCAGTCTTCAATTGAATCACTCAGCACTAGCTCTTTGGCCCCAGCTTTAGTGTTGAAAGATTTCTTGTGGTGGTCTTAGCCCCTTCCTCGTGATTATGACAATCTTTTTTTAAAAAGCTTTTCTCATACAATATATTCTGACTGCAAGTCTCCCCTCCCCTAGTTCCTACCCACTTCCCCACCCACCCATCTCACACCCAGATAATCTCTTTAAAATTATCTCACCAACCAAAAGCCGCGATGCCTCCTTGCCACATTATACAGTATTTTCTCAGTTCTGGCGATTTGGTTATAGATACCTTTGGGGGAGAGCATTGTTCTACCCACCACAGATGCTTCTGTACCAAGCTTTAATTGACTTAACTTTCTCAGCACATCTCTGTCATTCTTCCCATTTTACAGACTAGGAGACTGGGACTCAGAGAGGTGAGTAGACTACAGAGGAAATTACAGACCCAGGGCCTTAGTACCAAACACAAGGAACCTCTGACGTCACCGATGAGGCCAGGCATCTCTCTGCAATACAGATATAACTGTGTTTGGTCATAGTGTGATGTTTGGTCTCTGATCAGAACAAAACACCCTCTCCTTACCAAATCCCTGCATGACCCAGCACCTGGTCTCTCTCACCTCATTTCCCCAGGCTTCCACACTCACCATCTCTGAGCACCTTGAACTCATGAAGTTCTGCCTCAGAAGCTGTACACAAATCTCTCCTCTAATATGGCTCCCCTAGCATTCTGCCTATTAGCCCCACGCTTCAGAGCCCTTATACGTCACTCAAGAGTAATATAGACCTGGCATGACACCCTCTTATCTACCATGCAGTTCCTGAATAGTGCTTATCAAGGCATCATGGTTCAATGTTTGTCTACTTATGTACTTACTAGCATCTCTGACACCGCATTGAATCCATAGGCTGTCTAATAATAAGTATCAGTAGATCAGATTAGCTAAATAATGGAATTTGGGTCCATACCGGGTATGGCTTTGCACACATGAAAAAGGCCCAAATGTATGGTGGCCTTTAATATACATTTAAAAATTCAAAGTCCTTACCTCTCTTCCCATAACTGCTCTCCACTCTTACTGGGCAAGACCAATTAAAATCAGAGACACCAAACAACCACATGAGGCAGAGAAGCAAAAGATGGAAACATCTACATTCTAGTGGCCACAACTTTGGTTGTCTGTTTATTTGTTTGTTTCTGAAACACAGGGTCCTCTCAAACTCATGGCACCACTGTCTCAACCTCCCCAGTGTTGAGATTGAAGGCATAAACCAATAGTCCAGCAAGGTAACTTGTTCCTTTTACTCCCCTGCCCACCCCCCAAAAGATGAGCTAGAGAAAGCAGTTTACACCAGGGGTCTTAGTCTTCAGTGTTCATCAGAGTCACTGGGGAGCTTTTGTCTGTACGTCATCTGCAGATTCGCATCAGTTGCCACGTGGATCTGCAAGGCTGGGAAGTGGGAGGCTAATCTTGCTGGGCTTTGGATCACATGTTGAGCGGAACCATGAGTGGTTGGGAAACGTGGGTCTCTGTTTCCTGGAGCCCATGGTTACTGAAATACGGGAGACACTGGGACTCTGTTTCCACCAATTCTCAGTAACGTTTCCACATCTGCTTTCCAATTTGAGTTCACATTGACACTCGCTACTCCCTTCTCTGTGCTGTGGCTCTCCCCTAAGGATAGAGACTTGGTTGCTCTGGAGTATAGCCTGAACAACTTTAAAACTCCGAGGTGATTTGAATGTGTTGGAAGCATGAAGGATGTCGACCTAGATAGGGACCAACTTAATGGCCTTGCGTTGACCGAGGGAGTCTCTTAGCCCACAGACTGAAGGGATTTGCCCTCGGCTCCCCATTCAGAAGGGCCGCGTTGAGGCCCTAGAATCTGTATTTCTAGTAAGTTCTCAAGAACTGCCGAACCACTCTGAGAGCCGCTCACCCAAGGCGAGAAGAGAACAAGCCAAGTGGGTCAGTGTCTCTCAGATCAGAATCGTCAGAGAAACAGTGAAGGTTCCTGCAGTGTGTTTTGGTTGTGACAGGTTTAGAGGTGAGAGGTTACAAGACTAAATTTCTAGCAAGTTTTTAGGCAATACTTTTGCTGCTAGGCCAGAGACTCTACATTCAGCAGAAAGAATTGGACCATTTAACCCTTGTTCTGGATAGAATGGTACTGAAGCCACACACTGGCTGCATCTTCACAGCCTCAGATGTTTGGAGAGAGTCCTTTGGCATGCCATTGTTCTCCAGATATAGATAGACAAACAGACAGATATATATACATATATATATAATATTTTATAAATATAAATTTAAAAAATAATATAATTAATATAAAATTAACATATTCATATTTATCCAGTGGCTTATAGGGTACAGAAGCTGTCATAGAATAGGATGTAGCTCTTCCCATGACCCTAGTCCCCCATATCTTTTCTCTTGTGAGCCTAAACTTTAATGGCTGCTCTTATCTCCAGCCCCTAATCTGTGCTTTAATGTTTTTGCCTGGGTGTGTGTGTGTGTGTGTGTGTGTGTCCCCGAGTTTTTGTGTGGAAGTCACAGGACAACTTGAGAGAGTCTTTTCTCTCCGCCCACCATGTAGTTTGCAGAAATACAGATCGTCAGACTGGGAGACAAGCCCCTTTACCCTCTGAACCATCTCCGTGACTCCCAAACTGTCCTCGTGTTACCATGGTTTGTAACAAAACAATAAGGACAGTTACTTGAGTCAACTGCTTACCACATGTGCCTTATCATACAGTTAAAAAAAATTAGTCCAAACACATGTCATGGGGTCCCGTGTGAAGTTTATTGATCACAGCAGTAACCTGCCCTCCCTGAGGCTAACCTTCACGGCTGGTTACACATGTAAAATGATTGCCTGCTCACAACTTAAAGACATCAGAGGGAACACTGGTGTTAGAGACATGGTAAATTATCTAATGCATTGATTTCCTGCAGTCCCGAATGCTTAAAGCTGGGATTGCTATTTGAAAGGCTCTGTCTATACACCCACCTCCTTATTTCCACAGCGCTAGCCGTGCGAGCTGGTGGAAAGAAAGGCAAAAGAGCATGAAGACAAAAAAGTGATTTGTGTCAACAAGGTAAGTCCATTATATTCTCCGCACTACACACTGGACACGTTCAAAGAAAAAAAAAAAACAAACTCTCTATTCAGAGCTAAGGCATCAAATCCCGCACCCCTGGTGGGGTGGTGGGATTCCTGGAGGAAAAGCCGGGAGCAGCCAAGAGCAGCTTTCAGCATCTCCTGCGCATGCTTGTTCATGGTGCAGCTCTCCACAGGCTGCACGCTGGCGAACTGGAGAGCTTTGGAGAAAAATAATGAGCTGAGAGGTGCGTGACACGCTAGTAAGAAGTTTGTGATTGGATCTGGGAAATCAGACAGATCTCCAAGGAAAAGGGACCATTTCTGAGCCCTTGCGTTTAGGATATTTTTGAGCCCCAGAGTAGTTATTTATGAGAAGGAAGAGTTGTTTTTGTTTCAAATCCAGGTTCTGACTTCGGTGTAGTGAAAAAGCCGCTGCGTGCAGCGGACCTGAAGTCCCCGGAATATTCATGATGTCACCTTTTTCGACTGATCTGCCTGTGACTGCGCAGGGGCATGCTATAAGCTTTGTGCTGGTTGAACTAAATTCTCCCGCACGTAGCCTCGCAATCCCAGCCAAAACAAAGTCAGCAGGAAATTTCCTACTGGATGGTCTAGGTGCTGCAGGCTTGGGGAGATGAGAAGATCCATTTTGGATTCTGGCTAAGGATGGGGACAGAAAGAAAAGGCACCCAAGGTGGGATGTGGGGGTGCCTAAAATGTGCAGCTTCTTGTCTTGCAGGCAGTGAGTGAGTGGGTTCAGTGCTCCCTGCTGTCACCTTGTGCCAGGACTTTGGTGGCATATGCGGCTAAGAAAGCACTCTGTTCCATTTCTGGTGGTGAACCAAGGAGACCTTGCTCCTAAATGACAGAGGGACCGTTTTTAGAATGTGATATCATAAAAGATAATAATATCTGAACGGGAAAAAGAACACATCCACACAGAGTGATACATAACCAGACGGAGCACAGGATGAATTTGTGACGAAACCATTTATTCCATTGCCGATGACAACTTAACCCTTTGGATCCCAGAGTTCCTCCTACACACACGCAGCCTTAAGAGGTGGTTCTGTGATCTGCGGGTTGAATTGGGAAGGTTTGCGGACACTTGATAGCTGACCATGATCCTGAAGCTAAGACTGAGATCGGCTGCGTTCCCCCTTCTCCCTACCAGACCCGTAGTAACAGGAAGGCAAAACCCTGGTGCCCAGATCTATTGAACTGAGCAAACAATGGGGCTGAGCGTTCACATTATGAAGGACCGTTTGGAGAAAATAACGTGTGGGGATTAAAATGTTCTGCTAATCGAAAGCAACAACTGTGGCTGCTTCTCCAGCTCGCCTCAGAACTGTCTCAAGGGTGATGGTACGCTTGCAAGCATGTGCCGGCCCAGTGCTGCCATGAAAAGGTTTTTGTTTCATATGAGCAAAACTTTTCTTCTTTTCTCTCCTCTCTCTCCACTGTGGGAAAATGAACTTGCTTTCAGTTATGCCTGACATCTGACCACTGCACTGATCACGAGGATACTGTGGTAAACCACAAGCCCACTTGAAAATCTCTCGCTTAGGCATGGTTCCTGTGCTGTAGAGGGCACCATCCCTGACTCTCTTGGCTCTGACTTTTTCCTCAAGGTTCCATTTTCTCTTTCTTTTGCTGCTGACAGCGAGGCGTCTCATCCCAATGCCCTCCGGTGTGGACCAGCTCACGAGGTAAAGAGCCAAAGGGGCAGCCATGTTCCCACCCAAAGCCTCAAAAAGAGCTCCATTTGTACACGGGTGGCCTCCTTTTCAACATTAAACAATGCAAAAAAACTTAAGGATGGGCTGATGCAATTGCATGGTGGTGAGTGTGAGGATCTGAGTTCAGATCCCCAGTACATATATAAAACTCTGAATGTGGCCAAGTGGGCCTACAGCTCCAGCAGGGAGGCAGAGATAAGAAAATCACTGTGGCTTGTTGGTCACCACCCTAGCCAAAAAACACCCAGCCCAGGTTCAGTGACAGATCCTGTCTCAAGGGTTTAAGGCAAGCAGCAATAGAGGGAAATGCATGTAAACACAGATACAAGGGAGTGCTTGCAAGCACACACATACACGCACGCACACACACTCACTAAATTAATAACTCTTATTTAACATTAAAGCTTTAAATCTCCTACAAAGAGGGACGGGTGTGTGTTTCAATTAATATTGTGCTGACCAGGCGGGGTTGACACACAGTCCCTCTGTCTGAATCATCTCGTTTCTTGTAGCTGTTTTATACTTCCAAGCTCCTGCCATCTGCCCACTCCACAGAAGCACAGGAAAGCATTTCAGAAAACAATGGCTTGGAGCAGAGTAGGGTGGGGAGTGGGGGTGGGAGAGTGGCTCTCCAACCCAAAAAGGCTGACTTTCTTTCACCCCACTGGTTCCTGCTGCTTCCCTGGAGAGAAGGCAGTGTCATTCATGCCGCGGTGGGCTTGCCTCCCAACAGCCCTGCCTTACGCTCCCTGAGAGAACTTTGCACACAGATGTGGCTGCCCTCTCTACTACGTGGGAGGGGAGACGACACCCTGAGCGGTTTGTCCGACTCGGACTTGATGTGTGTCACTGGAATATAGGTCAGCATTTTGATGGATAGGTTGAAGGAGGCCAGAAGCAAAAGGACCCTGGTTCCAGCCCATTCCACCCTCCTCTCTTCTTGCCTGCAGCAAGTTAAGACCCAATGGCCCTGAAAGAGACATGCACAGCAGATGGAGCAATGGAGCAAGTCCTTATATTTTTCCTTTTTTTTTTTTTTTTTTTTTTTCACACCAATTCTGTAGAAATCTGCAGTTTAGCCATGGCTTTATCAGTCTGGGTTTGGGCCAAGCTTCAGGCTGAAGTTCAGCTGGCCTGGCCAAATGCAAATGCTGGCTATTGACACATCTGACACATCCCTTGAGGACTTTACCCCAACCGCCCCGATTTAGAGAGCAGAGTGGCCAGGTGACATGCATGTAGCTGTTGAACATAATTGGGGAAATGAAATGATTTTAAATTACTGTACAGTTCAGGTGGGACCAGAAAACATAAGAAGGGTTCTCTTCCCCCCAACAGTGGAGTGAGACAAGAGAGTACTACTGGCCTTGTGGTCAGATCACTACTTTAAAGGGATTTGGGCAAATGCTTTGAGTTGAACACAGGCTTGACTACTCCCTTTCCCCCTCAGTTCATAGAAGGACAAAGATGCTAAATAAAATTAGACTTTCCTTGTGAAGGCAAACATCAGTGCCTTGATCTGGGGTAACAAACATTGTCAGATTAATGCTGAGTAGACAGACAGAGCGGCATTTGGGTCTAAGGTTTTAACTTGGGGAAAACGCAAGATACGCTCCCCCAAAATCTTCCACAGATCACTGAAGGCTCAGTTCGTATCTCCAGACTCCCAGAGTCCAGCATGGTACTAGCTGTCCTTTGTCTAAAACGATGAAAATAAAATGGATTAGTAGAGGGTGTTGTGCTGGGCTGAAAAGTTCAGCTGGCAAGCAGAGCATCAAGCAAAATGAGATTTCCTTTAATTAGCGCAACACTGGATGCCTAGGTAAGAATCTTGCAAATATGAAATTTAGCATTTGCCAAATCGGTGTACTTGTATTTTCTTATCACACACATTGTGTTTACGTTTTAGTGAGTAGTTGTTCTCTTTCTGACACTAACCCGGGTTGTTCTCCACATATCATGTGATTGAGCCCTAACAAGAACCTGGAAAGGCAGCCATCTTCATCATTATTTTGCAGTTGAGACTTACACAGATGAAAGCCCTGTTGGAGAACTCCTTAGCGATGAGATTCAAGCCTACCTTTAAAGAAAAGAAAACCTCTACAGGAGGTCTCACAACCACCTAGCTGCCTCCTTTCAACATCAGCTTGTTTTCTGTACTCCTGTACACGTCAATCATCATGAGGCGTTAAATCGAGAAACTCTATAATCTATGGCAGAGGTTTCTTTACATTGTTTACCGACAATACTTAGACAAATGAAGGTTTAAAATGTATTTGTGTTGGCCTTAAAATACTGTTATTCTTTGTGATTTAAATAGTGTGTGAGTTTATGAGTAAACTCTTCAATCTGGTCTGTGATGTAAAGTTCACTGAAATCTCGAGACATAAAATAATAGGCAGTTTGTTTGAGACAGAGTCCCACCACCACTGAAGCTGACTTTGAACTCACTACGTAGCATAGTTTGGTCTAGAATTCATAATCCTTGCTGTCTCAGCTAGGATTACAGGTGTGCTCCAGCATGCCCAGCCTATCGTCTGGACCATATAAAAAGAAATATTGGCTTTAAAAGTGGTAAAGTTAAAAAAATATTCACATACAGATGATTCAGTGCTAATTTGAACTCACATCGCCAGGGCAAGCAGAAGGAAACGAACTGCATCTTTGCTGGAGCTGGTTGTCAGCACTTCTTAAAATAGAAGAAAGAGACACAGTGTAACCTTTACTCTAATTTTTGTATGGCCTTTTCAAACAGAAGTTACAAGGGATAGGAGACATTACTTGCAAGTCCCAGAGATACAGAAATCAGCAATGGATTGCACTGCCCTCAAGGACCAGGGGCCAGCAACCAAAACATGATGCACAATGAAAGCCATAAGAATGTGTGCAGCAAAAACACACACAGAGAAGGAGGTAATGACTGCAGGGAGAGCTGGGAGGAAAGGGCCGGGGAAACCCTCACAGCAAATGAAAACTTGAGCTGGAATTCTGGACTGCGATTAGTGGAAACAGAAGGAAGAAAGAGGAGCTACGCAAAGACCCTGAAGCGGTGCCTGACGTTGGGGGCTGGAGAGGAAGGTGACGTTGATGGCGGCAGAGCAGGGGATGGGGTGGAGCAGGAGACAGAAGCTGGTTCTAAGGGCGTGGGAGCTTGGATGTGCTGTGCGGCCACCACTGGGATTTTAAGTGGATTTAAGTGGAGTTTCTGCTGCAGTGTCCAGAGTGAGCTGATCATCTGATCAAGAGAATGAAAAACTGGTTGTTTCCCCCAAAAGTAAACAAATAGACAAACTCTTGGCATGATTGACTGGTTAAGAGGCAGAAATAAACAGTGCTAGATATGAAAGGGGACATTGAAACAGAAAAACTAAATATTTAAAAGCCATAACAGAGTCATGGCAACAACTTGAGGCCAATCTAGTTGAAACTTTAGATAAGCCGCGTAAGTTGTTGTCTGTGGTTCTTTTTCTGTGAGGCACTGTCTTGCTATGTAGCCTAGCCCGGGCTGCCTGCGATTTTACAGTCCTACAGCTTCAGCTTCCCAACTCTGGGGGCACCATGTGTACCACCCATACCCAGCCACTCTGTGAACTAGGAAAGAATAAACTATGAAAAGTCATTAAAAAAAACTTGACTCTGCAGGATCACGTAGCCTGACAGGGAGTGGGCTTGGAATCCAGAGGCAGAAATGGCTAAAAGAGAATATTAGATCCATAGATAACTTTCTTTCTGAAGATTAAAAGAAAAAATAATAGCCGTTGCCCTTACAGGGAATAGAAGAATATTTTACAAACATATTAAAAGCCGTACAATCCTGATGTCAATGTTAAATAAGGACAGAGTGAGAATCAACCTCATATATGGGCATACATGCAAAAAATGCTAAATAATAGCAAGCAATTCAAAGTGAGTGTATATAACAATATCATACAATAAATTTTATGTGGCATTTGAGGATCACTTAGCACTAAAACATCCACTAGATGAGCTGCCAACCACACTGACATATTGCATAGATAAAGAAAATGATCAGTAAAATTCTACCCCCACTTGTGTGAAAAAAAACTTCATCAGCTGGTGTGACTTGTAATCCTATGATTTATTAATTATTAATTTATATTTTAAAATCTAAGTTTCTAGAAAGGGGAAATGCATAGGTTCGACAAGGAATAAGAGTAAAACAGAGTGATTTGGAAAAGGTCGCCATGGCAATTCCAGGTACAGAAACGAGGTGTTGAGGGCTAGAAAAGGCACACCATGGCGAAGAAGACAGAACAGACGGCAGACCGTCTCCGTGATGGAGCGGGAGCATCAGTGCAGATGGGAAGTTGCTTGGATGCAGGAGGAGGGCTGTAATGAAGAGAAAACAGTCTATTAGGACTCAGGACTCGCAGCTTTCCGGACTAGGTGGCTGCATGGCTGCTAGCTAATTCAATAAAACAAGATAGAAAACACAGTTTAAAGACTTGTCTGAACTTAGCAAGGCACTTACCCCACAGTGCAATAACCATGGAAGGGAACTGAGTGTCGTTAACCTAGAAAATAAATAAATCATATATGCATACATGCATAAAACTATGCCTTCCCTTTGGTTCAGTTAATGTCAAGACAAAGAGTAAGCATGCCCAAGACTCTGTGTTCCATACTTAGCATAAGCTTCCCAGTAGCTCACAGTGATTGTATAATGATTAATACTCAGGAGCTCACCAGGATACTATGGTGATTAGAACCCAGTAACTCACCATGAGTGTATAATGGTTAGTACCCAGTCACTCACCGTGGTTATATAATGATTACTACCCAGTCACTCACCGTGGCTGTATAACAGTTATTACTGTACATCATGGCTTCAGCAACCGTGGCTTGAATACTTAACCACAAAATATCATAGAAATAAACAAACAAATAACATTCACTGTTGGGGGCATCAGTTAGTTGCTGAAATGCTCTACTAACAAAAAGACCAGTCCTCCTTGAGATGCTTGACAATTATGATGTCACTTGACTCTAAGGAATTGTGGAGGGTGTGTTGGAAGAATCTTAGTGCCCCGGCTAGAGTTACAGCAACTGTTTCATAACTGTTCGGTCATTACGCTTGGAACTTTTGGGACATCAGATTTCAGAGGGCATTACCCAGGGGCCAAACTCAAATCAGGAAGAGTATACTAGAGCCTTTTGCCAGGAGCAGTCTCTTGCGGATCCAACCCAAGTAGCAAGATCCACACAAGGACAAAAGACTTTTGAAAAGCGCTTGGAAAGTGTTCAGGGACTCTGCGGTTAACCCATCAAAGGCATCTTCCTATAACCCAGGGGACAGCAGGCCTCGACATGTGCTGGCCATTTGGAGAGCAGATTCGTGCAGAGTAGATCAAACATTTCAGGAGAGCCTCTTGCCTTGAAAGTTACAGAGCCTTATGAAAATCATTAAGCCGGTCGTTGATATTTATTTGCTTCTGCTGAACTTCAAGCACAGCAAGCAGGAAGTTGAGGAAGAGAGCCACTGACGCAATCTCAGAGGCCCTAGTTCAAGAGAGGATTCCCCTCCATGCCCGGTTTTTAAAAAAGCCTCCTAAGAGGACATCCCACCACACAGTTGGCATAGGACGCCGTCTTCTCAAGTGTTAGGTTAACGGTCACCAAGAGTTTCTTAAAACCCTAGACATCCCCAGACAGTTGGAGGAACTCCATAGAACTAAGGAAACCCGTGCAATCTCAGAGCCTTAATCAGAAAAAGTATTTCCAAACATCTTCGTTTCTCCCTATGTGGCATTTTGTGTGGCTGACTTCCAGCCTTTAAGACTGGCTAGCTCCATGGCATCCCCAGTAATCCTTCTTAGGGAACCAAAACTCTTTATTGATGCCTCTGATCCTATGACTTGGAAGTGAACAGGGAGAGTTCATTTTGCACGTCAGGAGTTAGTAGGTGATTGCAATGAAGCCCTCCAAACCAGTGGCTCTCAACCTTCCTAATGCTGTGTTCCTTGGATATGATTCCCCAGGCTGTGGTGACCCCAACCATAAAATTATTCCCACTGCTACTTCATAGCTGTAATTTTACTACTGGTCTGAGTTGTAGTGTAAGTATCAGATATGCAGGATATTTGATATGCAACCCCTGATGGAGGGTCACTCAAACCCTCTTTGACCCACAGGTTGAGAACCTCTGTTCTAAACCAAATTGTTGATACGGGAATTCTACCTGTGTTCAAATTCGAGGGAGCAGCCTTGCAAGATACAACTGTCCCCCAGCCTCAATTTCCCCTTTCCTCAGATACGAAATTCCTGCAGAGAGGAGAGTTCAATAGAATATCATCATCTGTTTGGAACTAACGTACTTCTCTGCGCTATGGGAGGTCTCCAGACACTGACTGAAGCCGTGGACAGTCAGGAGATGGCTAATTCCCAAGGAATGGACTCAGTTTCTTCCAAAGCATGAACAGAGACTGCAAATCTGTCCAGATATTCAACACGTATGTTCTGAAATTCATTAGATTCCAAAACCCCCAAAATCTTTTAAATCCAACATGGTTCATGTAAAGTACAGATACTCAAGGAAAGCTTGTAGACTGTCGGATTCAATACAGTCTGGTTTGTAGCATAGGACAGCTGAGTTGATGAGAAGCTGCCCTTGCCTGCCATCGTAGAAGCTTTAGAAAATGAACTACTCACTCCACACCTGAATTCTAAGGATGTGCTTCCTCACGAAGTCTTCCCCAAATTCTCCTCTGTTATAGTGAGGGGAGCAAGTGTCATTTGGGTCAAAATTATCCACTAGCTTTTTAAAATGATTATGCATATACACATGTGTGTGTATGTTTGAATGTACATAGATCTACCTGTTTGGAAATGTGCATGTGTCGGGGACAGAGGACAACCTCGGGGCTACTACTATGCCCCTCATGTGGTTTACGGGAATCGAACTCAGGTCTCCATGCTTATTTTACATGCAAGCATTTTACTGACTGAGTTCTCTCCCCAGCCCCTCCATTAACCTTTTGATATCTCCAACTACATGGTCCTCAAAGGGAAGAACTACTTTGTTCATTAACTTACATTTAAAAGATCCGCAGTGCCTCCTTGTTCCAACACAGATTCTTGCACAAAGCAGGTACCAAGTGACTGTCGTCTGTTGGCTGATTGATTTATTCATTGGCAAATACTACAAGTACAATCTGGCTTTTACCACATGTCAGTTCCATTTGCAATACAAAAAAGCATCACTCTGCATTTTTACAGGCATTTTACAGACTGGAACAGTCATTGTTTTAGAACTGGTTTGAAATCAGCTTCGATGTCAGTATTTAAGAGAGTCGCGTGCTTTCTGCAATGAAATAATAGATGCTGTCACTACAGGTGTTGCGATGTTGCTCTGACATTTTCTGTTGGATTGACAGATGCTAGTTAATTCTCAGTAGGCCTCAGGACAGCCATTTCTGTAGCAGATATGGGACCTTTCGTGAGGCCGTTTCTGTAGTTGATTCATTCTGTTGCCATTTCTGTGATAGACGTCCAGCCTTGGGTATGGCCATTTCTGCAATCTCAAAGTACTAACATTTGTTGAAACTCCTTGAAGACCAAAATACACTCCCAAAGACTTCATTTCTAAAGGATTACAATGATTCTATCATTATTTATTATTAATGTCATACTATGCTTAATTTATAAAACACTTTATTGTAGGTCTGGACACATGGGGAAAAGTATATATGGAGTTGGCATGACCTATGGTTTTATACATCCACTAGTGAGGAGGGATGCAGGGAGAGAAGGAGGGACAGAGGGAGGGATTGATGGAGGGATGGAGGGAGCAAGGGGAAGAACAAAATTCTTTAAATCTGTTAATATCTAATACATAATTTAACTGCTTGTTAACTACAAACATAGGCACAGCACATGACAATTACGTCTATTCAAAAGGAAAAAGCAAACATAATTTGAGTAACTTTTTAAAGACCTCGTGACTATCAATGACCACTTTGCCTAGTTCCATCTCACTTCCAAGCCTACAGAAGTTCAGTCTTTCTAAACATTAAGGCTTGTAGCTTAATACAAGCTCTCTATTGGCAGTGCTTCAGAGGGGCCGTTCCTCCAGGAGCTTCACAAACAGCTTACTGCAGCTGGGCCGGTAGCCTGAGGCTCAACTCACTGGAACCTGGATCAGCCCTGAACCATTCCGACAGAGACTGCTATATTTGAAGGAGGCTGGCACAGGCTAACTCCTGAGCAAGTGGTCTATGGCAACCTTATGGATTAATAGCACGATGCCATTTTGCAGGGTACCAGGAAACTGGAGCAGGAAGACATGATGGAATCTGTCTGAGAACGTGCTGATGTCCCGGCCTGAACCACACCTCCGAACTAAGGTTTGTGTTCTGTGACCTGCTTGTTCCTTGCTGCGCTCCTCCTTGTGTCTGGAGCACAGCCCTTCTTTTCACTGGTGAGTTAAAGAAAGGAATTTCCATCCCTTGAGAATGAGTTGAAAAGAAAACTGAGCCATCAAGGCTACTGTTCCCTATGACCTTCGTTTTTTCTTAGGCCCCCAGAAGGCAGGCTACCCCCTCCTCCTATATAAAGACTTTTCAGCTTGGGAAGTCCATTCTGTGAGAATTCTGCCAGGCAGCCAGAGCCTCATCTCTTTCTTAAAGGAGCTAGAACCTGAAGACACAATTAAGTAAATCTCAGCTGTTAGCAAAGACTGACACGCTGCAGATCCTCAGAGCATTTGAGAAATCGTGCCATATATTAAGGACTTAACATCATGCAGGTGTTTAATACAAACAAACACCTACAGGTTCTACTTAAAGGCCGAAACTTCCGAAAGAGGTGTCAGACACTGATCAGACGTCATCAAAAAAAAAAAAATCCTTGCTATGCATAATTTTTCGGTGAAGTAGGTGTGTCACGATTGACTGTACATTTGTTGGGGCTTAGAATAAGCTCTCCAAGGGGCTTTAGTAACTGAGAAGCTACAGGAGTCTCACCGAAGTCACATGTGTTAGGTTTCTCTAGACACACAAAACCAGTACAATAAATATATGTTATAAGGAACGATTTATGGGGTGAGATGCTTGGTGGATAAAGGTGCTGTCATTGAACCTGACCATACAACTTTAATTCCTGGTATCCACGTGGTCCGTGGAGAGAAAGGACTCTGGCAAGTCATTCTCCTGCCTCCACACAGGGGCTGGAGTGCACACAGGTCTAAAACTAAAGAAAATAAGATGGAACTGACTAGACTGGCTTACAGGATACTGGCTGGGTAGTCCTGTAACACACGATTCTGTGTTACCCTCTTGTACAGTTTGCTCGCAACCGTACCTTATGTAAGTTTAGGCAAAGGCCTGGAGATTGAAAGAAACACACAAGATACCATGGTCATTTGAAAGGAGATCAGCCGAATGCCACTTTATTCAGCTTTTTGCCAAGCTCATATACTTAGGCCCCAGTAAAGGAATTCCTTCCCAGGCTGGGGGGAACCTGGCACGGCCATATAGGAATTCCTCCCGGGCAGGTGAAAAATTACCATACCAAAGATAAAACAATGCCCTACAACTAAATCACCAGGCTATGACAGAGTAAGCACAAAAACTATCAGGAAGCTTTAGCTGGCTGACCAAAACTGTCCTCGAGACATACCCCAGGGAGCAAGGGTAGACCGGGCCCTCCATAGTCCATCACTGGCCATCCGAATGCTGGAGAGAATGGGCACCTGCAGCTACTTGGCCATTAAAACTGTATACCTCCGCAGGCCCAATCTTGGGCTGAGGGCTTAGAGGACTCTTAGATCATCACTCATCTTCAGTCTACAATGGAAGGCTGAAGAAACTGGGTTTTCATACCGTCAAAGGATGCCATTAGCAGTGGTAATAAAGACTCGCCAGCCAGCAAGAAGCCAAAGGAGGCAGACAGCACCACCTTCTCCTCAGACATCTTCATCCCTGTTGCCTGTTTCGGGGGAGGGAGGAAATTCCTCCAGCCAACCTTCCGTGGAAATCCCTCACAGACCCGCCCGGATGCACATTTCAGAGGTCACTCAGCTCCCATCAAGTTACCAATCAAATCAAGTCGAGTCATACTGTGTGATGACAAAAAGGGGTACCTCACAGAGAATAACTGGAGAGAAATCAATCGTGTACTGAGCGCTCCATGGTACAGATGGAGAATATCCTGCATCCAGGGGAACAAGGGGATGGGGCGGGGTTAAGTCAGTGGTCCTGACCTCCTTCCTAATGCTGAGATGATAATATAATTCAGAAAGTTCACACTCGGTGGTCATATTGAGGAAATCACATAGCATGTGATTCCTGGTGCATGGCTTTAGTGTTTTGCCTTTTCCTCGTCAGGCACTGCTATCACCCAGGACAGAATTGGGCAGCAGTATCTTCTGATCATCCATGGCATTCACTTTGGATCTATCTAAAAGCCAAATTTATTGTATGAAAAACACAATAAGACACAACGGTCAAATCTGCCTTTGTTCTATGGCCATCGTAGGGAAATGCATGGTTCATCTCCAATGTCTCTATAATGGCTCATCTTGATTGTTCGTTTGATCGAATCTGGAATCATAAGAGACACACCTCTGGGAGAGTACATTGAGTTCGAGGAAGTTAACTAAGGGGGAAGACCCTCCCATAGAGTAAGCAGCACTTTCCAGCAGTGACCAGGGTAGAAAGAGGTCTGAGGGAAGAGCAATACTTCTTGTGGCCTGCCTTCCATTCTTGCTGGTAAATCCATTTATCCTGCTGCTGCTGCTGCCATCAGAACCCAACTTCTTGGGCCTTCCGCTGTGGACTAAGGACCAACATCTCTCCAGAAATCTTCAGCACCACATTGGAACTGCTGAGCCACCCAGCAATGAGGCCTGGGGGACCACAGGGTTCTCACCCTCTCCAGCCTGCCAGTAGCCATCATTGGACTCCCCAGACCACACCTACAAGTCTGTTCTTGTAATTAGATTCATTCTCTCCATCCTATTTTTTTACCCCCAGAGAACCCTAATACAGCCATCGATGGTATAACTGCATTAACTATTTTTTTTTCCTTTTGTCATAGGTTCTCCTGTAACCCAGGCTGGCCATAAACTCACTATAGAGTTGAGGATGATGGCGACCTGCGGATACTTCTGCCTCCGGCCCCAGAGTGCAGGGATTGCACGTTTGCAGCATCACACCTGGCTCGTTAACTGATTGCTGATCTCCCGCGGAGCCAATTTGTCCTGGTCTTGAGCATCTTCAGACATTTAGCTCTTACCCATCCCTGGGATCTCTCTGCTGTTCTTCCTGTTGTTTTACTATCTGTTTGTCTTGACTAAGTTAGATTTCAAGGTTCTTGACAGGGGAAATCAGCTTTATCTTTACAGCCGCTATAACCTGTGGGGATGGGATGGGTTGGTGTGCTGAGGACGAGGAGAAAACTTGGTCTCTAATGCTCCTGTTTTGCGGGCGTGAGGACCTCAGTTCTGTCTCTAGAACCCATGTGAAAACGGGCAGGGGTGGTGATATCTACTTAGGATCCCAGCAGTTGGGAAGTAAAGGAGGTGCCTCTCGGTACTAGAAATGCACTCTTAGGCATACAGATGAGGGGAAACTTGGGCATTGTGATGTGGAACTGACCTCCTCCCATCCCACTTCCTCTTCCTCCTCCTTCCCCTGCACCCAACCCCCCACTGCAACATGGAGTTACAGAGATTGGAATTCAATCCTAACCTCCACCCCTTGCCATCAGGAGTAGCTGCCAAGGCAGGGAGGTCAGGACTGACTCCCGCTGGCTCCCACTTTCTCTGGGACCTCTCTCCAAAGATGCCCTTGTAGCATGACTCCGATGCTTTTTATTGAATACAAATTGTACAGGCGAGTTTCCGGGAATTTCAGTGGAAAGTTGATCCCTGCCCCCAACCCTCAAGACATGTCCCAAATAATGAGAAGAGCTATTATTAATATTGAATAATGAATATTGCAAAAGCTGCTGTTATTATTCGTGGAGTCCACAACCTTTAAAAAAACATTTCTTAAAGGAACAAGGTAGAGCAGACAGCTTTCAGAACACACCTGAGGCTCTGCTCTTCCTGACAGGATCGGTATAGTCGGTGATTCTGAAGGAAGGCAATGGGCTGCTTGCAAGCCAGAGGGCATTGTCAGATTTGGCACAGAAAAATACAGGATGCCCAGTAGGATCTGAGTTTCAGGCAAGCAATGAAAAGCGTGAAGCGTAAGTGTGTCCCATATGTGCAGTGGGGTGTACTTATGTAAAAGCATTGATGGTCTCTCTGACACCCAGGTTTTCCTGGTCGTCTTTCATATCACCAGGCAGCTCAAAGCCAGAGAGAGGCAGATCAGCAAAAAGATCCCACCAACAA
This sequence comes from Myodes glareolus, assembly GCF_982192425.1. NCBI lineage: Eukaryota > Metazoa > Chordata > Mammalia > Rodentia > Cricetidae > Myodes > Myodes glareolus. The sequence continues at coordinate 29,130,729 of NC_142032.1, forward strand.
ATGCTTCCTTAGGGCCCTGGCTTTTTAGGATCTTTCTCACTCAAGCCAGGATGTCCCCTGGAGTGTGAGCTCTTGTTAGAAGAAAGCAAGTGGGGGAATGAGCACAGTCCGTGGCAGCTATGCTCCTTGAGGGCTGCAGAGGGAAGAGGCTTGCCCTGTCAGGATGGCTTTCCCTTCCTCTGGCTCACCCAGTCGTCTCCGGTTCCCTGAAGAGAGGCTTTTGCTTACTGCTTGTAGACAGACGTGCAGTCTGGCCTGCCATTGGCCTAAACAGCTTCTTTAATAACCAATGGTGATAAAACATATTCATAGCATACAGAGAGGAGTCCCACATCAGAATTCAATGAAAATGAATGTACAACATACCCAAACCTACGGGACACAACGGAAGCAGCACTAAGAAGAAAGTGCCTACATAAGGAGTTGGGAGAAATTTCATACTAACGACTTAGCAGCCCACCTGAAAGCTCTAGAACAAAAAGAAGCAAACAGCCAAGAAGAGAAGATGACAGGAAATAATCAAATTGAGGACTGAAATCAGTAAAATAGAAACAAAGAGAATAATAGAAAGAATCAATGAAACAAAGAAGTTGTTTCTTTGAGAAAATCAACAAGATAAACAAACCCTTATCCAAACTAACTAAAAGGCAGAGAGAGAATATCCAAATTAAAAAAAAAAAATAGAAATGAAAAGGGAGCCAGGCAATGATAGAGAGATAGATTAGGAGGCAGAGGAGGGAAGGGAGTAGGAGGAGAGGATGGAGGGAAGACTGTGTTCAAGATGCAAAATTAATTAATTAACTAATTAATTAAATTAAAAAAGAACAAACTATGAACTTTTCCCTCCTGATCTGTGCAAGGAAGTGGGGGTCTTGGAGTCACTATAGGCTGGCTACCTACGAACTCAAGCATGACTCTCTTCGAGAACAGAATTACAGTAAACAGAGCTCAAGCACCTGGCAGGAATCTAAGGTCCTGCGAAGTCTCCTAAGCTTCCCGATCTGTGCCGAAGCTGCCAGGTGGCATGTTGAACGCATCCCAGCCTTAGCTTCGCTGTTTGCCTCAGCTCAGAACACCATGTCTCGCTGGATGGCAGTCACTCGGGATCTGACCAGCACCTTGATCCTTAAATCTGCCATTTGTGGCTTCCGTCACTCTTGGCTTGCCTCGGCTTGCTCACTGCGTGGTTGGAGGTTTTAGCCCTAAGCTCTCACCAAGGGCAGCACTGCTACCCTAAAGGTGTCTCCTTAGAGGAGCAGAAGAGGATACCAACTGCACTGGTGGCTATTCAACAGGGGCGTACCTGCCACTGTACTATGAATTTTATTCCATGAGATCTCTCCACACACCCATTTTCAGATGAGGGAACTGAGACTCCATTACTGAAAGCTTCCATAATAACATACAGTAGGCTGGGTGCTATAAACAACGGAACTTTGTTTTCTCACGGTCTCTGAAGGTGGAAATTAGTGTTAGTGGAGGTGGATCTTCTGTATCCCATCTGCCTGGCTTGCAGATGGTGCATTCACATGGCCCTTCCAATCCACAAATACCTTCTGGGAAGATGGAAGATGCTGCATTAGGTGTATGCGCCCTAGTGACCTCATTTAAATTCAGTTCCCTAGGAAAGGCTTTATCTCTGAATAGTCACATCGTTAGGCACATACTGGTTGTGAGGACTTCTACATGAGAATTTTGGGGAGACACAGTTCAACCCATAGGAGGTGGGTCAAGTTTCAGCGAGCATCTTAAACTATGAATGGTGGTCCCTACGTGAGGTCACATAACTGAATGTGGGGGTAACGAGAAACATTACCAACAGTAAACCTTTTTTGAACCCACAACAACTAAAATTTCAAAATCACATGCCTGATGAATCTGAGGTATCGCTAGTATCGCTGGCCCATGTTGTATCACGTGACTTCACAGCAGCCTCGGCACTGAACGCTTTGCACTGCTCATGTGTCACACCACAGAGCAGGGACAGATGCTGCCTGACACACCTCAGCTCACACTCAAGACTGGGCTATCCTTATGAATTGCACAGCTCATCCAAACCTGTTTCCTCTCAGAGCAACGTGATGAACTAATTACAGAAAGGGAAAGACTGTGAATACTCTCCGACCATCCTTCCTCAGCCTAAGTACCAAATTACTAGAATCTTTGTTTTGTATTAGAATGTTTGGTTTTAAAATTTGCAATTTGAGCTACTAGCTTGAGTTTCTCTCTGTCTCTGTCTCTGTCTCTCTCTCTCTCTCTCTCACCCACACACACACACGCGCGCACACACACACGCACACACACACACGCACACACACACACGCACACCACTTAAATGAATTTTGGCTTGAGGTTAGGACAAAATTTCCCAGAAATTCTATCATGGTCTTAAATATGCTTCTGCTGTTTTCTACGCTGTATTTATGCAAAGTGACATTCTCAGAGCTAATGATTATAAAATTAAATTATCGATCAACTCTGAAAAACACTGTAGATACTCTGTATCCTGTGCTATCAGATACTCAGGCAAGATTTAATTCTTTCTGTCAAAATAAACAAATTTATTTCATAAGTGTGCAAATTTTCTTTTATCTTTAATAAATAGTAAAATTACTTGTACCCAAGGAATTATTTTAAAATAATATTCTTTCTGACTTATCATCAGTAAATGCCTGATTTGTATATCTGTTTTATATACCTCTATGCTCAATGTTATAAAATTTTGTAAAGTTGAAAGCGATCATGAGTGGAAAAAGCTTGTGAATATCTAGGTTAAGTAAATCCTTCTCTCCCCGGCTTGTTCAGGTAGGCATACAAAGGAGCTAGATTCGTGCTTGGGTCTGTGTGTCTTCTGAATTTAATTTTCACTATAATACATGCTTTTAATTTTCTCATCTCAACCAGCTGAGAAATATCAACATCTCACCAATTCTGTCAACCAGCACCACTGAAGCTGCTCTGATGTAAGGCAGGGGAGATGGGTGCTTATCTCCCAGTATGTGACCCAGAATGGACAAGAAAGAAACAGAAGTATCCTAAGACCCTACAGCCATATACAAGAGGTATCATCAGATAGTTGTCAGAAAGAAAACACAGCAGAGTTAAAAACAAAGGCAGTGTGATGGGGCTGCAGGTTGTGGAAGAGGATAGAATCAGGGAGGAGGGATCAGAAGAGGCTTCAGGAAGCAGGTCAGAGTCGGGCTGTCAAGTGTGTGTGGGGGGGGGCACTGGCTTTACCTCCTAGCTGTGCTACCCTAGGCAACACACTTAGCCTCAGTCTCCTCACCAGAAACACAGGCTGAGCATCTCTGTTCTTCAAACTCCAAATCTGGAAACTCTTTGGGTTCTGGCATGATGCCACCGTGGAAAATTCAACACCTGATTTTGTTTGCTGGATTATAATCAGAACAGTCACACAAAATAATATGACATTAAACTCCCCCCAGACTATATGTTTTAATTTGTTATGGTTTGGATCTGAACTGTCTGCCCAGAGCTCCCATAGTGAAACTTGGGCCCCCAGGCAGTTTTCATAGGTCAAGCATTTCTGAGATGATGGATCTATAGGACTCTACCTTCATCAATGAATTAACCCATCAATGGAGTCAGAGCTGAATGGGCTGTTGTTGCCTGGTAGAATTGTAAGGTGATAATTCCTTGAAGGAAGTAAACCACTCGAAGAAAGTCCTTGGATGTATACCCCCTCTCCCCCTTCTCTTTCTCCCTACCTCTCTGCTTCCCTCTCTCCTCTCTCTTCCTTTCCCCCTCTCTCTCCTTTCTTGGCTACAGAGAAGCAGGCAGGCTTTTTCTACTTCTTACTCCTTAGCATGATGTTAGGCTTCACCACAGGCCCAGAAATAATAGATGCAGGAAAAATCTTTGGAAGCAAAAACTGAAATAATTTTTTCCTCCCTTGAAAAGTTTGTTTCAAGTATTTTGTCACGGGGCCAGAAAGTCAACAAGAGTTATATATGATTACTTTTAATAATTAGATCTTAACCCCCAAATATCTCATATATTAATAGATCTAAAATGTAGAGATCTCATATACTTATAAATCTAAATGTACAAATTCTAAAATGTATAAATAGTTGAGATATTTGCATACATGCTGTAGGACAATGGCTTTATCCTGTAAAGTTTATTTCTTGTACTTGTTTAATAAAATACGGATTGGCCAGTAGCCAGGCAGGAATTATAGGCAAGGCAACCAGGCAGGAAGTAGAGCTGGGGCAATGAGAACAGGAGAATTCTGGGAAGAGAAAAGATACAGTCTGAAGTCATCACCCAGACATAGAGGACACAGATGAAAATGCCTCACTGATGAAAGGTACCAAGCCACATGGCTAACGCAGACAAGAATTATAGGTTAATATGTATGAATTAATTAATAAGAAGCCTGAGCTAATAGACCAACCAGTTTATGATTAATGTAGACCTCTGTGTGTTTCCTTGGGACCAAATGACTGCAGGACCTGGTGGGACAGAAATCTCTGTCAACACATACATGTGCAAATGTTGTCAGCATTTAAAAATGAAGTCCAAACCATTTCCAGGCCTGAGCATTTTGGATACAGTATTTTCAGCCTGTACTATTAGTAGGATACCACTTATTTCTGGTGAAGTGCCTTTGAAATAACCCCAGCCAGTATCAGAATGGTGCTGACATATAGCCATGACAGAGTGTAGGTCAGCTCTTCTCTAAGAATGGGCAGGTATCTTATAACTAGAGATGCAAACTCAGGGCTGAGAGAGAAGCATTTGTGAGCAGAACTGTTCTTGCCACTGGATGGAATGATTTATGCTCTCAGTCCACTTAAGCTGGAGGACTCTTCACTTCTGTCTAGAGTGTTCTCATGCCGTTCCATTAGCTGAAATTGCTAGGTCAAAAGAAGGTCTGTTTCTCGGAGAGTACGAATTTATGTTAATTTTAAAAGCACGAGCATCCTCTCTGAAAAAGAAAGTGTTATCTTAGAATTGGAGAAAGTGACGGGTAAGTGGACTGAGCCTTGGGGTGTGCGTGCTCAGAATCGAGGCTGAAACTTTTGGGCAAGCACATAGAGAAGTAAGACAACAGCCTTGGCTACTGGACGTCTGTGTTAGTGGGAAGAATGGAAGGAGAGTTTAGAGGGGAGTATTATGAAGAGGAAGTATAAGGCTCCCAAAGCTGTGCCAGCGTGCACACTGTGTTGGTCACCTTCTCACTGTAACAGATGCCTAAGATGATCCATTTTTTAAATTCTATTCTATTCTATTCTATTCTATTCTATTCTATTCTATTCTATTCTATTCTATTCTGTTCTATTCCATTCTATCCCTTCCCATCCTATCCTATTCACTTTTGGGTTTTGAAGACAAGGTCTCTCTGTTTAATAGCCCTGGCTGTCCTGGCTCTTGTTTTTGTAGACCAGGCAGACTTTGAACTAACAGAGATTGGCCTGCCTCTACCTCCCAAGGGCTGGGATTAAGGCATGAGACACCAGCACCCTGCAAGATGATCTACTTTTAATCAGAGCAGTGTACATTGGCTCATGGTTTAGGAGGTTCCAGGCTGTGGTCCGTTGGCTCTGTCAGTTGGCATCCTAGAGCCTGCCTGCTTCATCAAGGTGGACTAAAACTACTAACCCCATGGCCAGAAAGAGAAAAAAAAAAAGAAGGGAAACACCCTTTAAGGGAGCACCTCTTAATGACCTGAAGACTTCCACCCACTTTGTTCCACCTCTCAGGGGTCCCACCACCTTCTCATAGCATAAAGGCTAGATACCAAGCCATTAACACATGGGTCTTGAGGGGTCACTCAACACAACACAAACCAAGAAGGGAATTCAGAGAGAATAGTGCTAACATCTGCGTCAGGTTTTACAAAAAGAATCAAAGGGAAGTAGCGAGAAAAAACGGCGACATAACCCATCCACAGGCCACTGCGATAAAAGACAAAAGCGGAAACAAAACAGTTTCAGTGAAATGGTGGTGAAGCAAACTCGGTTTTAGAAAGGAGAGGGGAAAGGAGGAGGAGCTAGCAGTGCCAGAGAATGGCGCAAAGTTGGGTCGTTGAATAAAGCAAGCTCTCTTCCCCAGTGCTGGTCCTGCATCCCTCCACTTAAGAGGAGGATGCTGTTTCTCAAGGCTCTTGCATTTGTGGAGGGGTCATGCTGCACTTCTGTAGTGAATTTGAAGTCTGTCCCTTTGCTGAACCACAACAGTGAAAAGCCTATGCCTGGATCTTTGCTCTCTTCCTCCTTCCTCTGCTCTCCTCCTCCACTGTCCCTCTCCTTTCTCTTCCCCACCTTTTTACTCTTCCTCGTCTTTCTTTATTATCCTCCCTCACCCCAGTGGTTTTGAAAGAGAGACCTGCAAAGATGTAAAAACCCAAATACTGAAATACAATCAATTAGTAACTCTCAGAACAGATAACTTCCCGCAAGGAGAGTCACCAGGTTGGTGGCCATTGCATGCACATAAATGAACTCTTGACAGCCACTGCGATATAGAAATCATTTGTTGCCACAGCATAACCTAGGCCTATGCTTGCTAATAAGCATCAAATCTAGGAATGTGGCAAAAAGAGAGTAGCAGAGATGAGGAAAGGAGGTGGTTTGGTTTTTTTTTTTTTTTGGTTTTATATTTGATATTTCAAAATGGAAAGAGTCAGAACGGAAGAAAATCTTGAAGAAAACAAAACAATATTTTTGCTTGTGTATGTGCCTGCATGTTGTGGTCAGAGGTCAACATCAAATGTCAGTCCTCAAGAGCTAACCACCTGGTTTTTGAGACAAGGTCTCTCACTAGGAGCTGAGGTTCCATTAGGAACCTAGACCAGCTGGTCAACAAGCCTTGGGGATCTGCCACCCCTGCCCCCAAGCACTGGCATCTGACGTGTTTATCTGTTGACTGAGGTTTCTGTTCTGCCAGGTTCCTGTAATCCTTAAGTCCCCCCCCCCCAAAATCACAGAGGCCTACAATAATTATAACTGGTTTGGCCTAGTATCTCAGGCTTCTTATTAACTCTTATAACTTATATTAGCCCATAATTCTTGTCTGTGTTAGCCATGTGGCTTGGTACCTTTTTTTTTGGCGAGGCAGTCAAATTTCGCTTCATCTGTGTCCAAATGACAATTGCAGGCTAAAACTTCCCTCTTCCCAGAATTCTCATTGCCCTGCCTCGACTTCCTGCTTGGTCACCCTGCCTATACGTTCTGCCTGGTTACTGGCCAATCAGCATTTTTCTAAAATATAAGTGACAGGGAACAGACCATTTTCACACAGCATTTCCCCCTGTCCCCTGCTTTAAAAAAAAAAAAAAAAAAAAAAAAAAACAAGAACTCTGAATCAAATCTCCTTTGTTTAGCATTTTTTCTGACCATTATCCATAAAAATTTGTAACTAACATCCTAAACAAAGCAACATCCATAATCCATTTTTTGGGAATGTGGGCATAGTTTTCCAGGATACTTCCTGCTCATTGGGGGTACTGATAATCCTATGGGGACCTAAAGAAAATTTAGAATTATGATCAAGTCCTGACTGGAGTATCGTGTGAGGCTTGATCATCTCAGGCAGCAGTCTTTGAACTGTTCTGGATGTAGAACTCAGATATCTGGGCCATTCCTCCTATCAGAGATTTCTCGGGGGGCAGGGGGAGGTCTACCTTAGTCAAATTTGATTTTTCTTAACACAGAATGAATCCACAGTCCCATCGTGCTGTGGGACAATGGTCTGTACCCTGTCACTTGTATTTTAAATAAACGCTGATTGGCCAGTAGCCAGGCAGGAAGTATAGATGGGGTGACCAGGCAGGAAGTAGAGGCAGGGCAATGAGAATTCTTGGAAGAGCGAACTTTAAGTCTGCAGTCTTCATCCAAACACAGAGGAAGTGAGATACCAAGTCACATGGTTAACACAGACAAGAATTATAGGCTAATATAAGTTATAAGAGTTAATAAGAAGTCTGAGATACTAGGCCAATCAGTTTATAATTAATGTAGACCTCTGTGTGATTTCTTTGGGACTGAATGACTGCAGGATAGGGTGAGACAGAAACCTTCAACACTTGTCACCACCCCTAGCATTTTATGTGTATGCTGGGGATTGAACTCGGGTCCTCATGCTTGCACAACAAACACTTCACCAACTGACTTGCCTCTCTGACCTTCATAAAGTGATGCTTCAAAGAAAGCAGAAAATATGACAAGGTAAAGCTACGAGGTTAGTCTCTGCTTTTTGTCTTCTGAGGGAGAAATACAAGTCCAGGAAGAATGCCCTAAGGTTTGAGTTGGAGAGGGAGGTTGAGGAAGTACCCTCATGGGTCTTCATGTGGGGCAAGCTCAAGGGATGATGCATATCTGTGCCTGGAAAAATGTTTGCAGGTCAACTTGTGGCAGTCTAGGATGCCTGGCAGACTGATCCAAGCTGTATTTGACTCTTTGGGTTTAAATTTTCCAGACATTTCTCAAAAAGAATCATTACTTAAGAGGTAGGCCTTGACCCAGAAATGGTGAAAAGTAGTCCTGTCTTCTGCCCCAACCTTACCCTCCCTCTCACGCCTTGCCTATGTTCCTTTAATTAAAGTGTTAGTCCACTGACAGGCCAGTGCTGATCCCAGACAGGACAAGACATGGAGCACTCTCTCCACTGCACTCCTGGTGAACACTGAGCCACACATGTGTTGCAGAGAAGGAACTTGTATTCCACAATGGCTGACATTAGCTAAGGATTTGGGCTCCATCCTTACTGGCACTTCCTTTTACTAGATAGGCTACTACAGAATCCAAGGAGTAAATTCAGTTATTTAACTCACTAGGATGCCTCCCAAATAATTATTCTTTTCCTCCTCTAGATGCCACTGAAGACTGTTCCTACAAACAGGGAGTTAAAATGAGTTTATATTTGGGTTAAAATGAGTGTATACTCTCCTTTTCCCATGAGCCATTGCAGCATACGGAATAAGAATTTGTTTCTAAAACCTCTCTAACAGCCATTGACAATGGCACTGGGACTTGTTTCCTCTGCATATACTGGATTTTGCGGATCCAGTCCATCTGGACACTCACCTTCCTGGACCTGGAGGGAGGCGGGAGGAACTTGAACTTCCCACTGGGCAGGAAACCCTGACTGCTCTTAGGGATGGAGAGGGAGGAGGAGAGGGAGTGGGGGGAGTGGGAGGGTGGTGGGAGGAGGGGCGGAAATGGAAACTTTTATAATTTAATAAAATTACTAAAAAAAATAAAAATAAAACTTCTCTAAGCCTCTTGCTTTGGTTAAGGCCTGGGATTGGCATTTTTGGTAAAGAGCCAAAGAGTAACTGCTGTCCTTCGAGAATGAACATTCTGTTGCAATTAATCAGCAGCTATCAGCCAGGAATAATACCTGAAAGAATGGACATACGATGTGTACCAATAAAGTTTTATTTACAAATAGAGTTAGTGGTTTTTGTTTAGCTTATGGTCTATCATTTGCTACCCATGACTTAAGCATTGTTGAACAAACCAGAAAGACTGCAGGTATACTGACAGTTTAAAAAATGGTAAGAATAATATTTTAATTAAGATATTATTTGTATATTTGTCTTTTAGAAAAAAAATAACTAAATCATCGATTTTTTGGTTTTGATTTTGTTTACCCTTCAGAAAATAGTCTAGAATTTTCCCTTCTTAAAATACTATATTTTAAATTAGATGTGTCTTCCCTACCATACACACAAAAGATGTAAAAGGTTAAGTGGAGCAATGGAGTGGATTTTAATTCAGAGATGAGAGTTAAATGGCCAAAACTTGGAGGGTGAAAGTATCACTAGTCTGCAACACACAACCTCGTCTTTAGAAATGGATTTGCCCAGACAGCAAATTGATAATAGGATATGTGGAGTAAAAACAAATTTGCTGACCTTCCTTGCAGAGATCAAAGGTTAAATTCATACCCTGTAGGATGGTTCTATTAAATTGCTCCCCAGTTGCCTGGTTACATATTTTTGAAAAAATATTTCTCTCCAACTTTATCAAGTGTTCTTTGTGTTCTGAAAACATGATTTGATGTCCCAGCTGGAGCTGAGACTTCCTGAGTTTGAGATAGTTGAAATTCTCTTCCAACTGTATCCGGAGGTGTTGACTACTTAGGACAGGCATGATTACAAGGGTTAGTATCCCTAAGTCTAGTTATTTATGGAAGACTGAAACTAATATTTTATAAACTTTTTTTTTATGAACCAGAAGTACATAAAGAGCTAAAACTGTCTACTTGGATGTCCTTGACATTGAGTTGCACAAATGACTTAGATAGTAATGTCTGGCAACAAGTGAATGTTCCCAATTTTTATGCCCCTAAGCAAGTCTCAAGGAGAAACTTCACAGTTAAAAAGTTAAGAAAATTGGGTTGAAGAGATGGTTCGGCAGTTAAGAGTTAAGAGTTTAGAGATGGCTCTTGCACAGAACTGAGAACTTGTTCCTAAAACCCATAAATACTACTACGTATACCTCCAGATCCAGGGGACCTGATGCTTCTGAACTCACATGATGTACACAGATACACACACACACACACACACACACACACACAAATAAAAACAATTTTGTTTTGTTTTTTGAGACAAGGGCACACATACATAAAAATAAAATAATGTTTTTGTTTTAGATAGGGTTTCTTTGTGTAGTCTTTACTGTTCTGGAACTTGTTTTGTAGACCAGGCTAGCCTCGAGCTCACAGAGATCCACCTGCTTCTTCAGTACTGGCACTGAAGGCATGCGCCACCCTTGTGTGCATGTATGTGGAGATCAGGAGTTGACATCTGGTCTCTAGTTTTTTTTGTTTGTATGTTTGTTTGTTTGTTTGTTTGGGTTTTTTTGAGGCAGGGTTTCACTGTAGCTTTGGAGCCTGTCCTGGAACTAGCTCTTGTAGACCAGGCTGGCCTTGAACTCACAGAGATCTCCCTGCCTCTGCCACCCCGGTGCTGGGATTAAAGGCATGTGCCACCACAATTCAGTTCCAGCTTATTTTTGAGATAGGCTCTTCACCAGTTTGCAGTTCTTCTAGGTTGGTTTACTCAGAGGTCCACCTATCACCTTCCTCCCCTACTCCACCCTTCTGTTGGGTTCCAGATCTTTGCCACTATACTTGTTGGAAGCGGGATCCAAACCTAGGCCTTCATGATACACAGTGAGCGCTTTATCCACAGAACCATCTTCCAGTCCACATAGTTTTTAAATAATGCAAATTTCCTGTCTCTATACTTGTAAGCTTCGATGCAAACTTCCAAAGGCAAAGTTTCACTAAGTTTATTTAATGACAAGATTTCACAAAGTCTTACTGGGTTGGAAAAACAGGACAATAGTATAAGCATCTAGCTTTAAGGAAGCATTTTTTAGTCTGATATAACTTTTCCCTGTGTATGTTAAATAATTGCGTTTTGTTTAATTAATAACTATTTTTTAAAAAATTACAGTATAGAAACCCTAGATTTGTTGTTTTATTTATCTTTTTAAACTTTTATTGATTCTTTGTGGATTTCACATCATGCATTCCGATCTCACTTATTCCCTGTCCCTCACATTCACCCTTTGCCCGTCTAACCTCACCTCAAAACAAAACCAATTTAAAACAAAAACCAAAAATGAAACAAAACAAAAACAAAACAAAGAGAGGAATCAATCTTGTGGTGGAAGCTGTAATGGCGGCCTTTGAGACACACAGTTTACCCATTGTCCATTTCTCTTTACTTGCAAGTGTTCATTGCCATGAGTCATTAGTCTGTCTTTTGAGGCCTCTGGTTTCTACTACACGACCAACAATGAACTCTCGCTGGGCTCCTCTTGGATGTACCGTAGTCCTATGTTATCGAGATCCTGCTGTTTTTCATTTGTAGTTTTGCCACCTTCTCGTCCTCCAACAATTCATACATGGGGTGGATGTAGGGCTGGGCCAACTCACAGCCCTGGTTCTGGTTCTAAGTGAGTTGATCAGTCCACCAACTTTCCCTCACCATTGCTACTTGGGTGAGCTCTCCATAACAGCCCTAGCTAGCTCACCCAATACAGTCTGCAGCAAGGAGTGGGATCGGTTCTCCTGCTCGCAAGCCCTCAGATCTGGGTCCCCCAACTCATACCACCAGGTCCAGCTCTACTGTTTGGCCCAGGTGAACTGCAGGGCCCTCCCCTGATTGCTGTAAGAGGCACACACGCAGATTAGTTGTTTTAAGCCATAATTCCATTGTTAAACGGGTAAGAAATTTAGCAGGGAGCAATATAACTGAAACTGTAATTTCTTCTATTCACTGCCTAAATAGGAAATAACAATCCAGGATTTCTTCTCTACAAACGTCAGAGTATGTTATTGCAGGCTCCCAAGGACCTATAGTGTGAAAAAGCAGCTCAGCCTTCTGTCTTTCATTAGCATGACTGTGGACACAAGAGGGCTCATGGAGAAGGGAGGAGGTACATGTCACCATTCCTCACTGGTGGGTATAAAAGCTATGACAGTGCCAAGAATACGAATGAAACCCAAATATTCTCATACACGTCATTCCGTTGATATCTTGGTCACGTGGTATTTGGTATCTGTTTTGGGGGTGGGGGGTTGGTACGCATACATGCATGCAAAGTTGACATCAGGAATCTTTCTCAATTGTTCTTCATTTACTGAGACAGGGTCTCTCACAGAACCCCAAGCTCAACAATTCCAATAGTCTAGCCAGCCAAGCTGTCTCCGAGTATCTGCTTTGTCGTTAATGCTGGGATTAAGGGTAGATATCTATGCCTACCCAGCTTGTACATGGGTTCTGGGGATCTGAGTTCCAGTCCTTACATTTATCCAGCAAGCTCTTTTATCTGCTGAGCCTTGCCTTCAGCCTGCAGGGTGCCTGTTTTAACAAGGAGCAGATCAGTGGCAATTAAGGCCTTGATGGTCCCTCAAGAAATCCTGCTGAGCGACCTTGGTTTGCTTTTTCCTCACCAAGAGCAGGGCTTCCAGTCTATAGCTGAACATAATGATATGGCTGATCTCATGGGAGTTGCTGAGAGGTTAAATGAGATAATGGTTGCAACATAATCAGTTTAGGTTTTGGCACAAAATCAGTGCTCAATCAATGTTTTCAGTTATTATTTTAATGATATGTTCAAAAGAAATAAAAAAATGGTTGCTTTTATTCATGGAATTGCTTTTCTAAATTATGAGGCTATAAAATTAGCTTGGTTTTCCATCGATTAATACCAAGCTAACAGACAAAAGCTGTTGATGAAAACTCTCTCCTTCCATGTGAAAATCTGTCATCACACATATGTGTGATGGCCAAGACTGATGAACTTCGAAGCGTAACAACACTACTCTGTTGAACAGTAGGACAGTATCAGTTGTTCCAGATTCGTGTTAAAATGCCACCTCTCATCAGATAGGAGACTCCTTCTTCTATGGGGGTAAATAGCTCTTTCTCTGGTCAAGAGAGAGAAAAGACAAGCCGCTAGTCCGGACTCAACAGAAGCCATAGGCTTTTGGAACATGTAGATATGCCACAAAACAAGTCACGTATTTGATATAGGGTGTGAGGACATGTGGAGGATAATAGTTCATTACCCACTAATTAAGTTGGTAAAACTGCTTTTTCTTGATGCTGTTCAGAAGAAACTCCTGGAAAGAGTAAAACTGGAATAAGCTTCTAGAGAAGAGAGGCGGGTGACACCGGGAACCTGAAGTCTGGCTCAGGTTCTGCCTCATAAGCTATGTCCCCATAGAGCAAGTTACATAGCCTTCCTAGGTCTCAGCCATAGCACAGTGACAGCATCTTAAGTTTGAGCTTACAACGTTTGAAGGCACAGTGAAATAAAAATGTACTTCCATCTGGCTGTGGCGGCGGCTCATACCTTTGATCCAGCACTAGGAAGGCAGAGACAAGTAGATCTCTGTGAGTTTGAGGCCAGCTTAGTCTTTGTAAAAGGCCAGACCAAACTGGGCTATTTAATGAGAGCTTACCAAAAAGAAAAAGAGAGAGAAAGAAAGAGAGAGAAGGAAGAAGAAGGAGAAGAAGAAGAAGAGGAGGAGGAGGAGGAAGAGGAGGAGGAGGAGGAGGTTATACAAAAGTATTTTCCTTATTTGAGAAGATGCTTCAAAAAGTGGGAAACTTTAAAGTCTCTTTTAAGATGTGACTATTGTTTTACTAAATGGGCTTCTTATGCCCACCAAACTGCCTTCTAAGTATTTGTGGTTATGTCTATGGATTGATGTTGCTGCCCGCTTTAGTCAGTCTCTTTCTGCAGAGGGTGACATCTACTGCAGAGACACTTAACTGGTCCAAGGACAAAGAAACGTGAGTGTTGAGTGCTCAGCCCCAAATGAGACATCTATATCACCCCCTCCAGGACTCAGGGGACATCCAAGAAGAAGGAGGAGAAAGAACATGAAAGTCAGAGAAATGAAGGAAGAAGGGCAGGACACTGAACTCCATGACGTGATCAGGTTGAACATGTGGCAGCTGTGATTACCTGCCCAAGATGGAGCCAAACAACATCCTTGCAGTTAGGTTGGACTCATGAGACCCCACACACCAAGAAAGGAATTAAATCAGAAGGGGACAACAGAAGGTAACAGGATGGTGACTGTGATTGAAATACATTATGTTTGCCATAAGGAAGCCTGTTACTTTGTATAGTTAATGTATATTCATTTTTAAAGGAAAGAAAAAAATCTGGTCTAAAAGTTGTCCAGCCTACCTGGCGCTGCTGAGAAAGAGTGACTTCAGCTGCATGCAATAGCTGGATAATACATCAGTAACCCTAGGGAAAATATGCCTTCCCTATCAGTTGTGGAATTTGAAGAAATAAAGTTGGTTATTTTTTTCCTAGCTGCTTCCTCTACTAGCAATCATATATCAAAGGAGAATGTCCCAAGATGCTCCATGAATGACTAAAGTTATGGATGGTACCTAATCCATTCATATATATTTGCTAAATGATTACATTTAGTTTATATATTAGCTATACTAACAAATTAAGACTAGTAGAGAAATTATAATAATTTACTAAAAGTTAATGTTTTGTTTTGCTTTTAAGTCATGCTAAAGAATCCAGGCATGGTTGCCCACACTTTATGATTCTAGCACTCAAGAAATTGAGGCACGAAGATTCCCAGAAGTTCCAGACCAGCTTGCACTACACAGCAAGTGCCAGGATAACCGGAGTACAGCAGTATGAGTTCCTGTCTCAAAGCAAACACACGAACAAAAGTAATAACAACTTTCTTAAAAATGCAAAAGGAAGCTGGGTGTGGTAACACATGCCTCAAATCCCAGCACTTGGGAGACGGAGACAGACAGATGTCTGAGTTTCAAGGCCAGTCTGGTCCACAGAGCTAGTTCCACGACAGCCACAGCTATACAGGGAAACCCAGTTCTGGATGTGGAGGTGCAGCAGGGCTTCGCTATGCCTCTTTCCCCATTCATTGGATCAGTCCCTCCAAGGTACTCAAAGTCACTAGTTGTTTGATAACAGAAATTGTTCTGGGCTGGGGGTGTAGCTAAGTGGTGCAGAACTTAAAGAGCATGGGTTCAATTCTTAGCAACACCACGAAGCAAAAGTTTAAAAAAAAAAACCAAATCAATACGTATTAGCATCTGTTGTGCATCAAACACTGCGTTAAGCCCTGATTTTACAACAGTTAGAAAAACAACAGTATGCCAGGTGGTCTTTAAAGCACTTTCTGTCAATAACACAGCAGGATATGTAGGAGGTTAGGTGGGAAACCGAGGGTGGATCTAAGAGATAACTACAGCCTCATTCTTGATGCCAAGGAATCGATAATCCACCAGGAGCTTTCTGGCTCACACCACCCACTCTAGCCACTGCCCAGCTGAGGGACCTGGGAGGGGAGCTTGATTACCTTCTACTACTTCTATTAGATCAGCATCAAAGAGAAGCTAATGGGTACCTTAAACCTTAGATGCAAAGCTGAACTTTCCAGACCTTCCTTGGCACCCTTCACTTGGGACCCTCAGCAGGATTCACATATGGTCCTGGCTGTCATTTCAGTCACTGTGTCAATCGCTGGGAGAAGGGGAGCAAATCCCCACAAAATGATGGAACACTTTGTACTTGATAATGCCTAAAACTGTTCGCCTCTCAGATTGCTGCTGGGCATGCGTTCAGTCCAGGCAGCTCCCCAAATCTGAGACCGTGGTGCAGGGACAGAAAATGGGTTGCATGCCACATGCCTCCTCCAACCCTCTGAGAGTAGTTATTGGGAATCCTGAGGTTGTCATGGATCTAGAAAGAAAAGTGTGCCATACTGAATTAGTGATGAGTGACGCAGGCCCAGACATGGGGGAGGTTGACATTCACACACACTGTGTACTGGGACGAATCTGACACAGCAGGTTTGTTTTACAGAGGAAGAAAGAATACTCCAAAACGGAAAGCCGTGTGCTCAAAATCACCTGGCAGGTGAGTGGCGGAACTCCCGGCTTCCTATCCGTTTCCTTAAGGCCTTGACTCCTGTTACGTGATGCTGTTCACAAGCCCAGCAGCAAAAGTTAGCAAGGAAATTAATTGTTTTATGTTTAGTACAGAATTTTTGTCTTCCATATTTCATTCTAATTCCTTGAACAGAGCTGATTTGTGTAATGTAACTCTCCTCGTCAGAATATCTGCTGCTTCCTAACACGTATTCCCTGGCCGGACTGGATAGTGTACATAATCACCCCCCCAGGCAAGTAGCAATTTATTCAAGACAAGAGAAAAGAAGACAGGTCAAAGGCTGAATTCTCTTTGTGATGGGCCAGTGACAAAGGTTTTTATAGTGGTGCTGTTGGCCGGTCTGACCTGGGCATGTCAGTAAAAATCGTTCACAAAAGAAGACGTTTGAAGGAATGACAGTTCTCGAACAGCAAGCTCGGCTAAACTAAACCTCCATGGCCAGATTTCATCATCTTTAAACATCCTAAAGCAGGAACGAAACAAGATGAGCCCTGAGGGACAAAGGAGAGTACGAAGGTAGAAAGGAAGAGACATGCCAGGTTGAGATTGCACACCCAAAGGCTTGCTGGCCAAAGGGGCCTAAAGAGTCTTGGGAGAAATTTAGACACAGACACACCATAATAAAGAGCCTGGACTTGGTCCTTCTTAAACTTCCAGCTATATCCTAACTCTGCACATCTTTTAAGATGGTACAGGAAGTGACTTAGGTAATTATGTTGAGCATGCGTTGGTCTTAGTACACGATCAGTAGGTGCTCAAGATATGTCTAGGTCATGTGCAGTGAACACGCTGGCTTAATATGCTTCATGGGGGAAACAATACTGCACCAGGAATGAGAAACTCTGGCTTCTGTTCCCAGCTGTGTTACAAATGCACTAGGACCTTGGATGGTACCTACTAAATAAGTACTAACCGACTGGATGAAGGCATGAATAAGAAAATACATGAAGGACATTTGCGTATCCTTGTTAGGCCTTGATTTTCTCATCTAAAGAAAACGGGTCTTTCCCATCTCTCCTAACGCTAATGTTCCTCACGCAGCTGAGGCAGCTGCACGGGTATTCTCACACCTGCACATGCCACTGATGGATGAGGGGAGCTCAGAGGCTAATGCCCAGATCCTCTGCAGCCCCCAGGTTAAATCCCATCCTAAACCTTCACCCTGCCCACCCGGAAATCCCATCACACTCTGCGCTGATCCTTTTAAAACAAGAGTGAGAAGAAGCCTGAGAAGGCTCCCAGCTGGTGCTGTGCCTGGGTCTTTACCACGTCCTCACCCT
The DNA here is from genome assembly GCF_982192425.1 of Myodes glareolus. NCBI lineage: Eukaryota > Metazoa > Chordata > Mammalia > Rodentia > Cricetidae > Myodes > Myodes glareolus. Next base: position 29,148,457 of record NC_142032.1, read on the forward strand.
GGGTTTTCAGCCTCTTCAGCTGTGGACCAGCATCTTCCAGCAGGAGAGCTGATGCTACCTGACTCCCAGGAAAGTCTATCTTTTCACCTCCTCAAAATCTCTGGTGGACCCAGCTTGCTCAGCAGGAAGGGGGTGGTAGGGAGACTTTGCTTAGCTATCGAGTGCTAATTCAGCTCAGTAACTGCCACATTTTTTTCTGGCTTCCTTTTCCCCAGGGAGATTTTCTTGAAGGGTGGGCTCAGGCCCCAGAGCAGGGACATGGAGACCCCAACAGTCAGAGGATGAGAGTTCAAGAGGAAATAGCACAAGCTGGAAGCAATTGACGCGTCACTGATGCTTTAAATACGCCTGCTTTTGTTTGCTTTTTTATTTATTTATTTTCCAATCTACAAGTCACAGACACTGAATGGTAGGTCGGAGTTTTTGTTTCCCCCCCTTTGGGGACCCCCAAAACAGAAGCTTTAACGAGAGGCACTTTTACAAGGCATTTAAACCTAAACCTTCAGAAGGCATTGTGCCCACAGGACAGAGACAGCAGTCCCATGAGCAGACGTTGCTGGGTTCTCCTCAGGGATGAGGCAGAGATGTGGAGGCGGGAGAAAGGAATCAGGATGATGTGTCTGGTGGGAGCTGATGAAAGTAGAATCCCAAGACCACAGACGGGGCCACGTGTAACTTACGTGTGTGCCAGGAGGAAGTCACTATGGACTTCTGGGCAGAGGATGGACATTTGGAAAATCCTGTTGCTATAAGCTGGTTTCAGTATCTTCTATGGGGACAGGTTAGAGTAAGTGGTGTACAAGGCACATGGACCTACTAATAAATCAAATTCAGACTTGGAACACGCAAGGATGGGCTAGGAGGTTCTTCTCTAGCTTGTGCATTATTCAGATTTCAAGAATGTTTTCAGTGCCACCCAATACCGTTTAGCAATGTGTTCATTTAGTTGATGAACAATTACTAAATACCTGCTATTGTGTGAGTTCTGGTGAGACACATAAGAGAGGAGGAAATCAACAGTTTCATCAACACAAGAGTCTTTTTAAAAACTGTGATGAAAACAAACAAACAAAAGAAACGGTATGATGTGGGATTCCCCCTCTGTATGCTGTGAATATGATTGGTTGATAAAGGACTGCTTTGGACCTATGGCAGGGCAGAACTTAGTTAGGCAGGGAAAACTAAACTGAATGCTGGAAGAAGGAAGGCAGAATAGAGAGAAGCCATGTAGCCCCACCAGACACAGACACCAGAACTTTACCTGGTAAGCCACAGCTTCATGGCAATACGCAGGTCATTAGAAATGGATAATTAAGATGTAAGAATTAGCCAATAAGAAGGTAGAGCTAATGGGCCAAGCAGTGCTTTCAATAGCATAGTTTCTGTGCGATTATTTCGGGATTGAGCTGCTGAGCAGCCAGGAAACAAACAAGTGGCCTCTTCACAACAACAGGGCACAACTAATTGCCCAGGAGGTCAGAACACTATGTGAAATAAACAACCTGACAGAGAAGTAACGGACCGGGAAATGCCTGAATAGGACAGGCCCCTGGAAAAGGGTGCAAAGGAAACATTCCAGGCAGGGGACACAGAGATGGAAAAGATGTGGAGGTAGAAATGAGGACTCTGTTTGAAAAGTTGAAATGGAATCATCATGGTCTATCAAGATAAAAGTATTCAGAGGCTCTACTGGCCGCAAAGTGAAGAAACCTTTCTGGTCCCTGTGCAGAGATCATCTGTTTTAATGGTGACTTGAGAAGCTGCCTCTGGCCACCATGTTCAGGTTGGACCTGAGGACAGAGCCAGCTGAGCGCTCTACTGGAGAAGTCAAACTACGGAGAGTCCCGGGAGCTAAGCGCCGCAGAATCCATCGTAATCGCAGGTTTCTACGGCCCCTTCCAACTAGTCAAGGGCTCAGCCAGCTGTTCAAGCCATCAAAAGAGCAAATTGGACACCGGAGCTCTAAATCCCTGCTCATGCCAGAAAATGAATACTTCTGGTGCCTAAGAGGAGCCGGGAGAATAGAACAAAACCCCAGCGAAGTGTGCTTCCCGTCTGCAGCCCGCAGCCCAAGCCGCCCGCCCACCATTGTGGAAAGGGGGATTAATGAGACGCAGACCAGCTAGGGCCTAACCTTATATTATTCATTTTTCTTGGAAATGTCTGAGGTTCTGTGATCCCTCTCTAATCCCATATGCCATAGTTAGCTTAAATTTTGACAGACACGGGGCTGGTTGCTTGGGCTAACATTGACTGCCTTCAATGTGTGCCATGGCTGGGCAGGGCGCAATTCCAGATCGAATCACTCAGCCGCCAAGCCCAGCTCTGAGTCAGTAATCACACAGCTGGAAACCAGAAGACGGAGAGTCTTTAAGTCTCCTTTCTTTCTTTCCTTCTTTCTTTCTTTCTTTCTTTCTTTCTTTCTTTCTTTCTTTCTTTCTTTCTTTCTTTCCTTCCTTCTTTCCTTCCTTCCTTCCTTCTTTCCTTTCTTCCTATTCATTTATTCCTTCCTTCTTTCTCCTTTTTCCCTTCTTTCCTTTTTTCTTTCTTTTCTTCATTTTATTTGAAGGAAGCAAGAGTTTTGCTCATATTAGAATGAATTACTTTGCTGAGTTTAAACAAGCTGCAAAGAATTCTTGCTTGCTCTGTGAGTGCTCTCCTCCCAGAGTGTTTTCACAGCTCAAGCTTCTCTTTCAAGGTGACACTGTTTGGTTTTGCTAAATAGCCGTGATTTATCCTAACACACACCCAAGAGTCCCTGCTCTACATTGAAGGTATATATACGTGTGTGTGTGTGTGTGTGTGTGTGTGTGTGTGTGTATGATAGCACTCATTCCTGGGCGAGGATCCCTTCTGACCACTGGGAAACTAAGATGTTTCTTTGGGGTTTTACTGTCTTTGTTTTTAGTTTAAAATTGTGAAACAAATAAAACATTTTAAGATATTTACCCAGCTAATGAAAACAGTGGTTTCTGCAGAATGTGGCCACCCAGAGCCTTCGAGGGGACCTTAGTTGCATGGGTGTCACCTGTACCACCCTGTCTCTCCTTGAATTGTCTGGCCTGTATTGTTCCAGGTTGCTTGCTGCCTTCTCCTAATTGTCCGGGCTCTGGTACCAAGGAGTGCTACAACTCAGTGTCACATCTTGCGAGTGACATCCGGCAGAGAGTCACATGGTACAGGCCCTGAAAGTGGTCTGAACATCTTGTTTAATAGCAGCTTCCAGCGTTCTCTCCCAGCAGCTCCTCGTCAGCACGCATGCTCCCGTCACGCTCTGCCTCCGGACTGCACTGCCCTACACCCAGGAGTCTTCCTGGGAACCTTCACCAGGATGGTCACAGTAGCTGTGGTATCATCGCCTTTCCTGCTGCTTCGCCACATCAGTGGATAGCCGGGAGCACAGTATTGTAGAGCTGGCTGTACTTCTTGATAGAGTCATCGAGTTCCTGAGAAAGTGTGAGAGACATCTAGCTTCTTTTTTGCTTGCTGGATTGCTTATGGCATAAAGTAAAAAGAAAAACAAAGATGAAGGTGAAGAATAAAATTGAACAGAGGGGCTGGCGAGAGGGCTCAGAAGTTAAAAAGAGCGCTGGCTGCCGTGCTCAGTTGCCAGTATCCCACACAGTGGTTCACAATCATCTGTAACTCCAGTTCCAGGGGATCCATGGATATGGCGCAAGACACACATGCAGCCGAAACACTCATACACATGAAATAAAACAAAATATTGAACAAAGTGAGCAGAAAAATATCCAGTAGCTAAATAGGAAAGAAACGGACAGCGATGAGAATAAAAACACCACTCACGTCTCTGTGATGTTTGTTCATAAATCTATTTTAAAAGACTTCGCAAGGCAGATCTCCCTTCAGACCAGCATCATCTTATATAGGGTGAATGAAGAAGAAAGGGGAATTATAACTGTCACACTGATTTTGTAGCAGAAGTCGACTGAGATGGGCCTGTCTTCCCATCTGTTGTATTTAGGACTCTTTGCCCTTGCTTCCAGCTGCCAGCCACACTGATCCCTTCAAAACCAGGTACTGTGAAAATATTCCATCCGGTGACAATTGTGTTTAAGTTCTTGAGGCATACCCTGGGAAGTAACCTCCAACAACTGTTGCTCTGGAGGACCTGAAATTGAAGGACATACTACCACTACTGCCTGTGATGTATGAGGTCAAGCTACCAATATCAAGAAATGGGGCCAAGCAAAGGAAACTGAGTCCTGATGACCCCTCTGAGCCCCGAATGCAGTCATGCTCACCTCTGCTTTTCAACTTATGAAAGCTAATGAATTCCACTTTTCTTTAAGCAAGTTCTGCTCAGGTTTTTGTTATTTGCGGATTAAAGTGACCTAATAATATAAAAATCCAGTATCAAAAAAACGAAGAAAATAAAGAAATACCAAACTTTAGACTAGGCACAGGCAATCCAGAAGGAAACATCGAGGATCACAGAAGCTCAAGCACGGCCTCCAGATGAGCCTAAAAATCCCTACAGAATGACCCACTGGGTCATGATGCAACTTCAGATAAAAATAATTAAACAAACAAACAAGACATCCGGTTTCTGCTGGAAACCATATGTATTCAATTGGAAAGTTTCAAGAGGAACTCGGAAAAGTGTCTGAACTCAAGATGGCTGCCCTGGCAGGAACATGGAGGCGGCTGTTTTACATCTGCCTTGATGAGGAAAGGCAATGGGATAGTTTGCTAAATGTTCAACAAGGATGCTTGCAACAACCGTATTATTTAAGGCTTCTGTGACTTCTTATTTGAGTGATCCTCCCCCTCCCCCAAACTTGGAAAGAAGCCCTCAGGGCCAGAAATAAAGGGGTGTGGTTCTTCCAGCACACAAGCAGACTGAACTCAGACAAACGGGGGATTGTAGATTTATAAAGCGGGGGCTGTCGAAAGCAGATGCATTAGGCATTTGGAACCAGCTCATGACAGCACATTGTTTGATCAATTCCTGCTAGAAATCCTGCCCTCCAAATTATTTTTAATCTTATAGAGCCATGCATTTGCCAAAAAAGGACTTCAATGCAAGGTTAGCATAAAAATCACTTACAGCAAGCACAGTTTAGAAGAATCCTGGAAGTCAAAAGCTTTCCTGCCAGCCCGGGTTAGTCCAGCACCCATTTCAACAGGGTGGGGTCCAGGGTGATGGCAGGCTGAGAGCTTGGGAGATGACGGAGCAAAGCCAAAATGTTTCTTTACATTAAGAGCTCTTCATAGTGTCTCTCGTTCTTCTGAGTGCTGCCTTTGGAGGATCTGGTACTGTTTAGTTCTGCTTCTACTGAGTAAACAGCAGGAACTGTTTAAAAAAAAAAAAACAGGCCAGGATTAACTCGATCCAGCCGACACTCAAATACCCAAATTCGGGTCTTTTGTTTTGTGCAAGGCATGTGCCAACTATCAAAGCATTCCACCTAGAGAGCCAAAGGAAGTGTTCTGTACCTCAGTTACTTCTTGTGCCTTGAGATGGCTCATTTGAGTACCATGAGTTTGTTTATAGCAGGAAAAAAAAAGGTCTGGTCCCCTTAATTAGCATGTTAGAAACTATGATATCCACAATGATAAGAGAAAGCCAGTAAAAATCAAGGAATCAAGCTTATAAGATGGAAGACTTTGAATAAGTATATTAAGTAAAGAAATAAGAACATAAGCACATGAATGGAATGAGCACCTACGTTGACTAAATGGTTTTATAATGTCAGAGGAGACGGGGGGGGGGGGGGGGGGGGTGCAGACCCAGCTAGAGAATTTTCAGAACCAAGGCAAAATGACAGTTGATTGGCAGGACAAATTCTAAAGGCCCAGCATTGGTGGGATGTACTCAGTTGTTTCTATCATTCAGTAGACACTGAAGAAGATCAGCGCACATGAAAACAAAGAGTGCTGCTGTAAGTTCTCTGGGCAAAGCAAAGGCATAGAGCGACCGTCTTGCAAGAGTTCTTTCAGACAGGTTCCTGGGGCTGAGGGTCAGGTCAAAGAAGGCTTCATGTAGAACTGACAGCAACACAGGAAGAATTTCAGCCCATGAATATGGGTCACACTTGCCTAGCAGCGGAATGATTGGGTGCTGAAATAAATTATGTGGCATATTGGGGACCAGACTGCAGCCAAATCTTTCTAGTCTGTCTGCGTCTCCTGTCTCTTCTGTCATGTTATTGGTCTGTACCATCAGCTCTTGTGAGACTGGAGATCCTCACTGGATTTCTAGCTTCTGCCCACTGGAGCTTAAGACAGCAAATCCTCTTAGTTCCTTCCCTCTGTTTGAAAACCTACCATGCTATTTCACTGAGAGCCCTAACTCGCTAGTGCCCAGTGGGCTCAGGCTCTTGTTTCCTCCTCTAACCCTCACTTTGCTGGCCCCATTCATACACCAACCTACCCTCCAGGTAGTTTACCTTTTTCTGTCCTAGATGGACATGCTGTCTCTCCCCAGGCCTTCACTCCTGTTAGCCCACTCACCAAGAAACCTTTCACGAGGGCACGTTTTCTTCCTAGATCAGATCCTAGCTTGCATGCTACTTCGTCTGCAGAGTATTCAGGGCTTATGTGACCCTGCAATCTCTTTCATAGAACATGTTGCACTAGGTGACCAGGTCTGGTGTTCCAACTCACTACCAACAACCAATGAACAAATTCTATGGGGAGAAAGATTCAGCCTGTCTGGATCATGGTACATCTTCAGTACCAAGTTTAATGCCTGGCAGCAGCTAAATATTGGATACAGTTTTATTGGATTGATGGACAGGCAAGATGGATAGGTGGGTGGGTGGGTGGATGGCCATATGGATGGGCAAATAAGATAAGAAGAGATAGAACTGTGAGAGACTTGGAGCAATGAGCACAAGGTTAATAATTTTACCTTGAAAACAATTGACAATTTTAAACAGTTCTGGATGCAAAGTGTGATAAAATGGGATGATGAAACACACTCAAAAAGGAACAGGTATAATGGATTTTATGTGGAAGAATATTTAAAGAACAAAATAAAAAATCACAGAGTGTTTTTTTAAAGGGGGGACACGAATGGCATTGTTGAGAGGGTTGAGTATTTGCTGCTCTTGCAGAAGACCAAGAATTGATTCACAGAAAAAAAAAAAGAATTGATTCACAGCACCCATATATGGGTGCTTATGACCTGAAATTATGGGTCATAAGCACCCACAATTTCAGATTCAGAGAATCCAGTGTCTTCTTCTGACTTCCGTAGGCACCAGACATGTATATAGTACATATATATTCATACAGGCAAGAACACTCTTACATATAAAACTTAAAAATATTTTTAAAAAGGAGCCATGAAGTCTATGACATACAGTCTAGAAATACTTCCGTCTTTATATTCACTATTATAGTAATACTTCAGGATAAGAAAACATAAAGTTTAATCAAAATTGGTCATCAGAAACATGTCACTTTATTTCCTCAGCGTCTCCCTCAGAAAACAAAACAAAACAAAGCAAAAAGGTCACAGAGTTTGATAATAACGCTTTCCACAAGAGATAAACCACATTGCTTTGACTTGGGAGCAAAGTAATGCCAGTTCCCACTGGACTAGAGGAGATGGACACTTTTGTGCTCGATTCTACTCCACTCATGTTAAAGAGTCAGTGTCACACAAGCTGACCACCAAAGTACCGGTCCTGGAAAGCTGGTCTGGTCCTTCTAAAGAAGATCCACGAAGAAAAGGAAAAGCATAGCATCGCTACCACTGTTCTGCGAGTGTGTGCGTGGCAAGCGCCGTGAAGCACAGGGTCAGGAAACAAATGCTGGAAAGGCCAAAACAGAGTTTGCCGTGAGCTGTCTCCACACACAGTGGCCTCAGTGATCCTAAGCTTCCCTCCACATGGAGTGAAATATTGTTTGGATTATAACATTGAGCTAGGACTAACTTGACCCACACTATTATTAGAAGAGTGGAAAATTGCACAACCGAGCATCGTCTTTGTCTTCGGAGCCTGGGGGTGGGGGGTTATGATGCGTAGGGATTGCTGTGCTGCCTAGCTACTGATCATTTAATTTACTAAGAAGTTTCTTCAACTTCCTACAAGATGGAAAAGAAGTTCCAACCCTTCCCAGGGAAGTAATGATTGAAGTTAAACAGGCAAAGAGTTCAGCATAATAGAGACAAGGTGTGGCTGTAAGTAATGGCAGGGAAATTTTAAACAAAAGTACCAGAACTTACTGTCCAAGAGCGCTGTTCTGCAAATCCGTGGCCTTGGGGCATGGTCCAATTAGTTCAGAGATATGTGGGTTGCTCAAACATTTTTGAAAGCTGTCTTCAGACGCTGAGGAGCAGTGCGGAGGGGGAGACAAGCTTACAGATGACATTATAGCTGCATGACCATAGGCAGCTCTTCTTATTTATTCTCCAAGTTGGTTGTTTTGTAATCTTGTGGGGAAAAAAAATCACCAGTAATGTGAGCATCAATGTGATAATACATAAAATACATAAAGTGGCAGCCTGAGAGGTGCTTGCCACCAAAGACAATCATTTTATATTAGTGGTGCCATCTAAGTTCACTTTTGGTCTACAGAGAACACTCTGTCTTGTTAAGATGGTCATGGAACTTTTGGATAAACAGCAGAATTGCCTGTATTGAATACTTCTTCACTATCCGACATAGCCTCTATAGAAATTTTTTTAAGGCTGCCAACAAGGAACCACATTGTGGTGGTCTAAATATTTAAACAACAACAACAAAATCATGGGTTCTCTAACAAGTCAAATTACACATTTCAAATCAAGCTATTTGCAAAGTCTCTCTGTCTCTGTCTCTCTATTTTTCTATCTTTCTCTGATAAAATCCTTCCCCACTTTCCCTAGGTCTTTCCAGAAATGTTCGATATTCCTTGACTCACAGATACCTTGCTCTGGTATAGGCATCCACCATCTCCTGCCATTTTCAGGAGACAGCTATATGGCTGTGTTTCTTCTCTCTTTTGAAGGATACCAGTCGTCATGGGGGATTTGGAGCCCATCTTAATCCAAAATCAAATTCTAAAACACGGATTTTGCTTGCATGTTGGGAGACATTAAAAATAATTCAGTTCTGATTGTATTAAAACTAGCCAAAATAAAAAGAAAATGAGAGGAGGAGGGAGGGGGAAGGAGAGAGGGAGGGAAGAAGGAAGGGAGAGAGAGAGAGAGAGAGAGAGAGAGAGAGAGAGAGAGAGAGAGAGAGATTGGGTATGTTTGTTTCAGGCAGCACCACTTGGCAGCTTTGTTGGAAAATGTGGCTCAGCTATTATTAAGATGCATTTAAATTCACCATAACTGTGTGTAAATCTCATGACTTCTGAAAATGCAGTTAAATCCCTCTTTTGTCCCACCCTGAATGAAGGGTTCACTCATGCTTGCCAACTGACGTTCACCTAAAGGGGACTATAAGAACTGTGTCTCAGCAACAGCAGTCGTGGAAATAGTCTTTCTCTAACTGTGATCTGTCTAGAAGAGAGTTGGACCCAATTATCCATTTCCATTTGGGCAGTTGCAGAACTATCACGAATTTCTATAGAAAACAGAATTTTATGTTTATGTTGGTACAAGAAGAAAACGGAGGGTCTTCTCTAGTCTCAAGCAAAACCATGTCGTTAAAGAAGGTGAATTTTAGGTGGTGATATCTGCCCAGAGAACACTGAAACTCCCTCGGAGATTTAATGCTTAAAATAGTGGCAACGTTCACTGTACCCAACATTGTCCAGCCAGTTCTTCAAAAGAAACATCCGGGTTAGGGCTGTAGCTCAGTGGAGTTCTCGTGCAGTTACTGAGTGGGGCCCTGGGCTCCATCTTCAGCATTAGGAATGAGGGGAAAAAGGAAGGAATGAAGGAAAGAAGAAAGAAAGGAAGGAAGGAAGGAAGGAAGGAAGGAAGGAAGGAAGGAAGGAAGGAAGGAAGGAAGGAAGAAAGGAAGGAAGGCAGGCAGGCAGGCTTGGTTATAGGGTCTTATGGGCTTGTGCCACAGGACTACAGAAGTCAAAGATTGCATAAGGAGAAGCCAAGAGTGAATTAAAATCTGGGTCCCTTGAGAAGAGATTAAAGAATTCTTCTACATTGTTGTGTGAGAAACTATCATAGTTTGACAATGCAATGTCTCCAGTTGGCTCTTGTTTCAAATATTTGATCCTATTTTAGTAAGTTCCAGAAACTTTGGGAGCTAGAGTTATACTGGGGGAAGTAGTTTCCTCAGGGCCAGTGGGGGTCGGGTGTGGGGGGGATCCTTGAAGGTATATTATCTCTGGCTATTTCCAGTTACAAAGTGGGAAGCTCTTCTCTGCCACACAATGCCATTTCTGTCACAATGCCCTACCCAAGAGCACAGACAATTGACCGTGAATGGGCCCTCTAGGATGATGAGCCAAATTTTACCTACTCTTCCTGTCTACATCTGGAAACATCTTCACAGCTACAAAAAGTGAACTACTGCAGAAAGAGGGTGGGAGTTTGAATCTCTTGACTTTAAGTCTGTAGTGAAACCTGACGTCTAATCCTCAAAGAATGGCTTACATCTTTCTGAGAAGACACAATGACCCTTCCCAGGTCTTCTTAGGTCTATTAACATACTTCACACCCAATAGAGTCTCTGAGTCTCCGTAGGCAACTATGCCAAAACAGAAGGCAAAGATTCAAGACTGGCCCAGAGGACCTGGAGGGGTTATTAGAATTGTCTCCCAAATCGCCAAATCAATAGTCTTCTTTTGCCGATCTCTAAGGATTTGAGGAGAACTTTCAAAGGCCCTGATTTACAAAAAAAAAAAAAAAAAAAAAGAAAAGAAAAAGAAAAGAAAAGTATTCTAAAAGCAGTAACAGTGGGCTATGGGTAAGACCCAAGCCAAATGGAGGTCCCAGCGTGGAGAAAACCTCCGTTCCAAACTCAGTGTCATGCAGAGAAGAGTGAATTTCTGAAACCTTGAGCCCTATGATCTCCAGCCATAACAAATTCTATAAGCTTTATCGGTTTTCACTCCTTTGGCGAGTGCTGCCTCTGACCTGAAGAGTGGAAATTGGCTCCCCAAGCTGGCCAGGAGAATAACTGTCTCACATTGCTAGCTGGTTTCCAAAAGAAATATTTTCCCCATGCAGTGCCCAAATTGCCTTTCTTTGGTGATCATTGATACCAGGTTTAAACTTAGAAAAGTTACCTAAAGATGACTTACTCTAGGAAGCAAGGAGAACTCTGGAAGACTAAAGCATTTGCAGGAGGCTTGGCTAGCAAGCCAGATGCTTGTAAGGGTCAAGCAGATAGTCTTAACTAATGAACTGAATTGGTCCAAGACAGCAGTTAACAGAAGGGAGATAGCTTAGCTAAAGGACCCAGTGGCTCCCCGGATCCAGTTTGTTACTGACTTACAAGAAAATGAACTTGTATCTGCTTATTTTTTTTTAACAAAACCATCTTCCCAATATTGAATGTACTAAAAATTAAAAAGAAAATGACATCTACTTTAACAATATGTATGAACAGTCTGCCTCAGTTGCCCAACACTATAATGAGAGAGTTATCCGTGAATGGAGCTAAGGGGAGTGGGTGAAGTTAGGGGAAGTTACTGGGAGTGGGTGGAGTTGGGGGGGGAGGGAAGGGACTGGGAGTGGGTGGAGTTAGGGGAAGGGACTGGGAGTGGGTGGAGTTAAGGGGAAGAGACTGGGAGTGGGTGGAGTTAGGGAAGGGACTGGGAGTGGGTGGAGTTAGGGAAGGGACTGGGAGTGGGTGGAGTTAGGGGGAAGAGACTGGGAGTGGGTGGAGTTAGGGAAGGGACTGGGAGTGGGTGGAGTTAGGGGGAAAGATGTTAGGAATGGGTGGAGTTAGGGGAAGAGACTTGGAGCAATCCAACCCCAATTAAATTCAAACTGGGAGCGCATGATGTGTCCAGAGGGTTCTACTGAGATTGAAGAGCAGCGTGCAGTTCCCAGGCAAGGAAGGATTTGACCTCTTCAGAAACACTGGGGAAAGCTTGGCCGACCCTTGCAGTGTTGACCTTCAGAGACCTAGCAGGCTCTGGGACATCCTCAAGCTCAGGACTCTGAAAACACATTCCCTTCTCTGCTGCAGTTGAAAGGCAGTTTCAGTCCCGGAGCGTAAAGTTAGCTGTGGACCCCATTACCCGCAAATGCTGCAGTAATCGTTCAAAAGCTACTCTGACCGCCTGTAAGGAGAAATGCCAGACAAGTGAAGCGTTCTACTTGCTTTTTAAAAAGAACATTACTTCAAAAACGCCTTAATCTTCTCTTCCAAAGTACACGTGACATTACTGAAGCAGAATAACAGCTCATCTTCCAATGGAACCACTGCAGGCTACCATAATTCATTTTCCGTTTTAAACGGGGAATGGGGAGACCTCCAGGGAATCGGCAAGACCTGCTCCAAACCTTCTTCAAAGAGAACGGTTGAGACCTGAGTGCCCCCTTGGAGCCTCCCACTCCAGTAGGAGACCCACACTTGCCATCTGCGTGCCTTTGGTACATCCTCTGTCTTCTCTGGAGCTCGGCTCTCCACCCGCGTGCAGCTCGGGGCTTCTATAAGAGCTCACCTGTGCTTACAAGCACCACGAGCACCCAGGAGCCTGAATTCTTATTCATTTATCCTTATGGCCTATATCCGAGCATCCAGTGCTACGTTGTATTACTTCGTTATTTTGTTTCTGGCTTTCAAATACTCAGAAAAAGGAGCCTGTCTCACTTGACCATCTTGGCTTTTTCCACCTGCCAAGTGCTCAGGACAGTACAAGCGGTGAACAAATGCTTTTTTTGAATGAAAGAAAGAAAGAAGAAGGAGAGGAGAAAATCAACTTGATTTGTCAAATATAGTAAAATTAAGGAGGGCACTGCACTTCAAATCCAAATCCTGTTGCTCACTATCTGGTGATTTTGGGCAAATTATTCAATTTTAACAAGTAGGAAAAAGACAATACACGCCACACAGGGTTATGATAGGGCTTAGAAGATCCCCTACACACTCACACACACACACACCAAAAAAAAAAATTTTAATTATATATATAAAAAACCTCAGTGCTTGACCTATGATGAACACTCAATAGCCTTTACTCTCTCCTTGCCGTTACATTAAACTCGCCTGAAATCTGTTTAACACTTTGCAAATGTCTGGGTACTAATTGTCTTGGTCCTTAGCAGACAAAACAAGCAGGAAATGGTTGGAAAGAAGTTGCCTGCCTCCTGCACAGCAGAGAAAGAAGCAGCCTGTCTCCTGCACGGCAATGAGTGTACAGAATGTGGCCGTCACTGCTGGGAGTGAGGTAAC